>NC_140261.1:3813882-3901382 GCF_949987555.1 Borostomias antarcticus
TGTCTGTCTGTCTGTCTGTCTGTCTGTCTGTCTGTCTGTCTGTCTGTGTGTGTGTGTGTGTGTGTGTGTGTGTGTGTGTCTGTGTGTCTGTGTGTCTGTGTGTGTGTGTGTACGTGCGTGCGTGTGTGTGTGCCTGTGCGTGTGTGTGCGCGTGTCTCTCAGCCTGTAGTGAGCAGGACTCCGAGCCCGGAGCTCGTCTCACCTGCAGGATCCTACTGCACCTCTTCAAGACACCTCAGCGAAACCCCTGCCCTCAAGATGGCGCCAAGTCAGGTAGCTAGCACACAGCGGGCAGCTCTCATACACACCTCCCTCTCTGTCTACCTATCAAAATGCTCCATTGCATCACAACACAAACATAAGACTCTGTATGATTTGATTCCGTTCAGATAAATCCTCAGTGGGAATCCGGTCGTCATGCGATCGCCATTTGCTGGCTGCCTCTCAGAACAGCATTGTGGTCGGAGCGGTCTTTGCCGTCCTAAAGGCTGTGTTCATGCTGGGTAAGGCTCCGTGGTCGCTAAAGGCGCCAAAGGCGTGTATCTCTCTATCCATCTCTCAGAGCCCGCAGCCAGTGTGACCCCTGAACCTCGGGGAGGGGGGGGGGGTGAACTTTTGACCCACACTGTCCCTGCTTCCTTCCTCCAGGCGACGCAGAGCTCCGGGGCTCCGGGCTGTCTCACCCCGCCGGCCTCCACGACATATCCGGGGGCCGCACGGTCTCCATAGAAACGGCCAGTCTGGACGTCTACGCCAAGTACGTGCTGAAGAGCATCTGCCAGCAGGTGAGGAACCGAGCTCGCGAGCGGAGCGATACGCACACTCCTCTCCTCCTCTCCGGTGACAAAATAGTCAAAATAACAGGCTGAATACACTATTACACTATCGGGGTTACAAACTCATCATTACCAGACTCTGATTGTTTTTCACTGCCGTTGTTTTCGCGTTTGGAAATACATGGAGGTGAATGAGCCATACTTAGCCGCCAGCTGCATTCACTCCGATGTATTTCCAAACGCGAAAACAACAGCAGTGAAAAACAATCAGAGTCTGGTAATGATGAGTTTGTAACCCCGATAGTCTATTCAGCGTGTTTTTTTGACTATTTCGGTTCTTGAAGTGGTGTTTTTACAGTGAACTTTTAACATTGAAGGCAACGGCCACTTCCGCATCCACACCCCTAATTACGTCAGACTGACCAATATGGCAGCTGAGGTGAATAAGGCGAATGGTTGATGAGCTCGGGGTGTGAGCGGAGTAGTGGAGCCAGCGCTCCATAATTTAGGAAACACGCTCCGGGCCAGAATACATCCAGTCCTCTCTCCAGAGCATGTGAGCGGAGTGAGGAGAAGTAGAGGAAAATGACTCAGACCAGTCAATCTCTCCGCCATTATACACACTTGTAAACACGTGTGCTGCCGGTAGCCCGGCTGGTTTGTAATGGCCTCGGGGCAGCTACAGAGACTTCACACTTTTTTCCCCCTCCCAGACGAAGCTACTGTTTCGTGTGTTATGCTGTGCGTACCCTCCTGTGGCTCGGTTTGCGAAACATCTGTTGCTTCCACGAGAGCCGAGAGTAAAACCCCTAGCTCTGTTCGTTCTCGCCGAGCTCGGAGGACCGACTGTTTTCATATGGTAACATGGACAAATGTACACAGAGCGCTTAAAAGCTTTTCAGTCGCCAGGGGCTCGGTTTTACAGATTATGTGTTTGAGTCATGTCCTCAAAGCGAGCTCTTGTTGTGGAGGCGTATTGTCTAATTATTGTTTACAGGTGCCCTGCCTCAGCTGCTGGACAGCGAAGCTTTTTAACAATCTTCAAAAGACGAAAACCCCATAACTCTGGGTCAGCAGTTCCAAATGTCCCTGGGTGACTTCTCTCTCGTTCTCTCCCTCCCCTCCCCCGTCTCCCTCCTCCCCGTCTCCCTCTCTCCCTCCTTCTCCTCTATCCCTCCTCCTCCCTCCATCTCCCTCGATCCCTCCCTCCTCCCTCTGTCTCCCTTCCTCCCTCCTTCTCCTCTATCCCCCCTCCTCCCTCCTTCTCCCTCGATCCCTCCCTCTGTCTCCCTCCCTCCCTCCCTCCTTCTCCTCTATCCCTCCTCCTCCCTCCATCTCCCTCGATCCCTCCCTCTGTCTCCCTCCCTCCCTCCTTCTCCCTCTCTCAGGAGTGGGTGGGCGAGCGGTGTCTGAAGTCCTTGTCGGAGGACAGCAGTGCCCTGCAGGACCCCGTGCTGGTCAACATCCAGGCCCAGAGGCTGCTGCAGCTGATCTGCTACCCGCACCGCCAGCTGGACAGCGATGACGGGGACAACCCCCAGAGGCAACGCATCAAACGCATACTCCAGGTCCAGACACACTGATGTGCACAGATAGCCTGACACCAGATGATGTGTAAACAAACGGTTTTGTGTATCTAGGTCCACCCACAACTAAAGGCGTATTACAGAGAGCTCTTTGATTACCCCCCTTGTGCAAGAATCAGGTTCCTCCGGTCTCGGATTAGGTTTGTGTGGCTTTACTGCCATCTACTGGCCGAAGCAGGTCTTAACAGCTGTGTCTTGCTCCCCTCGCCTCAGAACATGGACCAGTGGACTATGAGGCAGTCCTCTCTGGAGCTCCAGCTTATGATCAAGCAGAGCACCAACAACGTGAGTCCTCACTTCTGCCCCCCCCGCCCCACCCCTCCCGCCTGAGTGTTGCTCTGTCTTCAGGTCTATGAGGAGCGCGTGGACAAGCTCGTCTGTGTCCCTGTGTGTCCCTCCAGGAGCAGTACTCGCTGTTGGAGAACATAGCCAAGGCCACCATCGAGGTGTTCCAGAAGTCGGCGGAGATGAACTCCAGCAACCCCTCAGGGAACGGATCAGCTGGCGCCGGCAGCAATGTGTCCAACAGCAACAACGCCAGCAAGACCAAGCCAGTGCTAAGGTGCGGTGCGCGCTGCGACTGCGTGCGTTACCCTCCTCGGACCGCTGAACCCAAGCGTGGGGCTCTAACTCTAGAATAAATCACGAAGGAATCATCGGTATCATCGGGAGATTTGCATCAGAGGTTCCGGTTACCCAGTGATGGATGTGTGTCCCTTGTTTTGTCACGGGAATTCTAATAACGTCTTTGTCGTGTCCCCCCCCCCCCCTCCAGTTCGTCGGAGCGCTCGGGGGTGTGGCTGGTGGCGCCCCTGATAGCCAAGCTGCCCACCCAGGTGCAGGGCCACGTCCTGAAGGCCGCGGGGGAGGAGCTGGAGAAGGGCCAGCACCTCGGCTCCTCCTCGCGCAAGGAGAGGGACCGGCAGAAACAGAAAAGGTGACGCTTGCTTTAGCCCCTTGAACCTGCCGTGCCTCAGGGCGCGGCCACCAATGAGCTGTATGTAGCTAAACGGCGCACAGCTGCTGAGAACGCCTTGGGAACGCTAAGTTGATTAGCTACTAGGCTGTCGATGTTAGACTGCTAACGTTAGCACTGAGCGTCATGTTTTTGCAGACTGGAGTATTAAGTAGCCAAGTGAAGACAGCTAGGCAATATTAGCTAGTGCTAACGTTCGCTGTCTCTTCGCAATCTTGCCAAAAAACAACCGTTGTTGTCAGAACAGCCTTTCACAGTCAGACATACTATAGTTTTAGCTAGCCTGTGCCAAAAAAAGTTCACCTTTTTTCAACTATAAAGAGAGCCAAGCGCCCAGGCTCTATTAGTGCTAAAAAGAGCTTGGAGCACAGCTCTCGTCAGCAGCACCTACTCATCGTAAACGATGAGAGAACAGCGCAAACGCATACCTCGTTAGTGGACACGCCCCCGTACTCCGGCACAGCTCTGATTGACACAGGACTGATGAACTTCTCCACCAGAGCACGCCTTAGGAAAATCAAACGAATACTTGAGATATTCCGCTGACAGGGCATTGTCAATATATATATATATATTATTATTTTAATTTTTTTAATTTTTATTTTAAATATATATATGAATAGAGTGACACTCGTCTGTTCGGTCGGTAGACTGACGTCCTCCTCCGTCTGTTCCAGTATGTCTCTGTTGAGCCAGCAGCCTTTCCTGTCTCTGGTGTTGACGTGTCTGAAGGGCCAGGATGAGCAGAGAGAGGGCCTCCTCACCTCCCTCTACAGCCAAGTACAGCAGGTAACAGTCACCTAGCCTCCCCCCCCTCTCCTCCCTCTGAATGGCCTAGCCCACCGGGTCATGTGACCTGACAGGCTGGCTGTGTTTGGTCCCTCCAGATTGTGACCAACTGGAGAGAGGACCAGTACCAGGACGACTGCAAGGCCAAGCAGATGATGCACGAGGCCCTGAAGCTCAGGCTCAATCTGGTGAGGGTCTCCCCGTCTCTCCCCGTGTGTGTGTGTGTGTGTGTGTGTGTGCGCGTGACTAAGTCTTTGTGCTTGTTCCTCAGGTGGGGGGGATGTTTGACACGGTGCAGCGCAGCACCCAGCAGACCACAGACTGGGCCGTGCTCCTCCTGGACATCATCAGCAGCGGCACGGTGGACATGCAGTCCAACAAGTGAGTCTCACACACACACGCAAACGCACGCACACACAAACACTGCTACTGGGTCTATGAAAATCTACATTCAGAAGATGTCCAACACCATTATTCGGCATTTGCCTTGACTGTATATCATTTTTTTTATTTTTTTTTATTAAATGTCTGTCCGTCTGTCTGTCTGTCTGTCTGTCTGTCTCTCTGTCTGTCTCTCTGTCTGTCTGTCTGTCTGTCTGTCTGTCTGTCTGTCTGCCAGTGAGCTCTTCACCACAGTCCTGGACATGCTGAGTGTCCTGATCAACGGTACGCTCGCTGCCGACATGTCGAGCATCTCTCAGGGCAGCATGGAGGAGAACAAGAGAGCCTACATGAACCTGGTCAAGAAGCTCCGGGTAAGCAGGGCCACCCCGCCACTCCCCCAGGCCACGCCTCACAGCCACAGACGGGGTGACCGCTCGGGACCGAAGACACATCTAACTCGGAAGACACTCGGCGACACTATTTTAAGCGATGCCTTGGGGGGAAAAACAGTATTTGGTGCGGTAGATTTTCAAGTGCGGCGAAACGAAGAGTAATCCTCCCTTGGCTGATGAGGTTGCTTCTGTGTGCCGCGACTTTTGCAGAAGGAGCTGGGCGACCGGCAGTCTGAGAGTCTGGAGAAGGTACGGCAGCTGCTGCCCCTCCCCAAGCAGACGCGGGACGTCATCACGTGCGAGCCCCAGGGCTCGCTCATAGACACCAAGGGGAACAAGATCGCCGGCTTCGAGAAGGAGGTGGGGAAGCGCTGTCCCGCAGGATGCCACCTGTATATCTGTCTGCTTTTTTTTTGGGGGGGGGGGGATGGACCTACAGGTGACCCCTCTCATTCCGACTCTCTCCCACCAGGGCCTCCAAGTGTCCACCAAGCAGAAGATCTCCCCGTGGGACGTGTTCGAGGGCCTCAAGCACTCGGCCCCGCTCTCCTGGGGCTGGTTCGGGACGGTCAAGGTCGACCGCAAGGTGACCAAGTTCGAGGAGCAGCAGCGCTTCCTGCTCTACCACACCCACCTGAAGCCCAAGCCCCGCAGCTACTACCTGGAGCCCCTCCCCCTGCCCCCCGAGGAGGAGGAGCCCGCCACGCCCGTGCCCCAGGAGCCGGAGAAGAAGGCGGTGGAGGCGGTGAAGCCGGAGAAGAGCGTGCCGGCGGTGCCGTCCGACTCCAGCAAGAAGAAGCCCAGCAAGAAGAAGAAGACTCCGTCCGCCAGTAAGACCGAGGTGAGAGAGATGTTGATGCTAATGTGCTGACAGGGGCCCGATTTACCAATTTGGTGAACGTTAGCGGGATAAATCCACCGACGAGTAACCGCGGTTCTGCCTATGTAGAAAATCCATAATCCCGTGCATTTTCCGGAGAGTGTGAGGACGCACATGGTCCCAGTTTCATGTTGGAGCTTCATGTCCCCGTCTTCCGCACATCCCCAGGACTATGTGACCCGTACCCAGGGTGGGGTGCCCTATGGGCAGGGAATGCCACCTGAACTCCTCATCGGCCAGCAGAACCACCCCTACAGCAGGATAGGCTACAGCCAGCAGCCCATAGGCATGTACGCCCAGAACCAGCCTCTACCACCAGGTCAGTCTCATCATCATCATCATCATCATCATCAACACTACTAACACCAGCAGGCTGGAACTGTAGCCACTCTCAGTTTGAATGTGAACGTTTGTAAACGCTATACAAATAAAGCTTTGATTGATTGATTGAAACGTGTGTAAACATGTACAAGTCAGAAGCGGTCGCCTTATCCTGACATCGATGATCGGAATCAGCCGTAGCTCCACAGAGCTTTGCCTGGTGACTGCTATGTTGAGCTATGTTATTATTTGACCTCAACCTCAACCCTCTACTCTCTCTCCCCAACAGGTGGCCCCGGGCTGGACACGCCCTACAGACCCGCCCGTAACCCCCCCATGGGCAAGCTCATGCCCACGCGGCCCAACTACCCGGGCATGATGCCCGCCATGCAGGGAGGCATGCCTGGCATGATGGGATTGGACAAGCAGTACCCTATGGGTTACAAGCCCCAGCCAAACATACCACACGGACAGATCCTGCGACAGCAGCTACAGGTCAGACTGGTGAGTCTGCATTTTGTAGACTCCGCTGGTGGGGGGCGCTAGAGAGCAAGATCTGGATTCTGCTCACGGGGTTTATAATTGTCGTATCCGAGTGCCTTAGTAATGCGGTTAACGTCCATGTTAATTGCGGCCTTGAAATATATATCTTCGTGATGTGTTGATAAATGTGTGGTTTTTCTTTTCCTCCCTGTGGAGGGTTATGAACTGTAAGACTGTAGGAACCCCGAAGAGTGACCTGCCCTCTGTCTGTTTTCAGAACCAGAGCATGATGGGACAACAGCTGAGACAGATGGCCCCCAATCCCCAGTACACCTCCATGCAGCCCTCCCAGGCAAGTCATCTCAACCCAACATCAGACCATCACATTTTTTTAATGCGATGAATCAGTAAAAACCAGTACCCTAACCCCACATTAGCTGACATTTTACTTTCGTATCTGTTCTACCGGATCTGTTAGCGTTTGTGTTCTTCTCGCCGCCGACAGAACATCTCCCAGGGCTACACCACGTACGGCTCGCACATCGGGATGCAGCCCCACCCCGCCCAGGGAGGCGGCATCGTCCCGCCCTCCTACCAGAGCTTCCAGGGCTCTCACCCCGCCGCCAGCCCGGCCGTGGTGGACTCCCTCAGGCAGATGCAGCAGAGGCCCAGCGGCTACGTCCACCAGCAGGCCCCGGGCTACGCACACTCCATGCAGAACGCGCAGAGGTTCGCAGACGGGGGGGGGGGCCAGGGGAGGGGAAACGGCAGGCGGGGGCTTTTTTTTACATATTCCAAGCAGGTCACCTGGTCCTCGCTGTGATCATGTCGAGTTGGGACACTCCGGGGGTGGGTGTGTGGGGGGGGGGGGGTCTTCTGACGTGGCTAGCTAGAGAAAATAGAGAGATGAGAGTCTGGGGAGTTTGGTCGGCGGCCAACGTCCAATTAGTAGAAGTGACCGGCTATTATAGTTGTTTCTTATTTGACCGTGAGGTATTCTATAGCTGTGTTCGGAATCGCTCCCTATTCACTATATGCACTATATAGGGCGTCAGCCATTTTGTTTGAAGTGTCCGAATTCTCCACGGAATTTTCGTTCCCTATATAGTCCACTATTTATTACCCACAATTCACCTTGCATTGCACTTACAGTGCATGTACCCTACATTTTCTCCGTTCCCTAGGTAGTTAACTACATGATGAACCCTATATAGGGAAGTGAGGGAACGATATAGGCAGTGAGGGAACGAGGGAGCGATTCCGAACACAGCTTACGTTCCCGCTTCTCTAAATGCGCCTCCCTTCTCCAGGTTTCCCCACCAGTCGATCCAGCAGGCTCCCATCATGCACGGCCTGAGCCACATGGCGGGCCAGGGGGTCCACCCGGGCATGAGGCCAAACCAGATGCTGGCCGAGCAACAGCAGCAGCAGCAACAACAACAACAACAGCAACAACAACAGCAGCAGCAAGCACAGCAACAGCAGTACCTCAGACAACAGGCACTCCGAGTATGCGCCATATCCCAGTCTTTATCTCTGCAAGTCCTAATTCGTTCTTTTTGTTTGTATTTGACCGAGTCCCTTGTGTGCGTTTCCCTGTCCTCTTCTGGCCCGACAACAGCAGCAGGCTCAGCAACAGGCCCAACAACAACAACAACAACAACAACAGCAGGTTCAGCAGCAGCAGCAGCAGCAACAACAGCAGGTCCAGCCCCAGCAGGTCCAGCAGCAACAGCAGGTCCAACAACAACAGCAGGTCCAACAACAACAGCAGGTCCAACAGCAACAGCAGGTCCAACAGCAGCAACAGCAGCAGGTGGCCTCGGCTCAGCCCCCGGCCCAGGCGCAGAACCAGGCCCTGGGCATGCAGCCCCTGCCCCCTCAGCAACCCATGGTAGGTCTCCAGCCCCGTAGGACCGGTTAACACCATACGCTTCCCTGAGAGATGCGCTCACCTGTCGTTTCATGTCTCAGTTCCCTCGACAGGGTATGCAGCAGACTCAACAGCAGCAGCAGACCGCAGCACTGGTCAGGCAGCTCCAACAGCAGCTCTCAAGTAGGCCTTTTTTTTTACCGTCTTGAATTATTTGAGAAGCTTTCTTTCTACATCTTACATTTTCTCACACAACTCACCTTCTCGTTCTGTCTTTCCGTAGATACACAACCCGGACAGAACACCAACTCATATTACTGATAGTGCTTGTGTATATTAGTGTGTGTGGAGGATAGGGAGGACCCTGTATGTGCAGTGTCCCCAGCCCATAGACGGGCAGGTAGATGTGTCCAGTGCCGTGTGCAGGCCCTGTTTGTAGAGGTGTAGGCTCTTAGGGGGGGAACGACTGCGATAGGCCCACAGGATGACCAGACAGAGTCAGGACGACTCGACCACAGAGGCAACATGCTGTTCGATCCATCTCAGTTTCAGTCATGTAATTCCGGAATCCAAGGAGGGATCGTGCTGTGAAATATAATGATCATGGAGAATAATGGAAAAGTTTATGTAAAAAAGAAGTACAAGAAATTATAAGAATGGAATTTTTTATTTTATTTCAATTTGTACAATTTTTCAGTTTCGTGTATTTCTCATTAAAAAAAATCATGTCAGTTTTTATGTCTTGTATTTGTTAAAGTTTTTCAGCAAAGACTGAATGAAGAGCAGCATCATTACAAGGAAAGAAAACTGCTGTATTTAACTTCAAATCTCACTTTCAAAGGGAGTCAAGAATTTAAATGTCTGCACTGTGAAACATGAAACAAATTTTGACAGATAATTTAGAATGTTAGGTTGAACTCAACTGTCACACATGAATCGCTGTTGCCAATTTGTCAATGCTTTTGCATCTGTCTCCGAGGAACATAGCCTTCTAGGTCCGAACATTCAAAATTCTGAGGCACAGAGGCTTCTCAGGTAGCCGTCCATCAGATTGAAAGCACTTACCAGTTTTTGTCTGTCTTGAACTGTAATGATGACTGAGTAGATCTACTATTTTGCACTCATAGCTAGACAGCTAAAAGGAATCCTCGACCCAACGAAGGTAAAAGCCTGTGTAGGGTGATTACAAAATAAATCAATCATCACTCAATTTTATTAAATCTCATTAATTCACCAAAACAATAGTGTAACAATGACCGAATTTCAAGTTTATGTTGCTTTTTTTGTGGCTTTCTTAGTTTTTCCTTTATCTGCATTCGGCCTCTCCAAACTCTTAAAAAGCACTCCGGTGTCAGGACCTAGTGTCCTC
The DNA here is from genome assembly GCF_949987555.1 of Borostomias antarcticus. Classification (NCBI taxonomy): domain Eukaryota; kingdom Metazoa; phylum Chordata; class Actinopteri; order Stomiiformes; family Stomiidae; genus Borostomias; species Borostomias antarcticus. The sequence continues at coordinate 3,823,712 of NC_140261.1, forward strand.
CCCTCGAAGGGACAGTCCTTTCCCTGGTATCTCGCCAGGAAGTCAGTATAAGCCCATGTCCTCTCTCCAGGCCCCACCCCCAGCCTGGACAGTAGCCTGTCCGCCGTCTCTGGCACTATGGGCTGGAGGAGTGTCCCATAGACCCTCAGGCACTCCAAGGACACGTGAAGGACGGTGTCCAGCCACCGCTGATCTCCACTGTCCCCTCTGTCCAGCTTCCACGGCGCATGCCTTTGGACAAAACCGTTGGTCTGCCTCACACAGCTGCTGATGGCCTCCAGGGCTTTGTACACGTGCACGGTCTCATAGTGCTGCTCCACCACAGCCGGCAGTCCAGCTACGGACTCCAGCATGTGGTAGTCCTCGGCGACTGCTCTCCCCTCGTGGCCCCCTGATGATGCGCTGGGAAAGGAGTCGGCGCAGAATCGGCCGTACGTTTGGGACGGGTTGAGAGACGGGGCCGTGCAGCGGTTCAGAAGACCGCCCAGAGAGTCCGCCAGCTCGGAATTGAGCAGTTTGACCACTTTGTCGTCGTCATAGTCGCAGTCCGAATCTGGGACACCCTGGCGTAGGAGAAAGTACCTCACGCCGTCGGTCGTGAACCTCTGTGACCTCTCCAGGGGATCCACCACGTTCCCCAAGCTTTTGGACATTTTCTTTCCTCCGACTGTCCAGTGCGAGTGGACGTGTATCGTTTGTGGGAGGGGCAAGTCAGCCGCCAGTAGGAAAGCTGGCCAATAGATGGCGTGGAATTTCAAGATGTCCTTCCCCACGACGTGATTGGCTGTGCCCCACCACTGAGCATGTGTGTGAGGATAACCAGCTACTGTGAGGTAGTTGACCAGAGCATCCAACCAAACGTAGACGGTTTGGTCGGGGTCACCGGGAACGGGAATCCCCCACTGGAGGCGGCCTCTCTGGCGGGACACGGAAAGGTCCGGGAGGTCTTCCTGCAGCAGCAGCTGGAGAACCGCCCTGTGGAACCGTTCTGGCTGCACCGCTCTGGGGTTCCCTCTCAGCCAGTCCTGAAGCTGAGACCGGAATTCAGAAAGACGGAACAAGTAGTTGTCCTCCTTCATCCACTCCACCTGGAACAAAACAGTTATTTTCATTAGTAAACAGAACATAAATCACAATATATTTGTCTTTGCTAGTTTGTTACATAAGGACAATATCTCATCCATTAACATGTACTGATTATTACCTTATGGCCGCTCTCTAGTGATATCTTGATGTCCTTCCCTGATGAATCTGTAGCATTGGCCACCTGGGATGGTGTGAGGAAGCTTTCGTCCTGCGTAGAATACCAGCCTTCATAACTCCCCTTGTAGATGAAACCCTTGGCCTGGAGTACAGTCCAGAAGTGCTCTACCGCCAGCCTGTGTCTCTCCTCTGTCGTCCTAATATAGTCTGTGTACGAGATGTCACACGTCCTGAAGAGGTGTTTATATCTCTCTGACACCTCAGTGCAGAAGATAAGCGGGTCTTTACCGGCAGCATCTGCAGCCTGTTGAATTTTAAGCCCATGCTCATCAGTACCTGAAAGGCAAAAAATGATTAATTATTAAATTAATTATTATTAAATTATATTAATTTAATATTAAATTATATTAATTTAATATTAAATTATTAATTACTATGAATGTAGCCTACTCTCAGCAAACATCCATCCAGTGTATTTCCACACACTTACCAGTGGCAAACTTTGAGTTGAATCCCTGCAGAAGCTTGTATCTGTGCAGATAGTCAGCGGTCACAGCTGAGTACAAGTGACCAAGATGAGGGGCAGCGTTCACATAGAAGATGGGGGTGGTGATGTAGTAGGTCTTGTCTTTGTGAATATCTGTGCTCGGGTGTGTCAGCAGGAGTCTTTGGCAATTCCATTGAGAGGAGAGTGATGTTGACAGAAATGATCCCCTGGTGCCCTGACAGGAAAGTAACCCCCGTAGAGCCTTGCTGTTTCTAAATAATGAGAGATAGGTCGTCATGATGTGATGCGTCGGAATAGCGATTCCATCTTGTCATTGAAATTAGACCATTCCACTCATGGATGTATGCATTAAACTCCACTCACGGCTCCACTGTACTCGCTAAGACCACGGATGTGACTCATCCATGATGTGACTCCACGCGTCAGCCGTTCCCTCAAGGTTAGGTCTTCTTCCGGTGTTACATCGTCAATGGTGACCGTCGAAATGTGTGACGCCAGCGTGGATTTACCGGTTAGGACGCCAACATGCCCCACGAAGTAGATTAATATGATTGTGATGCAAAATACCCACGGTTATAACAGGTAGGTTTGGGGTCAATATGATCAGCAGGTTCTCTTGTGTGGATAAAGGTAGGGTGGCGAATAAGAAGTGAAAACAATGCAATAAAAAATCCATAAATTAATAATTTCTTATGCAGCTCACCTATACACATGAATCTGTAGGTTTCGTTTAGCTTTGTCTATTTTGCTCCACTTGCATCGACCATTAGCCTACTGTTTACTGTATATAATATTTTATATTTAATTATAATTTTTGTTATGCTTGTCCAGCAGCTGGGCAAATGTGTGCTTGAAATAGTCCAACAGCGACCTCTGCCGTCCAATATTTCGACGGTCGCCATTTTCGGTGTAACACTGTTTGAATACACAGCAGGCCAATCACAACCTCGTATTTTACAATGTGCCCGCCTTTTCCAAACAGGAACCAATTGGATCAAGTTTTACTTCCTAGATCAAGGTTTACTTTACACAGCTGTGAAAAAACGCAAATTTCGTGTTTAACAAAAATTTATTCGTACACAGAGGGGACGACACATATATATTTGCACTTGGGCTGATTCGATCATAATTCATTTTATTCATATTTAAGCTTAACTTGGAAATCTGGTAGGCTACTGTCACAAAACCTCAGTTGCCAGCAGAAGAGTCCAGGCGGGGCCAGATCAGGAGCTGTGATCTGATGAGCTGAACGAATGGGTTTGCAGCAAATAAAGTGAGTAACTAATGTGAAAGAGTGGGTAACGTTAACGTTTTGGGGAAACTGGACAGTTTAAAGATGTTAGTTAAGGAGCTGTTTTGAAAGATGTCCTCCCTCCCTCCCTCTACTTTACAGCTAACACTAGGCTAGTGGCTAACAAGTTAACATTAGCTTGCTAGCGTTTATAACCCATTCAATTCTCTCATTACCTACATGATTTATGATTAAACACACTGAAACGACGTGTTCATTTCAACCTTCATTTTAATAGCTTATTCCAAACAGGGATCTTGTTATCGCGATAAGACCGCTCTTCTATCGCGTAGCTAGTTGAGAGCGACCCGCTCATCATGTGATGGGAAAAGTTAAGAACCGCAGAAGTGCTGCTGCTGTCCAACAACATGAGCATCTGGCTCCTTATTAGTCTTATAATGACTTGCTTTTTGTTTTAATGCTTTTAATTTGTCCTGCCTTTTGTTTTAAATGTCTATAATGTCTTGCTTTTTGTTTTAATGCTTTTAATTTGTCCTGCCTTTTGTTTTTAAATGTCTATAATGACTTGCTTTTTGTTTTAATGCTTTTAATTTGTCCTGCCTTTTGTTTTAAATGTCTACAATGTCTTGCTTTTTCTTTTAATGCTTTTAATGTCTCATGTAAAGCACCTTGAATTGCCCTGTGGCTGAAATGTGCTATATAAATAAACTTGCCTTGCCTTGTCTTATTCTCAACCAACACCGAGACGAACTGGACGGTAAAACTGACAAATGTGTGATAAATGCTCCACTAGTTCGTTTTTTCAGATATTTTTTAAACTTATGACACCTTTCAGATGGAAGTGAGCCGGCTGGATTTTTACATTGGCCTCTCCCTTGCTGTGAGCTCCAGCGTTTTCATTGGAGGGAGTTTCATCCTGAAGAAGAAAGGTCTCCTGCGATTGGCCAGCAAGGGTTCTATGCGAGCAGGTAACGTTAGAGCACCACGTGGTACTGATACCAAGCACCATGAACAAAAGTGATGTATTTCCCAATTGCAATTTATTTTGGATTGTTGATTTGGCAGGAGGATGATGATGATGATGATGTTGATTTGGCAGGTCAAGGAGGCTACGCTTATCTCAAGGAATGGTTATGGTGGGCAGGATTAATATCAAGTAAGTGTTGCGTTTTGTAACCTACATATAACATATAAGATAACTGCTTGATGGAGCATCTAGAACAGTTAGTGCTGCATTCGACTTCATACCCCTGTAGCAACACAATGCTTGCTGACCTTCGGCTATAACATTGTGGTCTTTGTTTTCAGAGAGGAATCTGTAGTGGGTTCGGTATTTTTGCTGGTTGTCCTCTTGAGTTGACGCAGCACCCCAGACGTAGTCCTGTGGAAGTCTTTGAAGTACACATTCTTCAAAAGACCACATTTGCACATGTAGGCGCAGGAGAATAATTATCAAAACTCAGTAACCCCCCCCCACCCCCACATACACAACAATTTCCCATACCATTTACTGCATCCTACTGTTGGCCTCTTGTGTTTCAGTGGGTGTGGGAGAGGCGGCGAACTTTGCTGCATACGCATTTGCTCCTGCCACTCTGGTCACGCCGCTGGGAGCTATGAGCGTGCTTGTGAGGTAGCTAAATGCATGTTACTTCCGTTTTTTTTCAGTTATGGGATACTTCTTAAACCTCACATACGTTAAAAGCAAGTATACCGCAGCCTTTAGACATTATCGATCATTCAATTAAATGCGTTTGGCCTGAAATGCCTCACCAGATGTTGTATAATATTTGCACCCATCCCGAACCACCGTTTCCTCTTTCACTCTCCTCCCCCAGTGCTGTGCTGTCCTCCTACTTCCTCAATGAGCGGTTGAACGTGCACGGGAAGATCGGCTGCCTGCTGTGCATCCTGGGCTCCACAGTGATGGTCCTCCATGCCCCCCAGGAGGAGGAAGTGGCCTCCCTCAGTGCCATGGCTGAGAAGCTCAAAGACCCAGGTACTGAAAGAGCAGACCGCTGGAACCCGGAGGTCAGGCTAGATTTGAACTAGACATGGACCAACAGATTCTGTGCGAGAAATCTGATACCAAAGATGAACTTAACTAAATTTTACTAAATTTAATTTAGCTTTTGCACCATGTCCTGGCAATTTTAGAATGGTAACTTAATAAGTCGTTTGTTGTGATCTGTCCCAGGATTCATTGCGTTCGCTGTGTGCGTTGTGGCGAGCAGCCTGGTCCTCATCTTCGCCGTCGCCCCGCGGTACGGCCAGAAGAGCGTGCTAGTCTACATCCTGATCTGCTCCGTGATTGGCTCCCTGTCCGTGTCCTGCGTCAAAGGGCTGGGCATCGGGATCAAGGAGCTCTTCGCCGGGACTGCCGTCCTGGGGGAGCCCCTGTTCTGGGCTCTGCTAATCTGCCTGGTGATCTGCGTCAGCATCCAGATCAGCTACCTGAACAAGGCCTTGGATATCTACAACACCTCTATAGTCACGCCCATCTACTACGTGTTCTTCACCACCTCCGTCATGGCCTGCTCCGCCATCCTCTTCAAGGAGTGGCTGAGCATGAGCACGGACGGTGTGGTGGGGACCCTCAGCGGCTTCCTCACCATCATTCTGGGGATCTTTCTCCTCCACGCCTTCAAGGACATCACCTTCAACTGGGATTCCCTCCCACTCTACCTGAGGAAAGGCCCCCAGGGGTCTCCCTGGGGCCACCAGCCGTACGTGGCCCTCCCCAGCCAGGAGAGCCAGCTGGAGGACGAGATCAAGCTGGCCAGGGATGGGGGCTCGGGGGATACTCGCCAGAGAACTCCATGAGGAGGAACAATAGTTTTACCACCACCTAGGACTGGAGTCTGCCTGAAGCTGGTACCACTGCTTTACGATGTGCTTGATGTCTTGTTTGACCATAGACAGATACAGGTTCACTTAATCTGCACTGATAGAGATTTCTTTATAATGCAATAAGCACTGGATGGTTTGTCTTGCTTTAATTTCCATGCACTTTTAGGCCTGATTCATAGTCGACGTAAACAACGCAAGCTACGTTGCGAACGCAAGCTCCAACATGACTCGAGAGCTTGCGTTGTGTTTTCCCTGTCGGAAACGCAAGGAATTGCACTATTGCTTGCGTCAAGTGACAAAATTCATCAAGACACACGCAAGGACGCAACGAGACCTTGCGTGGCCTTGCGCTTATGTAGTTTGCATCGACTATGAATCCGCCCTTACAGTGAGCACACCAGGTTTTACTATAACAAATATTTATTAATGTTCATTTCGGGTGACTTTGCATCATTTGTGCCAAAATATGTTTACTGGTAAAAGAACAACAAAAAACTAGTTTATTATAGCATTTTAAGTATTACTAGTCTACTAAGGATTTTTACTTCTGTAAAATTAAGTGATGTGCTATTGGATAAGTATAGAGGTAAACACAATCTTTAAAAATGTACAAAATATTGTTGCCTTAATATTGATGTATTAATTTTAATAGTTCAAGTTCTATGTCCTTACGTTTCTGTTTCCATAAGAACTGTACTGTGTAGCTGTATGGGTAGAAAGTACACATTATATAAATCATGGACAGTGTTTTCAATGAATGTAATTTTAAAAGCGATTAGTTATTTTTCTTTAATTTGTACATTCGTGTTTTTAAATGAACCTTGTGCCTTACATAGCCATTTGAATATTTAATGTTACAGTTCTGCATGTCATGTCGTTTCTATTGTTGTAAATGTGCTATAATGGTCTTCAGACCACGGTCAAGATGAAGCAGCCTTCATATTATTTCATGTGGTTCAATCAACTTTTTAAGACCAACTGTGAAGATGGAAAGGAATCAGTATCAGTACCTCAATGTCATACTTGTATGTTTAAATGTCTGTATTGAGGCACTAGCCTTCTAGAAATGTATTCCTTTCCTATTATAACGTATCGTCTTCCTCAATAACTGATTTCTAAAATCCTGCTGATGCAGAAGTTGATTATCTGAATCTGAATAAACATTTAACTGTGAAACACCTTAAAATTTATGTCTTATAAAATAGAGAATGACAACCTCCAATATTGTTGCACACTTTATTAGAACTGAACATTTTTAAATTTGGACATGAATTCAAATGTATTTCCAAAAAGTACAAACATTGTACTCTTGTTTTGGTTGTGAATGACCTGTAGTGATCTCTGGGTGGTGTTCTCAGGAGGCAGTCCAAGATGTCAGGTCCTTGCACCATATTTCTCACACGTACTCCATCAGTCAGGCAGGATCTCCACTATATCAGACATGATTTCCCGGCTCAGGTTTCATGATATGGCCAGCGAGGGACTGACTCACCCAACTTCAGCAAAGTCAACATGAAGTTATCACATACACTTAACTTTTTCACTGCACTGACTTAATCCAAAGTTCCACTACATGAGAGAAAAGTGAAGACCAATACTGGTGATGTGATACAAGGAGCTAATCTGAGGCACTTCCATCAACACTTATTGTTTCCTTTTGAACACTTAGTCCACATTGCACCATATAGAAAGCTGGCATGTCCATGAGCCGCAGCTGTCTGCAGCCGGCTAGTCAGTGAGTCCAGGTGGAGTAGTCTGTTATTCGGTCATAGACTCTGAGAAGGACCCCCTACTCCTCTGGGTCTCTGTTATTCGGTCATAGACTCTGAGAAGGACCCCCTACTCCTCTGGGTCTGCTCAAGTCTGTTGAGGATGAACTGACTAGTGTCAATGAAGCGCTCTACACAATTCACAAAGCACACTTCTGTCCGGTTGTCCAACTTTGGGCCAGGCTTGTCCATGCATTTCTCCTGGGAAGGTGTGGATAGGGTCATTAGCTAAACACACAGGACATAAACATGCAGGCAAGAGTTTTGTATTTCTGAGACCATCTGTAGGTTACATGCAAAGGCCTAGCATCACAAGAACTTAACTTTTGCTAATTTAACCAACGTTACTAACATTTCTAACTATAGATGGCCATCTACCATTATAGATGGGCCCCACAATAACATTGTAAAATTCAAAAACATGCACTGCATCCGTTAGCAGCTCGTTTACATATTTGTAACTAACCTTTGTAGGACTATTTAGCTGCATTTGCATAAAATCGCAATCTAGCAAATGAGCTATAGTGAATATAGCGCTTACCCAACACACTTCAGTCATCTGATGCACCAATTGCTGAAACCTTTGTTTTTGAGACTCGATCTCGATGAATTGCTGCAGCTGAGGGTCCGCCGGTGCTCCCTGTCCGTCCATGATTCAAACAAATCGTTCCTTACTTGGACAAACCTGCAAAAATATGTAATTTTACAGTTCCTGACCTTCACCTGCATGGATCGGCTAAAAGCACCACGGGAAACCGGAAGTGGTTTTGACCAATTACAATGTAGGAACCGAACGCACGTGGGGTCGATGCTAGATCCTCAGGGAGAAAGTCTCCGTAACTGCGCATGCGCAGTTCCTAACCAGTCCAGGTCAGGAAACCACAGAGCACACACACTTGCCTCCTCTTCTCATCCTACACTTCGTCTTGCTTTTTGACCAACATGTACAGTAATTTACACCATCTCTCTCCCCCATCCTTTTCTACTGTGTATATCTTCATCTCTTCTCATACAGGTGCAGCCAGTAGAAGAGGATGAGACGTATTGGTAACCCTGGGTAACCCCTCCCACACCATCTATGAGCTGAGCCAGATGTTGAGCATCTTCAGCCACAGACGCCAGGGTCACCCACCCCAAATGCAGAACGGAAACTGTTAACAATTAACAATTGACCCTCAATCACCCACGCTCACCATTGATGCTTTGTAGGCTACATGTGCCTTGATTGCTGCTTTTTATTTTTGAATTTCAGTGTTTCAGTATACTCCGCTCCAGCGAAAGCGCAGTGCGAGAGGGAGGTAATGTTTTTGATGGCGTGTGTTTGTTTATTGGTTGGTTTATTTGTTAGCAGGATTACACTAAACTACCAGACAGATTTTCATTAACCTTGGTGGAGGGTTGTAGCATGGTGCCATCTTTGAAACTATTAAACAAACACGGCCGCCCATTCACCTCCATTCATTTTTTGGACTTTGACTCAGGAGCGAAAAATTCCCCTCATTCATTGTCGGTGAGATGGTCTTGAAACAGCCATATCATGATGTGGGGAGGGCCACAGGGAAAGGGGGTTTGGACGGCCATAAAGCTCTCAACCTAACAAACAGCAACAATACCAAACATATCCTGCTCACACACACACACACACACACACACACACACGTGCGCACAGGGCAACAACATGTACTCATGGTCAGAGGTCTGTGCTCTCCAAGCACCATTTCTAGGCATCCATTTTGTCATCCATTCACAACCAGCACACGGTAGGCTATTTCTAATTTTCACTGAATCAAATGTGTTCCTAATTAGGCTAAAATACAGTACATCTCAGAGCATAGACAAGTACAAAGCAATTTAACTTTAATTATAATACAGAAAGACTACAACAACAACAATAATGATAATAATAACAACCCCACAATTATTTGAAATACACATGCAGGTAACTAAGTAACTGTATAACTTGCATCATTCTGAAATATATATTTTACACATTGATAAAGGTGTTCACATTACTGGGGTTCTTGAGAGTTCAACCAGTGGGGCTATGAACTGCTTGAACAGTTCTAACTACTTCTCCAAAAGCACGGGTTAGAGGGGACCAGAGGGTTTGGGATCGCTGCCTTGATGAGAAGAGGCTCTTCTGTGCAATGAAGCTGTATCCCTCGGAGGGTGTGAGTCTGTGAATTGTGTCTGAGCCGGTGACGTTAATAATTAGAGATCGTAGAGCAAGTCCTGAACAGTCACCACCAGCTCCTGGAAGGTTGGTCGGTCCTCTGCCTTCTACAGGTCAAAGTAAGAGGAGGGAGTTGATGGGAGAGGGTGAAGTAGAAAAGGTAATGTAAGACGACACATTTCTCGCACAAGTTCTCATATCATGAACAATTCCATCTGCGTATTCTTCACATACAAACACACACACACACACACTTACTTCAAGCCAACAGTTTGTCATGATGGTGTAGACCCTGTCGATGGCCAGCTGGGGGCGATAGAGGCGCAGGCCTCTTGACACCTGTGTCACAATTTCTGTGTTGTTCAGCCGTTCATATGGCAGCCTCCCCAAGGTGTATACCTCCCACATGAGGACTCCTAGTGAAAACAACAGATAACACTTTGTCAGTTACACGTGAATTCATCTGATGCCGGTGAAAAAGCGTGCGGATTTGCTCTCTACTGACCGAACGCCCAGACATCTGACTTGCTGCTGAATTTAGAGTAGAGGAGGACCTCAGGTGGAGACCAGCGGACAGGGAATTTAGACCCTGCAGAGCATGTGTACTCATCATCCAGAACATACCTGAAATGTCAGGGTGGACGACCCCTAGCGTTAGAACGAGTGTACAATTGTTGATTGTTACTTCAAATGTACTTTTTTTTTAGAATAGGCTCTGTGCACCAGCTCCACTACTTCCTGAAAGTCACTTGGCATCTTTATTTCCTGTCCTATATGATTGGATTAAGTGATTAATCAGGTGTGCGCTGGGTCTGCCGCACACCTGATTAATCACTTAATCCAATCATATAGGACAGGAAATAAAGATGCCAAGTGACTTTCAGGAAGTAGTGGAGCTGGTGCACAGAGCCTATTGCAACATGCACAGAAACATTACCTTGATAGTCCAAAGTCAGTCACTTTAACAGAGCCATATGAATCCACCAAACAGTTTCGCGCAGCCTGTGGATAAGGAGGGGTTTCATTATACAAATGTTATTTTAGATCACCTGCATTTGACACTGCCAGCACACTGAAGTCTGGAGTGTAATATTGAAGAGTACCTGAATACCTGTGCATTGTTGTATTGTACTCAGGGGTGTAGTGGAGGGTAAACCCAAGTAAACTCAGTTTACCCACCTCTTTAAAATGAGGCTGAGAGTTTCCTCACCTATTTTCTTTTTTTAAGATATTTTTAGGGCTTTTCAGCTTTAATGGGACAGGACAGTTTGAGAGAGACAGGAAATGTGGGAGAGAGAAAGGGGAGGACATGCGGCACACGACCCAAGCCGGGAATCGAACCCGGGTCCGCCACGCGAAGGACTAGCCTTCATATGGGGCACGCCTTACCCGGTGAGCTACCGGGGCGCCCCCCTATTTTCTGATCAAGTGTCTTGATCAATGAGGGGAAACAAGGTGGGTAACTGAACTCGACAGTTTACCCACCTCTGTATTTACCACTACACCCTTGCTTGTACTGTATTGTATCCTATCAGCATATCTCCTACCAAGTCTCTGTGGATGAACTGCTGAGTCTCCAGGTACGCCATGCCCTCGGTAACATCTTTGCACATCTCCAGGAGCTCGATGGGCGTGGGGTGCTGCTTCAGACCTTCCCGCAGGTATTCCAGCAGGCAGCCGTTGCACAGGAACTCAGTCACTATGTAAATGGGTCTTTGTTTGGTGCATACGCCGTAGAGCTGAACCAAGTTCTCATGACGGAGCTTCCTGGTTCGTGCAAAAAAAAAGGGAAGAGACTTACGGTGTCATGTCTGTGTGATTCAATTCGACTGTGTGAAAGACAGCGGCTCTTGCATAGAAAGATGATATTCGGTTACGAACAGGGTAGCAATGATCACCCAACTCACTGGGAGGACAATGCTTTCCTATAGCACTGTTCCTCTGGCGGTCACACTCACATCATGATTTTGGCCTCTTCAATGAAGTCGTCCTCCGACATGGGGTCATCCTCCATTGACATTGAGTCTCTGATCATCTTGATGGCCACGTCGTGTTGGCCTTTCCACTTGCCGTACTTCACCACTCCGAACTGCCCATTCCCCAGCTCCTTGATGAAGGTCAGGTCACGGGGGTCGATCTCCCAAACGCCTGGAGGAAAAGCAACAGGGGTGGCTGTAGCTCAGGAGGTAGAGTGGGTTGTCCGGTGAGCTTAGGGTCGGCGGTTCGAATCCCGGCTCCTTCTGACGACATGTCGAAGTGTTCTTGGGCAAAACACTTAACCAAATTGCTCCCAATGAGCAGGCCTTGCATGGCAGCTGCCGCCATTGGTGTGTGTGTGAATGAGAGGCCTTCATTGAAAAGTGCTTTGGATAAAAGCTCTATATAAGAGTAGTCCATTTACCATTTACAACAGCACACGACATGGTTCCTGCATGTCGAGGGATAACACTGATATTCTGCTACCCTACCGTTGACAATGGCCCGAATCCACAAAGAATGGATTGCTCCCTCTAATAGCTTGATATTTTGTTCAGCAATTGCAATGGCAATCTGTTGCAGTTTAGCACGATATCCATAAAAAGATTTTGCTCTTAAGACATGCCCGGGCAAACACTCCCACAAATTTGCCAACTGTGATGATTGCAATTGTACTCACCATAGCCCAGGCCGGCTGTGGAGGGGGCACTCTTGGCTTTATTCGACACAATGTACTTCAGTCTGCTCACCATACCTGGTGTTAGACATTGTATAAGACATCTACTTATACATCAACCAAGACGATAGACATGTAACAGTTGCAGAATAAATTAAAGCAGTGATGGGAGAGGTGTTAAGTACAGTACCTGCTGCATTGTGCTGGTGATAGTTGATCAGATCTGGGATGCTGCTGAAATTATGCTTCTCTGCCAGGTAGAACTGGCCTTGTGGGGTAGTGCAGATGTTATAGTGTCTGCAGCTACCTGCAGAGTCCCTATTTGAAACAATCAGAAGAGCTGTTTGTTTTTACAAGGATAAATGTGAAGCTGATTATGTGGTAACACTTTACAAAAAGGTACACAAAAATTAGTAGTTACTGAGTAATTTATGAGGAACCAGTAGTTAGTTAATGAGTAGTTACTAATTAACTCTGAGATTAGTTAATAGGTAGTTACACATGGGGACTACTATAGTAGTTACTGAGGAACTAGAGAACAGACTGGGGACTACTATAGTAGTTACTGAGGAACCAATAATTAGTTAATGAGCAGTTACTGATTAACTCTCAATCCATCACTATATCCAACAGTAGATAATGATGGGTTACTAGAGAACAGACTGAGTACTACTATAGTAGCTACTGAGGAACCAATAATTATTTAATGAGTAGTTACTGATTAACCATGAATCCTAATGATTAAATAATGATGAGGTAATGAAGGACTGCCTACTCATATGATGTATGACTTTACAATAAGCTACACAAAAGACTAACTAATCATTAAGTAATGATGTGATAATGAAGGAGTAATTGGTAACTACTCCAATAAGGGTCACAAAAAACATTAGTTAACTGTTAACTAATGCTTATTTAGGGTTAGGTTAGGTTAGTAATGTTAATTAATACCTTAGTTAGGGTTAGGGTTAGGGTTAAGTGAGTTAACCTTAGATAACATCAATCACATTAGTAAATGGTTAATAGAGACATTAGTTAACTTACTTAATGCTTAATAATGCATTAACTAATGCTTATTAATGTACGCTTATTGTAAAGTGTTACCTTATCATTAGATAATCATTAGGATTCAGAGTTAATCAGTAATTACCTATTAATGATCATTCATCGAATCATTCATTCCTCAGTAACTACTAGTCCTCAGTCTGTTCTCTAGTAACTCATCATTATACACTGATGGATTGACAGTTAATCAGTAACTATTCATTAACTAATCATTGGTTCCTCAATTACTAGTAGTCCCTAGTCTGTTCTCTAGTTCCTCAGTAACTACTATTCCCCATCAGTAACAACTCATTAACTTAATTTCAGTTAATTAGTAACTACTCATTAACTAATCATTGGTTCCTCATTAGTTACTCAGTAACTACTCATTTTTTGTGTACCTTATTGTAAAGTGTTACCGATTATGTTGTGGTCGGGTAACTGCTACAGTCATGGAAGTGCAGCATGACCTGCAAAATTAAAATATTCTACGGGGGGGAAACTAATCCCTTATAGCTAACTGACAAACAAGGGGTGCTGGTTTTGCATGGACAACATTTACATCTCCCTTCCTCTGCATGCTACTGTTTCCGCTTTCATTATGTGCTGCTGTGCAATTCTTTTCATGTCCATTAATGGTTTGGGCTCAGCCAAGTGCTGTTTTGCCCTGTATGAACTTACCCTCCACCCTTGGTGAACAGAGACACAGTGTATTTCCCAGCCTTGCTTGAATCTCGCACTAAGAAACCACCATCTTTGGTCTGAGAAAAATGACGACAGTGTCAGCATTTTTAGACAAGCCTTTTTTTTGTCAGTTCTAAACCATTTTAGTCATTTGTTGCTTTCATTTATTCACCTCAGTCCTCAATTGATTTTCTGCCTGGCTGCGATTCATGTTTTTGCAATACCAGCTGTGAAAAAGAAGGTGAAATGTACATTATTGTCACTGGGAGAAGGACTGACCTCAGTGGGTAGGAGGAGGTGCACGAGGTCACATGATTACAAGTTCCTCATTAGATAGTGGTTGCTGCCTGTGTGATCTACTGTGTTTGAAAGATGGCATGGTAATCTGACACGTCTGTTGGTTCTCAGGATCAAAAGGTTTAGTGGTGATTCACTTCCAACAAATCCTTTTAATATGTTTCAGTAGAATGACCGTGTACTTACTCAAACTTCTCCAGTCCATTTCTAGCTTCCACCACATAGTTACTAGGAATATATCCCTTATTGCTGCAAAGGCAAGACAGAAATATTCATTATTCACTGTAAATCAGATGAAACTATGTGCAGGTTGTTACAATTAAATCATTTTTTGCATTGGCGGACCATGTTTGAAGGTCAGAAAGCTGCTAATTCCCATTGACGTCAAACTAATGGTCTTGGGATCTTGCGCAACTATTCTTGAGAACTTCTTTGACAGGGTTTGTGGTGAGCACACATGTTCAGCGCTCTCTGCTCCGTGTAACCTAGTAGAGAGAGAGCACTGATAACACTGTGACACACACACACACACACACACACACACACACGTCATGTCACTTTGTAATCTCTCACCCATATTTGTCTGTGGCCCTCCACCAGTTGGGGTCACTCATTTCTAAGATGGTGTACTCCTCGTCCTTCCTCAGCTCCAGGTCCTGCGGGTTCATGGGCGTGTATTCGTACTCGGCGATGACCGTCATGCCCGTGGCGGGGGCGGGCTGCTCTGGAGGCTGAGGTGGTAAAGGTCTCACGGGTTTCTCCTGACCGTTGCGACACGACATAAAACCGATGAAATACACAATGGGTTTGCCTGTTTTTTGTTTTTTTTAACCTTCCTTCAGTAATCAGAGATTAGTCGATATTAGCGTGTGAACGCAGAACTGGTAGCCTACCTCTTCAGGAGTAGGAGGAAGAGGTTTCCTGGATTGTCTTCGAGAACCTCCCCATCGAGTCCCTATGAGGGAAGCGGTCAATGTCACACGTTACATGATGCAAATGACAATACTCCTATTATGCCTCCATAACTGCAAACTATCCACTACGACTGTAGTTCTACAGAATCGACAGCCCTACCATCAATCAATCAATCAATCAATCAATCAATCAATCAATCAATCAATCAATCAATCAATCAATCAATCAATCAATCAATCAATCAATCAATCAATCAATCAATCAATCAATCAATCAATCAATCAATCAATCAATCAATCAATCAATCAATCAATCAACAGCCACAACAACATCACGACAGCCCTACCATCTCTTACCATTTTTCGTCTCCAACACCCTGCAGCCCATGGCCTGTTTGACTTCCTGTTGGCAGCACTGCCACATCCCATCCACCCAGAAGCAGGGGTGATATTTGTGTATCAGGTCCTTGTTGAAGCGCACCACTTCATTTAAAACACAGCAACACACACAACACGGAAACATATTTACATTGGGTCCGCACAAGCATTTGAATAGCCAGGCTTTTCCACTGTAGGGTAGGGAGATTACCTCATCTGAAAAATGTATGATATCGTAGTTATGAGTATTTTTGTTATCATATCTCTGTTTAGAGTCATTCTTTTCCTGTCTGTCTCTATCATCAGTTTGTGACTCATTATACTGACCATGTTTGAGCTTGTGAATCCATTGTTTTCGAACCTCGTCATTCTTGGCAAAAACGTACAGAGGTCCTTCATCGTAAATAATCTGTGATGAAATCAGAAGACAAAAGGCCTTTCATTGCTGAATATAAAACAAAAAACGATTTGCATTTTCTGCCTCCTGTCACTGTTTATTTAATTTTTTTACATGGATGCCGTGCTGCTACTGTATATCATTGGCTGCTTAGTCACCCGACATTCATAACACCTGCACTGTAGTCGAAACGCCCTGCCCGTGTAGTGTTAGTTTCACTTCTTATTATTGACTTTCAACATGTTAACTATTGAAACTTTTTCTATACAGTATGTAGAATGTGAGTACTGTATGTTACCTCTCTCCTCTGAGAAAAGTCTCAGTATGGAAACTAAGCTACAGCTGCTAAGCCTCACCTGGAATGGATGCAGGCGCTCTGGGGGCGGGTTGGGCTCAGGCTGCACCGTCTCCACACATTTGATCTTCTCAATCTCCACTGAACCCTTCAGACTTTTCCTTTTCTGGGGGAAAGGAGAAGAAACAGAGATGTGCTATAACTAAAAAAAGACTCAACAAATCCCTAGCAAAGAGATATGTGGTAGAGATGTACGAAATAAAGCAGAGTCAGCTGAAACGTGATAATTTAGTTCATTCAAAAGTTGAAAGTGATGAAAATGAAAACGTACAGCTTTTTCAGGATCATAATCATAGTAGGCTATCTTATCCTGGGTGAGCACAAACAGCCTCTCCTTGAAGTTCAGAGGGGAAGTCTTCTTCTTCTGCTGGGAGCGCTTTATGAAGATCTCTTCCAGGATATTGTCTGACATGATTCAATCAGAAGGGTCCCTTCCTGAATAGCAATAAGGAGACATACAAGTCGACACGTCAATGGTAAATGGACTGCACTTATATAGTGCTTTTCCACCTTAGCGGCACTCAAAGCGCTTTACAATGGCCTCTCATTCACCCATACACACACACATTCACACACCAATGGCGGTAGCTGCCATGCAAGGTGCTAACCTGCTCATTGGGAGCAATTGGGGGTTAGGTGTCTTGCTCAAGGACACTTCCCCATGTGGACAGTCAGAGCTGGGATTCGAACCACTGACCCTTCGATCACTGAACGACCCGCTCTGCCAACTGAGCTACAGCCGCCCCAAAATGATGACTCTATTTGGTAATATACTCTATCTTCTCTATTTGGTAACATTGTCTCCATGAACCTCTTCCGTATGATGTAGGCTACATGCATTTCCTTGAAACCAAGCTTGTCACCTCCACCCAAGCAGAATTCACAAGTTGTAGAGCTGTGACTGTGTGGTTCTCGCAATACAGTCTTGCGTAGATGGAGACGTGATAGCGTGTTGGATAGAGACGTAGTTAACACTTGACACTGAGTGCGCTATTAGCTTTCATGGTTTTTCTCTCTTCAAATGACGTGGGGATTAGCGCATCCCAGAGCTCTGTCTACAGTGTAAGGACCAAAGTGGTCCTCATTCTTGCCCGATCTCTTCATGTGCTCCGACTAGTGTGGCCCGAGCAGGCGAGGTAGATCTGGCAACAGATTGGCCTGAGAGAGACTCTGAGAGGGACTCTGAGCAGGTATAGGTGTATGATACTGGTTTGCATGAGTCCTCCTGTTCACGTCAATGAAACCCTTTGTTGTCAGTGTTTCCTCCTCCAGCACATCTGTTTCCTCCAGACACATCTTCCTGCTTCTCTGTGTCCCGTCCCATTCACCCACTTTATCACCTGCTTGGTAGGATGGTGGATCACTCTTTTCCTCACCCAGTGATATGCTGCTAATTGTCATTGCTGATGTCCTTATCATGACTAATAGAACAATGCTGATACTCTCAGCACTGATACTCTTTAAGTGAAAAAATATCACCTAACTTAACTCCCTACAGTAGAAGACATTATATACTATATTTTGACACATGCCTAAATCTGAAGATAATACCAGGCATTTTGCATATTATGCAAATGTTACATATTAAACCCTTCATACAGTAACAACTGGTAATATATAGGTCTACAACTCAAAAGGTTCTTTACTGCAGATGTAATGACACATTTGCCTCACATTTAAAGCCTGTATTGTACTTCTCAACTCACCCATGCACTGGTACATCCAAATGGTAGCATCTGTCCCCGTTAGTGCTGTGAATCCAGCTCAGGCTATTTTAAACACCCTCTGATCATTTCCTGGTTTCATTCGTGCCTTGTAAGGCACCAAGAGCCTTTACTACACCCCACTAACCATGAGTGTGAAAGTCTCTGAGAAGTCTATCAGCAGTTTTACAATTCCACTTCAAGACCTACGTAGGTTTCCTTTGTTCACAGTCAGCTGTGGTTGTTAATTAGTTTTTCTTTGACCAAGACAGAATCTACCCTGCATGCGCATGTGCTCAAAGTCAAGACCCAAAATATGACCAACATGTTGCATATTCATTCATGTTCAAAATCTACAATGTGCCTTGAGAAGAGCAGCTACTTTTTCTATCTTTGAGGTTGAGTTTTCTATCTGTGGCGATATCTTGTGTTTCAACAGCTTTGTTTTATCTTGGCAACCAGAGGTGCAAGGGGTTTTTCAAAGGGGTGGTGAGTCACTTGGACTGTCAGTCGAATTTTTTAGGGAAGTTGCATCAACTGCAATGCAAAGGGAGAAGAGACTCAGTCAAAAGGATCAATGTCACGGCAGAAAAATGTGTCATTGTACCTATCTAATCACAGAATAAAGCCAGATACAATTGACCAAAATGATCTGAAATGCAGAGTAGTACACTTATATTGTTTTGGTAATTATTTCAAAGTATTCTAGTCATTGTGAATTAAAGAGTGGTTACACCTTTCCACTGCTTCCCCATATTTAGTGTACTGTGTCACATACTGTACTGCCTACAGTGTGTTGCATACAGCCCTGTTCAGTTGGCACAGTTGATTTTGAGGAGTGCAGTGTCATATTTCTGTTCTCTTCTATGACAACACACGAGCCAATGAAAAGTGTTGGTTTGTTGATAACAAGAGCCTTTCTGGACATTTCCTGACAGATAAGAAAGTGTATGTGTGTGTGTGTGTGTGTGTGTGTGTGTGTGTGTGTGTGTGTGTGTGTGTGTGTGTGTGTGTGTGTGTGTGTGTGTGTGTGCGTGTGCATGTGCGTGCACGTGTGCGTGAGAGCGAGCGAGGGGGGTGGGAGGGAGAGAGAACTGAGAGAGATGGTGGGTGAGAGTCTATGTGTGAAGAGAAACACACACTTCAGACCACAGTTTATCTGACCACAACAGGATGTTCTCAATGTGAAGATAAGGTATGCACCCGCTATGCTTATACTATGCATCCTATTACGCCACCTTTTACGTTAAATACACACATCTCACAAGCCAGATAAACGAGAGGAAAATAACCATGCATGATGTTTAATATATCTTTGTATATTGCACATAATTTAAGAGAATGCATGCACCACCACTATCATTTAACAGAGATCTTGTGTTTGCTCATTGCTTGCAATATTCTCCATTATATCTTGAGTTCCTTTTCTTGTTGAAACCCAAAAGATTACTCATATTTGGTGGTACCAATTCAGCGTTTTTAATGCCTCTCAATGAATAAGAACCCGCAGTCAACGAAGACACTGATAAAGTGCTTACAAAGAATATAGCCTGCACATAATCTATAGAGATTTCACAATTTTTCCATCATAGTGACCCCTATAAACCAAGCACCAAAAACGTCATCACTTACCTGGACTCTGACTCATGAAGGGCCAAGCATGAGTCTATGATGTAGAGTGTTGAAGCAATGGCAGGGACTTGTGCTGAGACCGTTTCTAGTCCATGTATTCTGCTGTCTGTCTGTCTATGTGTGTGTGTGTGTGTGTGTGTGTGTGGAGTACCCAGAGGTTAGACCCCACCCTTTGTGAGGAATTGACTGCACTTAGTTCCTCTTTTGCTTCCTGCTCATTTTCATATCAGCTCTTTCTGGGTGAGTTTCGGTGTTCGTAAACATGATCTGAAACATTTGACTTTTCACAGAATTGTCAGTCATGGTAGTTACGTTGTTCTAGCTGTCAAAGACAAAGCACCAAGATCATGGCCACAGCCAACAACATTGCCAGCACTATAAAAAAAAGAATCATTATTATGAATAATAAAAAGATAACTGCACCCTAAGAATAGAGGATAACTTTCACAACTCCAATTCCACATGTGGCAAGGCATTCAGCAGACTTGCACACATTACAAATTACATTACAAAAGCTCCAACACGTAACCTTTGTTTAGTTGTGTATCGTAACCTTTATGTCTTTTTTTCAGGAAACTGTGTTGCTGCCTTTCTTGGCCAAGATTCTCTTGTAAAAGATTCTCTTGTAAATTGAGATTTTAATCTCAATGAGTCTTTAACCTGGTTAAATAAAGGTATAATAAAAAAAGGTCACACTGGTCCTGTCCCACATCAAAGACACCACCCCCCCCCACGCTTGAGCCACATCAGTTTGCTCACCGTCCCAAAAGGTCAACAGAACTGAAAAGGTCTACAAAGTACGACATTTCCACTGCCCTGACCCACCAGGAACACAACAAGCGCATATTGCGGATTGAAGACCATGGAGCCCTGAACGTTATGGAGTGGAAAGTGGAAACATCATTATTGTGGGAGCACACGTTGTATTTATAAGAGACAATGGTTGTCCTTATGGGAGCAGTTGTCCTTATGGGAGCAGTAATATCTCAGAAAATGTACAAACCTCCGCGTTGGCTATGTTCACTCATACCAGCTGCTATGGTTTGAATTTTGTGTTAGTCTACAAATTTGTGCCTGCAGATAAGAGTCTGTCAGATTAACTAAGCAGACAGGGCAATGTTAGGTGTTGTTTATTCACATATTCCAAAAAGAGCATTGAGGGGATGTGACCTCTATAGCATGGACTTGATCTATAGGTCCTCTACATCACTCCAACCCAGTTTGGTAGCTGTGGCCCCTTTAAAAGCAAAGTTATTGACCAAAATGAACCAAACAGCATTGGGGGGGCGTGGCCTCTATAACACAGACTTGTTCTAGCCCCCAACATCACTCCCACCAAGTTGCATGGCTCTAGGATGAAGAACCAATAGAACCAGTGTTCTTGACCAACCAGGCCGGGTCCAGCCTGGCTGGCTTGTTTCTGTTCAGGACTGGTAGGACGGAAGCTAGTCATGCCACTGAAATAGCTGTGAATTGAAATGACATTAAATAATGACATACAAAAGACAGTACAAAACAATAAAACATTCTAAGGCGCAAATGGACCGCTCATGTGAATACAGGGAGTGATTGGGGTGACGTCTGTCAAATTGTTATTCCTGCACCTTATCGCCCCCTTGTGTTGTCTCTGGCTCATGATCATCCTCTCGCTGGTCATTTAGGAGTGGCCAAGACATATAATAGGATCCTTCAGCATTTCTTTTGGCCAGCTTTGAAGTCTGAGGTGGTTACATTTTGTTGCACCTGTCATAGGCTACATGTCAAATGACGGGGAAACCAAATCAGGTTATACGGCCTGCCCCTCTTTGTCCTATACCAGTGGTGGGTGAGCCATTTGAGCAAGTGTTGGTAGACTGTGTAGGGCCACTGCCTAAGGCTTAGTCTGGAAATCAGTTTCTGTGGTTATTAGTGTAGGTCACTAATGAACAGTTCATACCACAACTCAGGACTCACCTTTCTTTTTAAAGAAATGTGTTAATTGTTGTTTTCCCTCATCTCCCTTTATTTCTTTTCTCTTTTGGAAGCCCGGTTTACACTTCTTAGGTAAAGTCATTATCTAGGTCGTTTTTCACTCTCACAGAGTCAGACTGCAATGTATGTACAGTGACTGAGGCCCTTTCCGAATCCAGTCCCTCCCCACTCGCACTCAGTCACCGAGTGCACTCCGTTTTGAGGTCCCCTCACAGCCGAATGTAGTTCCCTTGATTAGGGTGTAAAAACCTTTAGGGACGCTCTCCCCTCACTCCAACGGAAACAGGAAACACAAACCACAACGGTTATCATGGCTGCGCGTCAACAGCACTTTACAGTGGTAGAGGCATCATTCGTATCTTCCTTGTTACAGCTTATGAGGGTTGCTTATATCAGATAGCTACCTAGGTCCTAAGTGGAAATATCCAAATGACAATATGGCCAAGGCATTAAATTATATTTATACATCATTTTAAGAACTCTTACCTATTCATTTCACCTTTACCCTAATTCATTATTATTAGGCTACTAGGCCTATTGTTAATAAAATAATTGTAATTTTTCCACCGCAGCTGCTTCAGCACGATTATTTGTAAGTAATAGTGTATTCTTTGTTTGTATTTTGCCCCCCATTTGCTTCTGCTCCTGTACCAGAGTATCATTCAGCCCATCCTTCTGTACTGCTCCACCTGCTTCTTCAACATGCTGTCAGTCACCAACCGGGCCAAACTCACACGCGTCACCACCATCGCCTCAGAACTGAACAACATAGCCATCACCCGCATAGCATCCACAACAGAACAGGACCTCACTCACCCACTCAACCACCTCCTCACCCCACTACCCTCTGGACGCAGATACAGGACATTCAAGTGTAGGAGGGCCCGCTTTGGGAAGAGCCTGATCCCTACAGCCATCGCTGCCCTGAACAGCAGACCACTCTGAAGGAGGTCTGTTCATGGTTGTAACTTAGTAGTGTCTGTCCATGGGCGGTGGTGTCTTACTGTACTGTACTGTCAATGTCTATGTAATGTCCACCTATGGTGTCTATGTAAAAATGTGGTTCGTTGTTAGATGTATTGTGCCATGTCCTGCAGTCCTGTGAAAACAAATTTCCCCTTGTGGGACAATAAAGTCTAATCTAATCTATTTTTTGTTTTATTTGCAATAAATGCATAAAGCAGGTCAGATTTTGTTTGTCCTGATTTAAAACAATGCTCATTTCATCTTCACTGTTATGAAGCACTTTGGGCTGCAAACACATGCACACTCACACACATGCACATTCTCCTCCATGTTCTCTCACCCTAGCACCCTGTTTCATCTTGTCTCCATCAGTGTATGCACCATCGACACATTCCTAAACAAATTCCTAATTTGTGTAGCCGTAATGGCAATAAACTTATCTTGAATCTTGAAATGCCCCCCCCCCCCACTCATTTTCGCTTCATGGTCCTCCAGATTTATTTCCTCCCTGAATTCTCTCAATTCACAGGTCCTCCCCCGATGACCAGCCACACGGTGGCAGTGTTTATAAAAAGCCCGGCTACTCCAGACTGTCTTTATTAGAGGACGCTTCCGCGTTCTTCCTTCCTCTTTTGGTCTGCATCGGGTCGCAGCCATGGTAAGAAATTCAACCACCAATAATTTTTTTAAATCAACTTCCATCTCCTTCGCAGAAGTGATTATGTTATTTCTCGTTGATCACCACGTATTAACATTAATCCCAAGAACCTTTACATGCTATTATTTGTGATTTTGAGTATTGTTATCCCGGTTTTAATTCAATAGAATTGTTAACTACGGTGGCCGTATCCAGAATGGCCTTCCTCCTGCATTACTGGGATTCGCGGCGGACTAATATTGACTAATATTGACACGTCGACACCAATGTTGATAGTACGTCTGTAGAAAATGGCATATTAAATTAGTGTACATCAATGTTAATCTAGCTTGGTTAGCTCACTAGCCATCTGCCTGGTATTTGCATGCCACACGAGGCCCTTGGATCTGGGCACATACAAGTAATTAGTAAAACAGTGGCTCCAAACATTGGCCATTGTGGAAAGATATATATATATATATATGCAGATATTTTGGTCTGATCTGTTGTAACTGGCTTCTTACTATAGCCAAGCTTGTCTGAGCTACATCCTTGGCTGGTTAACGTTACAGTGACTTGCTAGTTACTCAAAAACGGGTTTACCAAGTAGATTTCAATCTATTCTCAATGATAAATCAATAAATTCTCAATGAATTTGCTTTGGTCTGAGGGTGCAATTAAACAATGAATAATACAATATTCTATAATGTAAATCGGTGGTAGTCCCGGGTCTTGTTGATGAGGTCAGCTGCGGTCGGGATGAAAGGTGCATACAAAGTTGTTGTCACATGGTTGAATAACCAACTGTGTTATGTTATTTTTAACTGTGCATACACGTCCCACTTGCTCCAACATGGTTTCTTTCTCATTGTAACCTAGGTCAATGTACCAAAGACCCGCAGAACCTACTGCAAGAAGTGTAAGAAGCACCAGCCCCACAAAGTGACCCAGTACAAGAAGGGAAAGGATTCTCTCTATGCGCAGGGTAGGTCTGATCAGCCTCATCGGCTCACCTGACACCTTCAGGCTTTTGGATGTTTAAATCTGCACCGGTTCGCTGCCCTCTAATTAAAAATGCCCTTTTATTTCAGGTAAGAGGAGATACGACAGAAAGCAGTCTGGTTATGGCGGACAGACCAAGCCTATCTTCCGTAAAAAGGTGAGTGTCTGCCTTGTGCTCTCCCTAGTATTGCCTGTTCCATTCCCTGCGTGTGTTGTGGATGGGTTGGTAACATTTCTGTTCCTTTCTCCCAGGCCAAGACCACAAAGAAGATCGTTTTGAGGCTGGAGTGTGTGGAGCAAAACTGCAGGTCCAAGAGAATGCTGGCCATCAAAAGATGCAAACACTTCGAGTTGGGAGGTGACAAGAAGAGAAAGGTAAGTCGGCCAAATGCCTTTGTGGGAACAGTTTAACCTTAAGGGATGTTTCAAAGCCATTTGTTGTTCAAAGCTTGAGGTGCTGCCCAACATGTGCATGAACCCCCTGCTGATTATCTTAAACATGGATGTTGCCTGGCTATAAGGCTCATCTAAACGCCTAGTGTGGAATTCATCTTGTGGCTTTCATTAGATTGATTGACTTTAATGCCGTTTTACATGACTGGTTTTGAAATGTTACTGATGGGGGTTATCACCGTGCTGTAGTGAGACAGGTTTGATCTGGAAATGATGTAATTGTATGTCCTCCATTTGAAGACTTCATACTCTTTAACATCTCATACCAAAAGTAAAAAAAAAAAAAAAAAAAGGTGGCCTGGTTTTAAAGCTGCTTTGTGGATACCGATGAGCTCTGACATTTGTTTCTTTTTCTTTTCCAGGGCCAGGTCATCCAGTTCTAAGCTGTGGTCCGATCTACTGGCTGAAGTTGTCACCATTTTCAATAAATCATTTGAAATGTTCCTGATGTGTTCTTGTCTAATCTTTTCAGTTGATTAATACCTTTCAGTATCAATACATTTGTGAAAATATTTGTATCAGGGGTGTGGAATGGACTGTAATTTCTCCCTGTCTCTGAGCTCAGTTGCAAAACAAGTCCCTGTTGAATCAAGCCTGTTAGAGGAATGCATGTTGAATCAAGTGCTGCACAACTCAAGGCCCTGGTTTGAATAGACATTGTTTGAAAATGATTTCATTTTTCCCTCTGAAATGAGCTTTTATTCCAGCATATTGCAGACATAATACTTCAGCATAGCAGCAAAAATGATTGTTTATGCAGTCTCATGGGGACGCAACAAAGATCTTGGATGGTAAAATTATAATACTATAATGATGTTAAACCTTCTGTACCCTAAAGATTCTGACATACAAATTACTCCCAATCAATGGTTTTGTATACTTGCACACATTAAGCATTGCTAACTTAGCAGCACCGACTACAGAACTAGGTTCTTCCGTTTGTCTGACATGCTCAGCCACTGCATATCACGATCTCTCTTGATGGGGCTGATGGTCAACAAGGCTGTTCCAGAGGGGTTGACCTGCACTACCAGCTGGCTGTGAGGGGTCTGGACCCCCAACTCCTTGTAGGTGGGCAGGACCTGAGTGACGTTACATTGGGGGCTACAGATCTTCCAGCTGGGCAGGGAAGCCAGGTTGACGCCCCGAGGACCACCGATCTCCTGTCTGTTCAACACAGCCAAAGCCAGCCTGCCTCCAGCCAAGGGCCTCTCCCACACGTCAAAATTGTTGACCTGTCAAAGGTTTTTGTACAAATATCAGCCATGTTTATTTCTATACACATGAAATGGATCCTGTAGTCATGACTGTTTAGCCTACCTTGATGGTAAGGTAGCCCTGCCTCCCCAGCGGGTCCTGGCTGATAGCGATGACTCGTCGGTTCTGCAGCAGCTCCTTGGACCTGGGGCAGATGTCTCTCAGGTCGTTGGACATCAGCAGAGGGGCGGCCATGATGGCCCACAAGGCCATCTGAGACTCCTGTTGGGCGTGACTCAGACCGAAGTTGCCGATCACCAGCTGATGGAAAAGCAATATTTTTCATAATATCACCAGACTGCAGAGTTGTTCAAATAAAAGCAACAAATATACATATTCAATATTTCTATAAATGCAACATACATACTCGATGGCAACCGCATAATCACAATGTTTTCTCATAATCTTGGAAGTAAAGATAATTCATTTTCCATGGGCTGGACTTGCAGTCAAGTTACATGAGACCTAGTAACGCCATTATGTTGATAAGATACTTTAATAATTGTCATCCTTTCTTCATCAGGTCATGTGTCTCCAGTGGGGCACTTGCAGGGAGGGAGGGTGTGAGGTCACAGTACCATGTCGGGGTCGTTCCAGCCGCCGGGCCCGGCCGAGGGGAGGATGGTGCTCTGATGGGTGGCTGACCAGTCCAGTATACTCTTCACACTGTCCCAGGAGTCGAACACGTCCGCAAAGTTACGCCAATGATTACACGTCTCCCGTATGGCCGTGTAGTTGGGCTGCAATGATAAAATAGCTTTTTTTAAATTAAAAAAAAATCAATAATGCCTTCATTAACCATATTTTATTTGTTATTTGTGCAATTTACCCCTGGGGGATCAATACGAGTTCCTAGTACTACTTTGCGATCTTATGCGTGTATTTCACAGGTAAAGACGGGTATTTACTGCCTTGTTTGGTCCTTCTCACTTACCTGCTTGTATGGCCACTCGTAGAGCGGCCACTCACATGAGTACAGGATGCCTCTCCCAGTTTTGTTCAGAGCCACTGACATGTTCCTGTAGCCTGGATAAACATTGTTTGAACCTTGGGGTTAGACCCTAATTTCGGTAATCACTTTCAGTGTCCGATATTTATTCACCCACATTGGATATCATAATATAGGCCTATTATCAGATCTGTGTAATCGTTGAACATAACAAAAACTTCACACATTAATTTTGTCACTGTGTCTCACCCTCTCCCAGTAAAGTATGTGACATGTAACAGCCATCAAATTTGAGCAGATCCACTTCCCAGTCTGCGAAGGTCTGAGCATCTTTCTCATAGTAACCGATACTGCCCGGGTAGCCTCCGCACGTCTTGAGGCCCAGGTCTGCATAGATGCCGAACTTCAGACCTTTAGAATGGACCTCGGAACATAAATAGGAGCAAAGAAAATGTTTTTATTTGTTTTTGTTTTTTACACATAATGCTCTCCTGTGCGGAATGTCATAGCGAAAAGGTTGGCTTGAGCTGCAGTAGCATACTACCACCAGTAGATGGTAGTGGTGCACAACAAAACTTTTTTGATGGCGTTTCCATGGAGTGCTCTAAAACAATGCCGTGCTTGGACATGGCATCACACATAGCTGATGTGCTTTACTTTATAAAGATGTCTAAATGCAGTTGTACACACTTACATAGTCTGCCAGTTTCTTAATGCCCCCTGGGAACCTCTTGGGGTCTGCCTGCAGGCGTCCCTCGGCATTTCGCTGGTGGGAGGACCAGCAGTCATCGATGCAGACATACTCGTAGCCAGCATCCATCCAGCCTTCCTTCACCATCACATCTGCCATCTGCATGTAGAGACGCTCACTGCCAGGACAGGGGACAACAGTTGGTTCAGGACAGGGACAACAGTTGGTTCAGGACAGGGGACAACAGTTGGTTCAGGACAGGGGACAACAGTTGGTTCAGGACAGAGGACAACAGTTGGTTCAGGACAGAGGACAACAGTTGGTTCAGGACAGGGGACAACAGTTGGTTCAGGACAGGGGACAACAGTTGGTTCAGGACAGGGGACAACAGTTGGTTCAGGACAGGGGACAACAGTTGGTTCAGGACAGGGGACAACAGTTGGTCCAGGACAGGGGACAACAGTTGGTTCAGGACAGGGGACAACAGTTGGTTCAGGACAGGGACAACAGTTGGTTCAGGACAGGGGACAACAGTTGGTCCAGGACAGGGGACAACAGTTGGTTCAGGACAGGGGACAACAGTTGGTCCAGGACAGGGGACAACAGTTGGTTCAGGACAGGGGACAACAGTTGGTTCAGGACAGGGACAACAGTTGGTTCGAGTTCAGAATCTTACTGCCATTCCAGACCTTCAATTTTGACTCAAATGTTCTGGAAGAAGGAGAACCTCTAGGCCTATATGGCAGACCTAATCAGTATAGGCAGGGTTTGTGGTGACTAACAAAGTTGTAGGCCTACTCTGACTAAAGAAGTGGGTCTGCGTGGCAGAAATGTTAATTTTTAAATGAGTGGTGTTTAAATGAGTGGGTAATCTCCTGGATTCTCGTACTGCGAATGAATTCTGGATGAAGCCTATTGAGAGTGCTGTCCGCTACTGTACCTGATGCAGTTATCAGGGTCCGAGTCACAGTCGATATTACACATGAATCTCTCCCAATGCAGCCAGCCCATGGTCGGCCTCAACGCCAGGCCATTCTCCAGCGAGAGAATTGATCGTTCACTGACGAGGACAACGATTATAAACAGAACAAAAACAACAGTGCCCATTCTAGAAATACAATGTGACGGCAACGACCTGGGATCGTAAACAGAATTGATCAACGCGGTTCGTGTGAATAATACAGAATAGTTCCGTTTTCATAATGGAACCCGCCTGCTAAATGATTGATTGGAAGATGGACCAATCAAATCGAGATGCGCCAGCAACCAGCCAATCAGGTGCTATAACGGTGTGCCAAATAAGGATAAGTGGTTTGTAAACGAGCGCAAAGTGCATTTCCTTGTTAAATAGTTTCACTGTAGGTCACGACTTCCCCATGCTTCCCACTGAGCAAAGACGTCTAGAAGATGTCTTTTAGATGTCTTTTTTGTCTTTTTCGGACGTCCAAAGACATCCAATTAGGAGCCAGACTGAAAGTTTCTTTTAGACGTTCAGATTTGGAACCTGTTCTGCACGTCCACAGACGTCTTAGAGGGGTCCAAGCCAGACGTGTGAATATTGAGGGGTCCAGCAGACGAACACACGGGGTTCAGGACCCACGGACGTTATTAAGACGTGATCTGAACGTCTCCCGTGTTTATTGGGCCTTTATTATAACGGGCCTTTCTGTGCGGAGTTTGCAAGGCTTTCCTCCCAAGAAGTCAATATGAAAGAACAACAGATCCACTTCAGTCCTGTCCCTGACCAGGTATTGGTCCCTGGGTGCCACTAATGAGGCTGCCCACTACTCTTGGCTACCCTGGAGGAGGACAGGTTGGATGGGAAAATGCATCCCCTGAAAGTTGCATGTGTGCTGTGTTGCCACTCGTGTGTGTCACCGTGTGGCAGATTAAAAACCCCTTGAGTTCCAATTAACCCTTGAGGTCCCTTAATTATAGCTCAATTATAGCTCACCCTGATATTCAAAGACTAAACAAATTAGGTTGAATTCATGAGCTGGCACAAGCCCACTGTACTGTATGTCAATAATCCCCATGTGCTGCCTATATCTAGAAAGCAAGCTTTAATGAACATAAAACCTGACCTTTCCGCAAATGTCATGGTATGTCTCAAGCCTAAATATTATCGGAGGCTTCACGACAGGGGGCGGGCCTTATACAAACTATTTGTCACTCTTGTACTTCATATCAGCTACAGCAAAGGCATTGAGGCTCTAAATGTCAGATTTCAATTTGACTCCCCGTGTCTGATGGATGGACCAATAGACTCACATATGGTTACAAATCTAGTTTCCTCACTGTAAAAGCCTTAAAGGGTATATCTTGCCTGTAGCTGTGATAGATATTTCTAATTTTTGGTTTGTGGGATGACTTGGAAGGTGGGGCTCGTCCAGAGTCTGGTTGTGGTTGTTGACAGATGGACTGCCTGTGGTCGTTGTCTGGTACGGTCGGTTGCTCTCTGCCCAGCTTAAAGGTATATCCATCACATTCTTTCCTTCAGCAGTGTCAGGCCATGGAAGAGATTGTCAAAGCTGACTTATGTATGGAACTTGGTCATGATGAATTCAATAGGGACAGGAGGAAAAAGGAAGCTTGCCAAAGGGTTATGGGTTGTGTTTATTGTATAGACATTTATGATACTCTTGATATGATACCTATGACTTCTTGTGCCACAAAGGTGGAGCTTGTTGGAGAGGAGAGTTTTTTTTTTTCAAAACATGTGAGCATTATATTTCCTTACAGACCGTAATGTACTGTAGCCACCATTGGTGAATAATAACTTCTGTTTTGTCAGAGATTCTTTTCAATGGACAGACGCACACATCAGATCTTATTTTCTTTCTAATAACAGTAATGTCTTCCATTTTTATGTTCCATCTTTTTGTGAATGCCCTACAGATATTTTGGATCTTGCTTTGTAGGCGAGTCATTTATCAATAACATATCATACATTATTCAGTGAAACACTCGTCTGCCCCTTGTCATAGCTGTATTATGTGGAGAAATCTTACCTCTTCTGTGTGCTTTGCTGAATTATCTATCTCAGACTAGGAATCCTGTGAAGTGGGTACTCAGCATTGATGTTTTCCACATAATATAAGATTTCTAATCCTTCAGAAACATAAATTAGATCATCTGAAAATGTTAGTCTCTCAGGGTGACCATGATGTCCTGGTATTGTCTGAGTCCTGGCAAAAAAAATGTGATAGTGACTCTTCTGTAGCTCTGAAGCAATATAATTTATATAGAATCGATAGAGTTGGCAGGGCTGGTGGGGTTGCTATTTATGTAAAATCTTGCCTGTCTGTCTCTGTCATAAATGCCATTACTATTCCAAAGTGTTTTGAACTGCTTGTATTAAAGGTTGAACTGGGGTGTAGTAGCTCATTGTTTGTGGTTGGTGTCTACAGGCCTCCCAAGGCTGAGGTCAGTGCTATTGACAGAATCTCTGATATACTCTTTTTGTATTCAAATTCGGAGATGATAGTGATGGGTGATTGTCCACCACCCGGCGACAGCCGAAGGGGGGGGGGGGGGATTCTAGGGTGAATGACTGAGTGAGTGAATGACTGAGTGAGTGAGTCTGTCAGTCCCCCGTAGTACCAGAACCCACCACAAAAGGGGCGCCTTTCCAATACATTTTTCCTTTGACAAGTAGACATTTAGATTTTTACATCAAAAACTATGCTTGGTGTCTCAGTATAGTCTCAGACAAGTTTACTCGGGAAACCATGTACTTTACACATCCACAGAGAGTAGAGCTTGAGGTGTTTAGTAGAGCTAGATATGTCTGTGTTTCAACATTCATTATAGGACTTTAGACCATACAGGTGCATGGACTTGTTTGCCCACAAGATGGAGACGTTATTGTCCTCTTATTCACTCTACCTTGGTTTGTAGAGAACTTACTTTAGTCAATCATTGATACACATGATGTGACATTAGTAGCGCCAGATATGTCTGTATTTCAACATCCATTATCAGACTTTTGACCATACAAGTGCATGGACTTGTTGGCTATTAAAACGGCACTCATCCGTCATTGCTTTCTACACAAAAAACTGTAAGTGCACAGTCCATTCTAGCCAGGGGCTAATTTTTTTTTTTAGCTTGACCAGTGTTTTCAACCACATACATGCTATGTATTTCAGTAAAAGTATAGTCTATTCTACTGAGGGACTTTTCAAATCCAGAGTTTAGATAAAAGAAAAGATTCCTGGCTTGTTTACCCATTGTTTTACATGTTAGGGGTCTCATAGAGTATCTATCTATCTACTAAGTGTATCATATTAATTCAAAAAGAAATTCCGTCTTTCCATTCCATCATTGCCACAAAGGAATATGCCTCATGGGTGGGGGACAACATGTTTACTGTGCACTTGTTTTAATCTGGACTGGTGGATTGTTGCTTCTGGTTACCTGAAGGAAGTGAGTGGTAATCTGGGCCTTTCTCAATTGGTCACTGAGACTACTAGGCCGAATCCTAAAAATGATGCTAAATCTGCTCTTATTGATTCAATCAGACGTGACAGAATTTCTCCTTGTGGTGTTCTTGAATTGGGTATAAGTGACCTTATGGCTTGCGTTAGAACTACAAAGTTGGTGAAAACACGGGCACATATTGTTTTGAGGAGAAATCTTAAATTATTTAATGCTCAAGCCTTTTTGGATGACATTATATAATAGTTTATGCTCAGTTGAGTCTGATGACATGTAAGTTGTCCTTGACTCTTTTGTAAAAACATTCAATCACTTTGTAGATAAACACGCCCCTTCTAAACAGACTAGGATTAAAGATAGAATTGCCCCATGGTTTTTGGGGCTTTCATGGGCTTTACTGAGGCTGGGCACTTATTTGATAGGTTGTATACTGGGCTGGCTCCCTTGGATACTGATTCTGGTTGCATTCCCCATTTGGATCGTGTCTCTCATTTCTACTTTCAGCCTTTTACACCTAGTGAAACGTTAGGAATCTTGCAATCCATAGACCCTAAGTGCTGGTGAGGACAATCTAGATAGTTTTTTTTATAAAACTGGCAGCCCCAGTCATTAGTGAGCCGTTGTCATTGCATTTCTAATCTCTCCATTGCGTCAGGTATAGTTCCTCAGGTTTGGAAATCTGCCCTGGTGGTCCCATTGCACAAAGGGGGTGATAGGGATAAGATGGATAAATATTGTCCTATCTCCATATTACCATGCTTAGCCAAAGTTCTGGAGACCTTGGTAAATAACCAATTGAAATCTTTTCTTTCAGGTCACTCAGTTTTAAGCACTCACCAATCTGGATTCAGAGCTAATCACAGCACCATTTCTGCTGTTACTCTTGATACTAATGACATCATCTCGGCATTAGACAAGAGACACTGTGCTGCCCTCTTTGTAGATCTTTCAAAAGCATTTGATACAGTCGATCACTACATACTTTTAAATAGACTATCTAGTATTGGTTTGGATAGAGGTGCTTGTGATTGGTTTCAGGACTATCTGTCGCCAAGGTGTCAGTGTGTGAAATTGGGTAACATTCGATCTGATTTCTTGTCTCTAGCTAAAGGTGTGCCCCAAGGCTCAGTGTTGGGTCCTGTCCTTTTCACCATCTATATTAATGATATTGTCTCTGCACTAACTGGCTGTCATGCTCATCTTTATGCTGATGATACAGTTGTCTATTGTATTGCGGATACTGTTCAGGAAGCCAATGAGAACCTGCAGCTTTATTTTAATGTGCTGCAAGAAACTCACCAATCTGAAAGTAGTCCTTAATCCTAGCAAATCTAAGTTTGTTTTCTAGAGCCAGTATTACTGATTATGATAGGCTCCATTTATTAACGGCTAATGGCTCGCGTATTGAGAGAGTCACTGAGTACAAATATCTTGGTTTGTGGTTGGATGATAAACTCAAGTTTCTTGTAGACAGTCTAACCTCTAAGCTGCGGCAGAAAATTGGCTTCCTGTACAGAAACCATTCTAGCTTTTCTATGTTCAGCAGGAAGAAATTTGTTCAAGCGGTCTTCTTATCAGTATTAGATTATGGTGACACAATCTATAGACATGCTTCTGTAACTATCCTGAAACCCTAGACTCTACCATTTCGCCCTAAGATTTATTACGTGTGATAGTTATGACACCCACCACTGTGTTCTTTATGATAAGGTAGGCCGGTCTTCTCTCTTTTTAAAGTGTAACTATCACTGGTATTTGTTTATTTTCAAAGCCATTATTGGTAAACTTCCACCATACATCTCGTCTCTGTTGGACTGGAGCCTTGGTACCTACTAGACCCGATCAAACGATCAGCTTGTTTTCAGGGTTCCTCGAGTGCATTCTGAACTTGGAAGGGCTGCTTTTTCCCATGATGCTCCTTATACCTGGAATACTTTACAACAGTCTCTAAAGCTTGAGGTACTTCCTTCAGTCGCAGAGTTTAAATCCATGGCTTTTGACATTTGTACTTCGACCTGTGACTGTTTTTAATAATAATAATAATAATAATAATAATTGTATATTGCATTTGTTCTGTTATTTGTGTTTGTGTGAACTCGTCAACACTGTAAATGAGAGAAACCTCAGTGCTTTACGAGTATAAATGAAGGTTTGAAATGAAATAATGTCTGCTGCCACTCCATCACCTGTTACAACTATTTCCTAGACTGAGAGTCAAACAGTTGTGAGATTTCTGACCTGGAAATTATGCCCTATTATAATTTTGCTTTGGCACTACAGTGAAAATGATTTTCAATAATGGTTTCCTGGTGATTACATATAAAATATCATTAATGATCTCGGAGCGCAGAGAGAGAGTTACAAGGCTTCGTAAAGTGCAGGGGCCTCCAGTATATTTTGAGAAAATCAATTTTAATAGTGTAATCGATACATGATTCAGCTTGTAGTCATCTAGAAAGTCAACGAGTAACACGAAGACTGACCCTCACTCCGGTTATGATTACTATGCCACTGTAGTGTTGCCATGACTAATCTCACATCAGACAAGCCTTGACACACTCATGACCCTTGCAATAATGTGAACTGTCTATTGCTTATTGGTGTACTGTGGCTGCTACACAAAGCACATGGTAAAATCAATGCCAAACTGGGACAGGCACTATGTTTAGACAGAAATGTTTAGCCTTCTCCAACAATCTGCAGGAGAGGAGAGACCTTGGTTACAAAGACCTATCAAAGATATATTAAGTCTGTCTGCAAGACGTTTCACTGGGAGTTTATTCTCTGCTCAGCCGTAAGTCGTGGATGTGGAATTTGGAGCTACAAAATGGATGACTAAAGATACAATTGAAAACTACCTGGCATCTGAATTTACTGAGGTAAATTATTGTTTTTAATGTACATTTTACAGGGAGTGACATATTTCCCTTCAAGAACTGGACATAGTCACTTTGTAGATATCCTCACTGCCATGTTGTCACACCAGCAGCCACTATATGTACTCACTAGCTGATGAGGTCAAATTATACCTCGGTGGTGTTTCACTGATAGCTTGTTATTCTTCTCGCTAGACTGTAGTGTATTAATACTGCTTCGTTCTACCTACCATCCACCCACACACCTTCAAGATGATTTTGTAGGGCACAGAAAACATGTTTTTGCTCAGAGAGGGAGAAAACAATGTACCACTGGGTCTGTATATCTCATCAACATCCTTTGTTATCGGACTAAACAGATACAGCTTAATCTAGTTAAACTCCAGATACGATCACGGGGCTATCAAATCAAATGATTCATGCTGGTCATTTAAAACAGAATATAGAAAGAGGTAAGCATTTGAAGGACAGCACTTGGGGACCTCATTCCCATCAGTGTGGTTGTATTGCCTTTCTAATCACGCATGGTCTATTGCAATGGCCTCTTTTAATCAAGGCACAATAACTGTAAATGCACAAGGGTTTGATAGACCCTATGGACATGGAGGGGAATTCATACATTTACAATGCATCGCCTACTAGAGAATACAAGAGTGCATAAACATAGAACCAACAGACATCCATATCCTGTAGGGGTCAGCGTTGAAATCAGATGAGGTTACTGGAGGAATTTGAAGATCCCATCCCCAATGCCTGACATGAAAAGTGATTTTCATTCTAGTGGCATGCCTGGTCTGGAATTTCCATCATGCTAAAATGGAGGGTACAATTTATTACCCCTGTCACATTTGACTGGCAAGCATAATGGCATGTGAATCTTGTGGCAAAGGCAAAATTGGATTAGAATAGGTTTCACCCTGTTAATTTTTTTTTTTCATGTGCAAGAGTGCGTTTAGACATGAATGTGCACGTTCTTAGGAAATGCTAATAATGGGTAGTCCCATTTATCACGCCTTATGTCATCTTCCCTTATGGCACTGGAGGAGTACTGTTTCTGTCAGCAAAGCATTGTTATATTTTGTTTTGCACAGGGCCATACATTTGCTTGTATGTTGGGGGATGGTAAATATAGCAGCCAGTTATTCTATGGCAAAACCTTTGTTCTGTAGTAACTCCTAGGGCAAGTTTTTGTTATTTTTTTCCAGGATTTTATTACATGTCTTCAAGTAAGACTATCACAGACTGTAATCCTCTGTTTATTAGAGAAAAACGTTAAATGTTTTCAAGAAGGGATAGAGCCTCCATCTGAGATGATTACTGTGAGAATCCTCAAGCTTGCTCGTGGGATTTCAGACTTGCTACCAAGTCATTATCTTCCAGTAAACTGATTACAAGTTAAATGTGTTTCAAATATCATGGTACTTATGAAAGTTAAGCCTGAACATCAATGTAGAAAGAATCAATTTTCTCCAATTTCTCATTATTACAAGAGCTGATGCTGGTGTAAAAAGACTGATGCCTCAGGCTATATCGAGTAGAGATTCAATCACAAACTGCGCTCTTTGGAAATTGTTTTTATTCTCTATTGCTATAAAACATGAATGTCTTATTACATTCAGAATGTGCTGGAGTTGGGTTGCCAGAGCAGACCTGGGTTAAATGGTGTCGGAAATCTGTGCTTGATTGAGGTTGCCTGGCACAATGGAGCCAGTGAAGTGGACCGAACCAACTCATTTGACACACCAGGCCAGCGCAAGCAAACATACCATTCAACCCATGTCTGGGAGAGGATTCTGTGGGAGGAAGTCGGTCAGAAACCTTGTGTTCAGCTTGGCTCCCCCAAAATGAAAATATGGGGGTTGAATGCTTGATGAATGGCCTTTGTGAGTACAGTGTTTGTACCTGCCACACATTTTATTTATTTACATTATGAGCAACAAACCTTACAGTTTGTACAGAAGTTTTTATGCCCAGCAGTTAAAATGACACACTGCTGTATGTGGTGAGTGTATGGTCAGGGATGGCTGGTTTGGGGCAGCACACTGCTCCAGGCTCTGGGCAGTAAATAATGGGGCGTGGGAGCACCTCCGGAGTACCCCCCCAGGGCCCCCTCGCTCCACAGATGGTGCTGCCGAACGACCCCTTGCACCTCGACACTCCACACCGAGGGGCAGTGGTGCGGTGAGGGCCTTTCCTTCAACACAGGTAATAAAGAGAGAGGATGTGATTTTATGATCCCAGCAGAGAGAGAGAGAGAGAGAGAGAGAGAAAGAGACACTATGTTGTTGATGATGATGGCGATGATGATGTCGGGAGTTTGGGGAGGTAGGGGTTTGTGTTGTTCTCGTTGTTGTTGTTGTGGGGGTGGATAGGAGTGGGGATTGGGTGGGAGGGTTATTATAGGCGGGAGGAGAGGACGGTGGAGAACTGCTCCAGTTCACATCACGTCTTCGTCTGCACATCTCTCTCATGTCCTCCTCCCCTCCCTTCCCCACCTCTCCACTCCTTGCTGTTCTTTGCCGTCATGGGGCAGGTGGACCCCCCCCCCCCCACCCCCGCTCCCCTCCTGCTCCGCGATTATTACATCCTGGCATCTCAGCAGGCCCTTGTTTCCAAGGCAACAAGGGTTGCTGTGCATCTAGTAGGTTTGTTCTAATCCAGACAATTGCCATTATTTTGTTTGAGCCACAGTGACCGGAAGCCCAGGATTGATTCAGAAAAGAGAAGTTAAAATGTAAAGCCATAATATCAACTTCAGTTTGGAAAAGTCAGGCTATGACGCGGCTCTAAGAAAGTGATGCTCTTTGTCAATTAGTTGCAGAGACGACGTGATGTAGTACAAAATCCCAGCCTTACCTAAGGAATGTTACCAAGAGGGCGCAATGCATCAGTTCAGACAATGAATCCTGGTATTTGTTCTCAGGAACTCTTCTTTTTATCTACAGCGGTCGTTACACTTTTGTAACTGAGAAGAAGTGCTGATGGTTTAGGCAGAAAACTGCGGTCTGAGACATCGCAAGAGCGGCTCATCTTCAGATCAATTTTCAGGATGATGTGATAAGAAGTAGGCTACATGTATCCTTCTGTAAGTTTTACACTTTTTATGGGAAAATAGTCAAAAACTCATCCAGAGGCACAATTTTGGATAAACGTATATTTGTTAGTGTATATTTCGGTGAGGTCAAAGTGTTCTTCAAATCTAGAGATTGAACCATTTCTGGTTTATTTGTGTATTTTCTGTGTTCAACGTCCTCTGAATCATCTACGTCAAATGTGTAAAAAACAGTTTCTGGGTGACTTAATGGCTTCCCTCTTGCCTATTGATGAAATGGAACAATGAGGGGAAAAAGCTGAAATTCTAGCGTCGGGATGCTGTCCTCCTGTCAGTGAGAACGAGAGCAGCCGCAAACGTAAAGGCCAACCTCAAGGAAACATCGCAGGCGCTCATTATCATGCAGGAGGTGGCATTCACTAGGATGTAACGTGATATTTAACAGAGGGACTTCTTGCTGCCCCTTCTGTTAATTAGCATGGATGAAGTGACCTTTTTTTTGTTTGTCACAGGCCTCTGCTGTGGCCGGGATCCAGAGGCACGGCGATGACACCTGTTCCCGCCGAGATAGCTCCCGCACGGCTCGCCAACTCCACAGGCGGAGAGAGGATTAGCTCTCTTCTTCAGAATAACAGGCGTGACAGCCCTCGTTCCCTACCGCAAATAGGGGGTCTGGAGTGGGAATTGGCACGGGAGGAGTATCCGTGTGCTTTTATTTTTCATACCGTGCTTTTTATACTTCACCAAATAAAATAAACTGCCGCTTGCGTCTGCCAAGTCTGACAAACTCAGATGTCAGATGACCATCGGCAAAACTGGGCTCTGATGCTCTTGGGTGAGTGCCAAAATGTTGGACTCCATCATTAAGACAGCCACAGAGAGGGGAAAGAGCTCCTTCAGCGTGAGTGGCATATGCCATTGTGGCTGACACAGAGGCAGACAGACAGTCAGATTTTTCAGTAGGCTAATGGTCATCACTCAATGGGGTGTTATTGAGAATGAAGTTGGGCATTCGGAAAGAAACTCTCTGCATCTTCCTTTCCCTCCTTCTTAGGGAGGCAGGCAGGCGTTTAGCTGTCTTACCCTAGCCCTGCACGTCTGTGCAGCTGGAGGAGTCAGACACACACGCACACACACACACACACACACACACACACACACACACACACACACACACACACACACACAGACACCATCACCCAGGGAAATAATGATTTCCCCCTCCGTCGCCTCTGCCGGCCAACCTACAGCACTGAATCAGTGTCAGAGCACCAGTGGAAGACAGGCGCAGGCTGTCTCACTCGCCTGCTCCCCTGGGTATTAATGCCACTGTGAGCCATGTCTGACGGACAGGGGGGTGTGGGGGGGGGGGAGAAAATCCTCTGTTTACTTAGATAGCATCAGGAGAGAGGAGCAGCACAGACCTAAGACTGGGGGTGTATGAGGGACGGACACAGCAGAGGAAGCAATGCACATGGAGCAGCGCAGCTCTCCTCACCTCTCTCTCCCCAAGCTGTCAGAGAGCGCCTGGGTCTAGCCATCTATAATACCTGCAGGCTGTTTAAATCAGCCCAGTTAATGAAGCTCTGCCCGAGGAGGGAGAGAGAGAGAGAGAGAGAGAGAGAGAGAGAGAGGAGGGAGAGAGAGAGAGAGAGAGAGAGAGGAGGGAGAGGGATAGAGAGAGAGAGGAGGGAGAGAGAGAGAGAGAGAGAGAGAGAGAGGAGGGAGAGAGAGAGAGAGAGAGAGAGAGGAGGGAGAGGGATAGAGAAAGAGAGAGGAGGGAGAGAGAGAGGGAATCAACTGATGGCGGGTAAGATGAGAGGGATGGAGGAGGACTAGTTTGAATGGTGGGTCAGCTGGGATCGACCCCCGGAGCTTTGTCATTACGAAAAGAAGATTTCTCTCTTTCTTTTAATATTTGATATTAGTGTGTTCAACTCCTGCACCTTAGAGATGGAGGTGTGACCCGAATCTAATCGAGTTTGAGGTGAGATGAAGAAAAGTCCAGATTTGCCATGGCCTACTTTATAACCTTCAAAGTACTTTGGTTATGACAGGCCAAGCAGGTATACCATTAAAGGGATCTTTTTTTGTGAGTTTCAGTTTTGATCTTGGTTATAATCGCTAATTTACACATCTATGGATTTATGTATGGATTTTTCTCTCTATATTAAATATCAAAACCAAGTCGCCTAATTAATCTTAGATCATTGTCATTTTTAAGCCAATGCTCTGTTGAGCTCTCCCCCTATACGCTCAAAATAACGAGTGTGTTAAGATTTGAAATGGAAGCTTTGGTTCTGCCGGCAGCTTTTTCAGCACATTGAAGGATTTGCCGAGGTGCTAATTCCTTGTCTGTGCAGTCACACATGTTGGCAGGCAGCTACATGTATGTAATAATCATTATACATTGCAAAGCTGAAGTATTTCAACAGCAGAAAACATGGATTAGTGAGAATGACACTATGAGATTAGGGATGAGTGTCCTGAATGGTCAAAGGTTATTCGAGCAGCGCCCTCTTTCTTTGGAACAAGTCATTCCCATCATCAGAATTGATTGTTGGCCAAGCTAAGAGAGCTCCTACCTTTTCTACTCTGGTACGATTTCTGTAATCCTACTCCATACTGTGTATGGTACTTGTAATGGATTTTTAACTGATCTAGTCAAAAAGGATTTCCCAAGATTCGCTCAAACAGGTTAAGTCTGGTTTATTGAGAAAACATACGAGCGCAAGGACTTCAGGACAA
Source organism: Borostomias antarcticus (assembly GCF_949987555.1). Classification (NCBI taxonomy): domain Eukaryota; kingdom Metazoa; phylum Chordata; class Actinopteri; order Stomiiformes; family Stomiidae; genus Borostomias; species Borostomias antarcticus. Next base: position 3,864,566 of record NC_140261.1, read on the forward strand.
CGCACGTGAGTGGTTTATCCAAGTGAAGTGCCGCAGCCTGGTCTTTGCGTGGCCTTATATTCAAGCAAAACACAGGTATGGCGCTTCCAGGATGTGATTGGCTAACCCATTGGTCGTCATATTAAATGGCAGGCGTCATCAACAGTGGTCGAGAATACAGACACGTGACATGAGAAAAGGCGGTAATTTCTTGAAGGGACAAAGGGACAAAGGATGGTTATTCTGGAGTAGACAACATCTAGGTGTGTTGACCTCCTGGAGGTCATCCTGTCATGAATTAGGTTAGCACAGCTATGTGAAAGGTTGAGGGCGGTGGGGAATTACAAAAGGAGGTGATGGAACTACAATTTCTACATCTTCGACATACTCTCCTCTCCACCTTCATGTAGACTAGGGCTGCGTTCCGAATCGCCTACTACCCTACTATATAGTATGCCAAAACAGAATGTAGTATGTCCCAATACATAGTATGCCACATGCAGTATGGCAAAAATACCAGGATGTCCTACTACATCCGGTCGTATTTTGCAGTATGCAAGCCTGCAGGCTTTTCTGGCTATTCTGACCCACAATCCTGTGCGCAGCGGAAATGTGCGTCACGTGCGAGTCGGACAGCTGTAGACGAATGTCGCGTTATGGACAGCGACGGATGTGGGCTAATTTCAAGGCGCAATGTTATGACAAGGTAGTATGTCCCAATTGGATGCCTACTGCTTGCAAAGTACGTACTTTCTAAGGGCAGCTAGTAGGTACTGGTAGTAAGAAGTAGAAGTATGCGATTCGGAACGCAGCCTAGGAGTTGGGGCAGCTTGTCATATCCTCTCAGCATCTCTTCTTTGTTTATGGTCGTCTTAGCCCTAGGTACCTGGGCCATGTTGAAAGGTTGCCTTGGAGGGCTCTGGCTTTTAAGGGCTGCCTGTTCACAGGGCTTCAATCCGAAGAGTACATCTTCTGGAAACGATGAAACTTCTACTTCAGCCAGAAGAGGAATGGATGAAATCATCGCTGGAGGCTGTCTCCCCTCCATCCTTCACCACTGTCATGACGTTTCACACCTCTTCACTCCTTTCCCACAGAGTCTTAGAAATCTGGTTACAAATATTGTCCCTCCATGCCCTTAAGGCACCATTAATTATCTGGGGTTTTTAAGCCACCAACCTTGGGGTTTGGTCTTGACAAATGAACAGAGGTTCATGGGGGAATTGTTTTCCTCTGCCTCTTCCGTGGTGGTGAAATGCACCTGCAAGTACACACAATCTTAAAGATGAGTATATGTGTGTGTGCGTGTGTGTGCACGTGTGTGTGTGCGCTTGTGTGTGTGCGAGGTTGAGCAAGACGGATCGTCCAGTAAGTGCTTATGTGTTTTTTCCTTTATTTGTGTGGAAGGGTAAGACCTGTGCACTGAGACACACTAGTATTGATTAAAGCTTCCAGGATGCTCTGTCTATTACTGGTGTAGCCATCAGTATTACTGGTGGCTCCATTGACATTATTCCCCACGGATGAAATGGAGAAAGCATGTTGATTAGTCCCATGGGAGGGAGCAAAGGCATGCCTTGGACATAGCTGACCGACACATTCATCATCAAAACAAACAGCGTTGTCCTCTCCTTGAGACATTGAATGTTGACATTCAAAACCCCTAAGAAACCATAAATTAAGTCTCCGACGTACTTCAGGCGAGGCACGGATGTCAACGCCGCGCTAATCGGCAGAGGCTAATCAGTCACGCCCCGAATGACGCAACCCACCAGCTGACTGTCAGCTGTCATAGCATTGGTTCAGCTCGCTAGAGCGCATGTAAGCTGTACAAACACGTCACGATTGTTTGTCGGCCCTCTCTGACCTCATAACATAATGAGGAACAACCTGGAGCCATCTGACCAAGATTAAAGATATGGTTTCATGCTAAGATACGTATCCACAAAAGCATCAACTTAATTCGGTTGATAATAGCCCCCTCAACTATCTAATGGCCATGACATCATTGGTTAGGGACTTCCCCCTTGTGTCCTTGAGTGAGATTTGCTTCAGCTTTTTCCAGCATGACCTTGAGAATATTTGTGGGCATACCAGGTTGACAATTTCATACAATTTCAGCTAAATCATTACAGTGAGATGAAACTTTGCATTGAAACTTTTGCGCCACAAAATTCCACACAGGCATGTTAAATGGCTTAATCTTGCTATCTTTACATGTTTGTTGAGAGAGCGAGAGAGAGAGAGAGATAGAGAGGAAGAGAGAGGGAGAGAGAAAGAGAGAGGGAGAGAAAAATAGAGAGAGAGAGGGAGAGAGAGATAGAGAGAGAGAGAGGGAGAGAAAGACAAAGAGGCGATTGCAAAAGTCCTCACGCTCCTGGGATTTAGTGCATAATGACAGTTAGCTTATGAATCCGGGCCGCTTGTCAAGAGGCCGGTCTGTGACACTGTCTTATGGGGGCGTCCATGAGATTCCGCTTTATTGGAATCCATTAGAGCCCCCGGCTCGCCTCACAAAGAGGCACTGAGGAGAAATGTTCCTTTCAGGAGGCCGGGATATAGCAGTGCTGTGGAAGTGATGCGCCAGAAAGCGCAAGCCTATTTTGTGCATGTCAGCCGTGGATTGCAGATTTTAAAAAGCCTCTTAGACTGACACAAAAGTATTATTTGCACCCTCCAAACTAAACAATACCTTCTCATGGTATAGACTACAGCTAAAATAAACAGAGACATTGTAGAATTCTTACAGAGTAGTTGTATTGTACAATTTCCCATTTCTGCCATTCTGAAGAAACCCTTCCTGGTGACACACAGTAACCAATCTCTTTGACGTTTGCCTATTTCCTTCAGATTCCTTTTAAGAAATCTACTTAAGGTGTCAGAAGAGAGAGTGCAGGACTAAAGTGAATCTTTCAAACTAAAGTGAATATGTCAAACTGCTTTATTCTTAGTCATATTGAGGAACTACACTCTCTGAGGCAGTGTCTCTTATTTGTGGCTTTTGTTCGCAAGTATGTCCTGAAAATTGCAGGGTTCATCGAATTTCACTGATATGAAACAACATATGGCTCTGATTTGAGATAGCCAGTGAAGTTAGTGATTTGTTTCTCTGAGTTGAGGCAAGCTTCATGTAAATTTGGACCAGTTTGTCAAACATACAGTATTTTGAACATAAACAGTAGGCAGAACACAGGAAAATCTGCCTTACAGACGAACATAATAGCAGGCACACACCCACGCACACGCACACACACACACACACACACACACACACACACACACACACACACACACACACACACACACACTCCGCCACCCATGGGGCCATGGCATAGAGGGGGGTTGATTAGGAATGCCTGGTCTCAGACAAAAGCACGCTAGGCTGAGACTGCTGCTCGGAATTCATTGTCATTAGCAGTGGAACGGCAAGTCCTCCTCAAACTCATTAGTTGATAAAACACCCTCTGATTTCTCATTAAAAAACCCATTCGTCCTCCCCCACAATGTCCTCTCCCCTTCCACATCTCACCATACCTTCACATCGCTACTCCGGGGACACAGGCAAATAAATGGCAGGTTTTGTATGTTTTTCTTAAGGATTATCTTAGTGATGCCACTAATAGAGGGAAAAGCATAAGGATGATGCATGCCTACACAATTAACAAGGCTCAGGGAAAAACTCTGATCTGATGCCAGATTCAGCGTTTTCTGGGAGGCAATGTTGTTCCATTTCATAATGGTGGTGTAATTCTTTATGTTTTGCGCTCGCCCTAATGCAATTTGGAGCACTGTGTGTGTACACTGATGAAGAATAATGAAAGATTACTGTATAACTGAAACAAATGTCTATGAACCACTAAAGCTTTTGTGGAATTTCCAGACTGTGTGTTTTGAAAATCAGACTCAAATCTTTGGGATATTGCCACTGCTGATTTCTCTCAAGAAAGCAATTTCTGCCACAGACAACAGGGGACCAAAGAGACAGAGGACCAAAAGCAATTGTGATTTCCTGGCAGAATATCAGTTTATTCAAATTTAGACAAAAGGAAATACACATTGTTGTGCTCTGTGCAGTTATTGAACAACTCTGTTTTTGTACAGTTTATACAATTGTATGTACAGTATATAATCTCTTTGTCATATGTACGTAAAATGACTCATTACCACCCCATTGAATAATCTGAGATATCAAAGATTCATAACACCCCGTTTGTTTGGCAATCTAAAGGTGTAAAAAAAAAAACATTATCTTATGAATTTTCAAAAACATTCATTCAAAGATGCGTTGAGTGGCAAAATTCAAGTCAGTATTTTCCATCCAGGCCAAACCAACATCTGCTCCCAGAGGTGATCTCTGCTTCTGGTTCGATTCTATCCAGAGTTCATGGAAACTCCCAGGGACCAGCATGGTTATGTCTGTCGTAATCCAGGCAAAACAAGACGAGAAAGATTAAGAGAACCCAACAGCTAACAGCTAACTAACACCAGTCTCAATCCACAGAGCTTCACTTTGTTCTCTGTTCTCTCTGTCTGTTTTCATGAGATTCTGAAGACGCACCCAAGCATGTAGTTCATAGCATCACCAGCAATGGTTACGAAGCAGAATACGCCTCCGGAAACACTATGATCCTCACTCGTAATGTAGTTCGGACGGGCAGTTTCGGCTCCAAGAAAGAAAAAAAAACCCGAAATGTAGCAAGAACCACTAAGGAAGAGGGCATCATGGGATAGCAGAGAGCCAATTACAAGTTTGCATGGATGTCCTCATGTCGGAGCACCTTGTAAGTGACCCAGTAGAAGATGTTGAATATGAGGAAGCTCAGGGGGAAGACAGCTCGGGATATGGTGTCAATGCGCTTGGCCCGGTCCACAAAACGTTTGCGGACCGCCTCGCCGTCGTACATGGTAACTACCCGGGGCGGTGGGGCGAAGACTGTGGCGGCCTCCACAGCCGTGCCATCCTTGGTCTGCAGGCAGTGACCCAGGCCGTAACCCCGGAAGTAAAAGCCACGGCTCTCCCTCACCATCTCCTCTTCCTGTGGAGCGAAAGCAAAAAGGAAAAAACAGATTGGCCTCTCGCTGTCAACTAGGATTAACTCATAGCCTCTCATACTTCCCCCGAGTGGATGATTTCCAAATGCGAGGCATTTGGGGTGCAGCAGAACAAGAGGGAGAAATTGTGCAACAGGGTGTAAGTGATACTTCCACTACAAATGAAAGAACACCAAGTACGCCTGAATATGTAACCTGGAGGACAGAGCTATTTTTAAAACCTCAGTGTTAGAACTTTATCCTTTCTCTTCATATTCAGGGAAACAGTAGCGAGAGTGCAGCATCATTAGAACGAAAGTCAAACTTTAATCACCAGAGTCACACAAATGAACCTTTTGATGAACCATTCATTTTTGTAGCCTTAGGGCATGCAGACTCTTCAAACCTCTGAAATAATGAACCTCTCAAAGTTGATGAGTGAAAAGTCAGGGTCTCAACAAAAAACCGGCATTAATGTTTGATGGATAGCGGGGCACCTTTTCACATGGAGTGAGAGACACTACTCCCTCTCTCTGTAGAGAATATTAATAGACATGTAGCTTAACTCTGACAGTCTCCTGACACTTTGAAAGATGCGCTTTGGCAGGGGAAAGTGAAGATTGGGGATCTAAATTGGATGATTAGTAGTCAGCATGGATTGACCCCCCCGTGTCTCTCTCTTCCTGACCCTGGCGGTTCTCTGCTCTGCCGAGCTTCACGTCTCATCTCCGGGACCTGGCAGAGAGCAGTGATGGGACGCTACCCTTTCCTGTCAAAGTCCTCTACAGATTTACATACCTGTGTACACTTTGTACCGGGCCGAGGCCCTGAAGTGTGATGTGAGCGCTCATGATCAAAACTGTAACGATGGTGCTACTCAGTCTAACCTCAGAGCAGGGCCTAGCTAAGCACACTTAGCGATCCACCTTCCATTCAAAGTGCAACTTCAAGTTATCACCTTCAATTACAAGTTGTCTCCCTTGCTTCTTGTGTTCCCGGGCTGTTCGTGGGAACTTTATTGGAAATGAACCGTTTATCTGTTGCCCTGATGACAAATTGCACCTTACAACAGAGGGATAACGAGTTGTAGCTCTTCCCGCACTGCTTAATTATCTCCTCTGCTTCTACCTAAACGATACAGTACATCATGTGCTGAAGTCTAATGATGCGTTTCACCCAAGATAATAGGCGCTCATCATCTTTGATCTGTGCTCATGGCTCCGTGAGCTACTGTAGCTTTGGTTACACTCTCTCTGATTTGTTGTGGAAGTGCAGTTGTTGCCTTTCTGATCATCGTCAAGCAGCGTCCTGTTTCTGGGGAGTGTGGCGTGCAAACTGAGCGTGTCTGCGTAAATGTTTCCCTTCAGATCGTTTTGGGCGGTTTTTCATTTTTAGAATGTTTACTTGGCTGATTTCAAAGTCACATGTACTTTATTCTGTGCTTTAGCTTCATACCCCTCAGCCAAAGTATGCTATAAGAACTCTATGATCAGTACAGGAGGCCTGGAAAAAACCCAAGTCAGTGATCCACCTGACAACACAGTGAAGGTGAAACACGGTTGTTCATAAAGTGATGACAGGGAAGGACAAAAAGACATCTGGAGCTAAACACATGTGGACACCTGACTTTAAATCAACCTTAAAAACCTTATCGCACAGAGGAAAGGATTGAACGGCAGGACCAGAACCAGGCTGGAGGCGTGAGAGATGTCAAAGGTCAACACTCCAACTTGGTGGGCAGAGAAGATTGGGTGTAGGGGTCACAGGAGTGAGGTCGGAGTTGGCTGGACACTTTGGTTTGGGGGTGAGGGGCCGGTTTTACCCTAGCACAGGTGCTGCAGTGCTGAGTCACAGTCCCGTTGTTACCAGGCATGTCGGTCACTTAGCTTAGTGACTGACTCTACATTCCCCGGCGTACTGGAAAAAACCTCCATTGAAAGAGAAAGTAGAAAGGTTGGTGGAAAAGTAAAGCGCTTCAACATCCCTTTCTGCTTATTTGGATAAACAAATAAACGATCTCCACTTGTTTTCAAGGTTGGTTGGTTTGATACACTGTGTGGTTTATATAGTGATGTTTTGCCTGTACAACACTTCTGTGGAAAGAGGCTACCCTGCTCCTTCAAAAATCAGTTTCAATAAAATACTAATCTGCTTTTCATTTCTTTTCTTTTTTTTCTCCGAGCGCAAAAGTTATCCCCTGCTTCATTCAAATTCAGCAACCTCTGCCGAATCATTAATAGTGATGAAAGATTTGTACATCAAATTCATAAATCATGGCATTACAGAACTAAATGGAAACAAGCCATGCAATTTAGCCTTTAAGTTGGAGAAGCACTCAAGCAAAAGTTGAGAAAGTGTGAGGAGACATCATTCACGGTTGAAGCCGAGGGAGTTAGCTTTGAAGACCGATGAGAATATCCTCAAGCATCAAACACAAGCTAGGTCTGCCAACACAGCAATACACTGTAGAAACACGCTGGTTTTTCTGTTTTGAGCGCTACGCTACGTAGCGTACATAGCAGCCAGGGGTCAGACTATTCTCCTGTGTTTCCTCCAATCCAAGCTTTGAAGGTGGTATTGATTAAGCGTGGCCAGTCAACAGTGGTAGATGTGCACTGATTGGTCTATCAACATCTCTCTCGACATGAGGCCCGGTGTCGATGTGAGCCAGACAGGTGCTTCGCCGGCCAAATGCAACGGGAGTAATTGTGCAGCTGATGTGAAGAGAAGGAGTTCCTTCTTACACCGATGTAGTGTTGTTTTCAGCCCTGCTATTGATTCAGATCCAGGAGACGGTCCAGTTAATCTGGTCTGACTGGACAGTGGGAGCTTTACTGCCCGTCTGGGAAGCCAGCCACATATTTGAGCACCGCTACGTTCTCCGTCTCACTGTGCACTCACATCTGCTGTCTCGCATTATAACAAGCCACATAGTTACCTCAGACTAGTGTTCTAGGTGTCCTGCTGAAGGATACCAGTCCACACCTCCCTCTCTCTATCCCTCTCCATACCTCCCTCTCTCTCTCTCTCTCTCTAAGAGATGGTGGTCGGGAGCTGAAACCATCTGCGCTCCAGTTTCTGATGAGATGCGGTTGCGGTCTGTGGGTCGGGGGTCTGAATCAGTGACCTAAAGGACATTGGCTCTAACCTCAGGTGATACCTGGGGTCTGAGGTGGTGTGACGTTGGCTGGACAGGATGTTTCTGGATGTTTCCAGCCGCAGTGCGCCGTGACAGAGGGAGCAGCAGACCCATGCGGGTCAGCGCTCACCATGGAAACAAGCTGGATGGAGCTGATGGCCCTGGGGTGAAGTGATAGCCAGCTGTAGTGTGCTGTTGTTGGTCCCTGAATATGGAGTGGCCCACAATAACAAGAGGCCGACGTCAACGTTAGAGGAGGTGACAGGAGCTCCTGTGTGTGTGTGTGTGTGTGTGTGTGTGTGTGTGTGTTCCTTTAGAGGGTGTGAGTGGGCCTGGCAGTGTGTGTCAATACCCCTGTGGTTTCCTGTGCATGTCTGTAGTTGTTGTTGTTGTTGTTGTTGCTGTTGTACAGTTTGTGTGTGTGTGTGTGTGTGTGTGTGTGTGTGTGTGTGTGTGTGTGTGTGTATGTGTGTGCGCGCGTGTGTACGTGCGGGTGCATATGTATGTATGTATCTATATATCTTTATATCTATATATATATGTATATATATATATATATCTGACTTGTATTGTATTGTGTGTGTATGTGTGTGTGTGTGTGTTTGTATGTAGGTTTGTGTGTGTGTGTGTGTGTGTGTGTGTTTGTATGTAGGTTTGTGTGTGTATGTTTGTGTGTGTGTGCGTGCGTGTGTGTTTGTATGTAGGTTTGTGTGTGCGTGTGTGTGTGTGTGTGTGTGGGTGTGTGTGTGCGTGTGTGTGTGTGTGTGTGTGTGTGTGTGTGTACGTGTGCGCGATTTCCACTCACTATCCTCTGCCGCCGCTGCTTCTTCCTCAGTCTGATGAACTCCTTGTGTTGCCGGGAGACAAAGTTGACCGCCGCGTACTCCAGGAGAGCGGCGAATACGAACAGCAGACACACGGCCATCCAGATGTCGATGGCCTTCACATAGGACACCTGGGGGGGGGGGGGGGGGAGGGGACACACAAGGTCACCCAGTCGCTGCTACACCAATCAATGAGGCCGACGGTGGGGATAATGAGGGGGGCGGTGTCAATGATTCTCCGCGGGCCGCCATCCCTCAGGAGCGGCGGACGTAATGACCCACATCCTCGGAGCGGCTCGGAATTCTAATGAGTGGCGAGGGGAGGACGTGGGCGGTTGTGACACGCGGCCCTGGGGGAGGCGGTCGCGGCGAGCCCCGGCCCCGCTAATCGCCGTCCGCGGAGAGAGGATACGCCACGTCCGTGTCAGAAACCCCGGGTGAAGGGAACGTAACGTGACACTGTGCCTGTTAACTCGGCAGTTGTTTGCTGAATGTCATATATGCACTCGCTGTAAGTGGCTTTGGATGGAGGGAAGTTATGAATGAAAAATCTTTACTTGGTTTAGTTTAGATTTCAAGAACACGCTGAGTGGTCGGTCAAGCTGGTTTCAAACACAGACAATAAGTTTATTCTATGTTACGATTTGCAAGTCGGACTGATGTAACAGGAAGTGAATCCGAGCAAGAGTGGGTGACTGGGGAACGAAAGGGATAGTTTATAACGCGAAAAAAAGGAAGTGACACAGTTTCAGGATGAAGAGGACAGGGAAGTGATGTCACACAGGAACAATTTGTAGTTTTAACAGACTGATTCTAGAGGAACGAACTACAAAGTTAGAACAACAGTCAGGTAGGAAAACAAAACACATTGGTGAGACTTGGGTACCTTGGGTTGGGTTTAGGGTTAGGGGTTAGCTGGTGTCTGGGTACCTTGGGTTGGGTTCAGGGTTAGGGGTTAGCTGGTGTCTGGGTACCTTGTGTTAGGTTCAGGGTTAAGGGTTAGCTGGTGGCTGGGTACCTTGGGTTAGGTTTCAGGGTTAGGGGTTAGCTGGTGTGTGGGTACCTTGGGTTGGGTTCAGGGTTAGGGGTTGGCTGGTGTGTGGGTACCTTGGGTTGGGTTTAGGGTTAGGGGTTAGCTGGTGATGGGTACCTTGGGTTGGGTTTAGGGTTAGGGGTTAGCTGGTGTCTGGGTACCTTTGTTTGGATTTAGGGTTAAGGGTTGGCTGGTGGCTGGGTACCTTGGGTTAGGTTTAGGGTTAGGGGTTAGCTGGTGGCTGGGTACCTTGGGTTGGGTTTAGGGTTAGGGGTTAGCTGGTGTGTGGGTACCTTGGGTTTAGGGTTAGGGGTTAGCTGGTGGCTGGGTACCTTGGGTTGGGTTCAGGGTTAGGGGTTAGCTGGTGGCTGGGTACCTTGGGTTTAGGGTTAGGGGTTAGCTGGTGGCTGGGTACCTTGGGTTAGGTTCAGGTTTAAGGGTTGGCTGGTGGCTGGGTACCTTGGGTTGGGTTCAGGGTTAGGGGTTAGCTGGTGTGTGGGTACCTTGGGTTGGGTTCAGGGTTAGGGGTTAGCTGGTGTGTGGGTACCTTGGGTTGGGTTCAGGGTTAGGGGTTAGGGGTTAGGGTTAGGGTTTAGGGTTAGGGGTTAGGTTCAGGGTTAGGGGTTAGGTTCAGGGTTAGGGGTTAGCAGGTGTCTGGGTACCTTGGGCAGAGAGGCCCTGGAGCCGGAGCTCTGGGTGGTCATGGTGAGCACGGTGGTGATGCCCAGGCCCACCCTGGCAGGCGCGGCGTCCATGTTGATCCAGAAGGAGACCCAGGACAGGATGACGATGAGCAGGGAGGGGATGTACATCTGGATCAGGTAGTAGCCCATCTGGCGCTCCAGGTGGAACTTCACCTCGATGCAGGTGAACTGACCTGCCGCGCGCACGCACGCACACGCACACGCACACACGCACACACGCACGCACGCACGCACGCACGCACACACACACACACACACACACACACACACACACACACACACACACACACACACACACACACACCATATCTCTGAATGATAATGGGGTGCAGTCGAACCCTTCTCCAGCGCTGAAACAGCACGAAACAAGGTGTGGAGAAAGGTCTGGAACATCTACGAGACTAGGTGAACATCTACTGCCTCTGCCATGGGGACTACACCTGATCATGTGACACTGCAAAGACAGGCAGATAGATACTAGACTTAAACCCTAGCCTTGTGACACCATCCTGGTCTCGAGAGCTCACTTTCAGTTTGCCTCCGCATATCAGTCTGGACTTCTCCCTATTTCCAATGATTATTCTCAAAATTATGTTATGACCGGACCAATCAGGGACTGTGTTTTGACTGCTGTTCTGCCCCCCCAGTAGAACATAGCCCCTGAGTGGTTCCTGTGGCAAAACAGTCTCCTGAAGCAACGAGCTGTAACTTAGAGTAAGTAGAATAAACAGCCATAAGTGCAGTATTGCAGAAATAGACTCAATAATAACAATTAAACAAGAATAGAAGAACAGTTTTTAAGAGGAAAAGACGTTTCCAACGTTCTTCTGACTAGATTTGGCAAACGTTCTGTTAAGCTGATTGGCTAAAGGAGTTAGTCTCTCAAGGCAAATACTCCCGCCCACAATAATCGTTGGAGATAGGGGGAAGAAGGCCAGACTGATCTGCAGAGAGAAACAATGTGAGCTCTCTAGATCAGGATGATCTCACAGGGCTAATTTAAACCCCACAGTATTACACTGCAATCAGATGAACAGCGTTGACGACCGATCGTCTCACCCACCTGTGTTGTAATGTTTGGTGCAGTAACCCAGATCCTTCTCCTCTTTCAGTACAAACTGAGGGAGCGTCAGGTCCTCAGCCACCTGGACCGCCGCACCATCGGTCATCCACTCGAAGATCAAGTCATTCATGGTGTACCCAACTGTGCAGAAGAGAGAGAGAGAGAGAGAGAGAGAGAGAGAGCATGCACCACACTGATCACTGTACACAGACACACTTTTACATATGCAAACAGAAAAGTTACTATTTAAATACATTTGTAAATATTACACTTATTCACTCACTTCACCTATTTGTATTTACATTTATACTTTAACCTTTTTGTGTGTGTTTTTTGTGACGTTTGCTTTGGGAAGGTAAGCGTATATTTTACATGCCAATAAAGCCCTTTGAATTGAATTGAATTGAATTGAGAGAGAGAGAGAGAGAGAGGGGTGCATTGGGGGAGATAGAGACAGAGAGAGAGTGGGGTGGGCTGTAAGACAAGGTGACATCCCTCAGTCCAGCCACCCCCCCCCCCCCCCCCCCCCACCACCACCACCACTCCACCAACCTAGCTGGGAGTGTTTATCATAAGAAAGGTCACATGCCACAGTTTCAGAAGTGACAGAGCTGTGGCTTGAAGGTCGCACCCAAGGACGCACGTGAGGAGCATTCTCGCACACGGTTCAATGAGATGTTTGCACACATATTGAGCTGATGGCTTAATGGATGGAGGTTGCCCTTGTGCTCCTGTTTACATGTGTCTGCCCTGCTAAATATGCACACGACGGGTCAGCTGGTGAGGTTCTGGGCGAGCAAACATATCACCTGAGCAAACTGGAAGTGACCACTGAGGAGGAGACTGACCTATAATTAACTTGCACACATGTACGCACACACTCTCGCACACACACACACGCACACAAACGCACACACACACACACACACACGCACACACACACACACGCACACACACACACACACGCACACAGACACACACACACACACAGACACACACGCACACAGACACACATGCACACAGCCACGCACACGTGCACCTTGTCCATCTACACACATTTAGACCTTTGAGGCGGTTTCTCTTCACAGAGAGAGCTGATTACACAGAGGCATTAAAAATGCACGGAGCACGCAATAACGCCGCGGAAACATCTGAATAATACTGATGTCTATCGCATCCCCTTGGGGCCCCCGTTACAGACATCAATTATTCAAGATATTACCCCCCCCCCATTCTCACCACACTCCACAAAACAACAAGACCACTACAACACACTTATCTCGCTCCGGAGGAGAATTCAGTGTCATTCACACATCCTTCGCTAACGAGCGAGTGGAATATCAATGTTTTCATAAGGTGATAAAATGCTAGTCCCCCCCCCCCCCTTCGCCCCCCCTTCGCCCAGCAACAGCTAATAGGAGACAAAAATCAAATTAATTAATGCAATGTCTGACGTTAAAAAGGTCCTCTGGATGTGTTGACAAGGTGACCGAGCTGAGGATATGGTTTAAAGTGGCCTGGTAAGCCGGTAAATTGACGTTTCGAAAAAGCACCGTACAGCAGAAAAAGATTAGCGTCTGCGCTTAACTGGTCTTGCGTCAGACTTACTGTCCAACTGTAGAACTGTGCTTCTGCTTCGTGGTACTGATTTGGGTCACAAGAACACATGATGGCTTAAAGTCATTTTAGAAATAGGATAAAGTGCACATATAGGACTTTGATGTGCCACAATAAGGCATCATCTTTAGTTGTGGATATATATTTTGAGCCGTGGGCATCAAGGGACAGAAAACGGCCCGAGTCTTGATTTTCATTCTAAGATCCCATACATTTCTCTGTCCACCCCTCCCCCCACCTCTCTCTCTCTCTCTCTGTCACACACACACACACACACCCTTCTCTCTCTCCCGCACACACTTCAACCATTCGCTCCTTCTCTCCACCTCCTCTCTGTCCCCCAGTCTCTCTCTCTCTCTCTCTCTCACACACACACACACACACACACACACACACCCTTCTCTCTCTCCCGCACACACTTCAACCATTCGCTCCTTCTCTCCGCCTCCTCTCTGTCCCCCAGTTCTCTCTCTCTCTCTCTCTCTCTCTCTCTCTCTCTCTCTCACACACACACACACACCCTTCTCTCTCTCCCGCACACACTTCAACCATTCGCTCCTTCTCTCCGCCTCCTCTCTGTCCCCCAGTCTCTCTCTCTCTCTCTCTCTCTCTCTCTCTCTCTCTCTCTCTCTGTGGGGGCAGTGTTGGCACAGCGTGTGGCAGTAAAACCTGTAAGTGTCCTGGCAGTGTCCTCGCCAGCCAAGGTGATGACACCCTTGGACGGTGTACTAACACTTGTCACAAACAGAGCTGGCTAGACGTGTCATGCCGGGCCGAGGACGGCCATCTTTAATCAGAAATGATTAGGTCTCTGCTAACGGTCCTGCCAGGTAGTAAAGCTAGGCTCCTAGTCGCTCGCTCTCTTTATCTCCTGTCCTCCACCCCACACACTCTGAGAGGACCTTTGGTTGTAGTCAGTGACACTTGGACTGAGATACTGTGCAAGGGTGTGTTGATGGTTGAAAGTATACAGGACAACATACATGTGTGTTGATTTTGCCACAGATATTTTTTATACTGTTATATAAATATATATATAACATATATATATATCTCACTCCATAACTGAAAGGCATGTACTGTATGTGAGACAGGAGATGCATCCTCCTATCAGGAGAGAGAGAGAGAGAGAGAGAGAGAGAGAGAGAGAGAGAAAGAGAGAGAGAGAGAGAGAGAAAGAGAGAGAGAGAGAGAGAGAGAGAGAGAGAAAGAGAGAGCGAGGGGAGGGGGGGGAGTAGAGATAAAAATGTAGAGTACACTGTTTGACTTATTCAGATGTTTCAGATGCTGCTGGAACTCCCAGCTAGAAATATATTTTTGCTTCATTGTATGTTTGCTCTGTTTGGTTCCCCTCTTTGCTGGACCTCAGTTCTTTTGCAGCAGGGGTGGGTCACACAATAAAAGGGACACAAAATGAAAGTTTCATTATTGATAACCAGGAAATTGGTTCTGTGGGGGCAGACGCTGTCTGTCACAGGGACAGGTTGGCGAGTGAATTGACTTTTATTTTGTTCAATTTTTCCCCACCTTACCTTCTATCAAGCTAATAAAGGAGAGCATGTTATGCTCCAACTATACAGACTTTATTCTACTGGTTCTTTTTATGAACTGACTTTACAATTTGAATGTACTGCACATGAATCCCATTACCCTGCAGCAACATTTACAGCTGAGATCTACTGTACAGCGCCAAGTCAGCAAGTACATGCATGAATCACCATCATAGTTCTGACATTGCTGTCAGCATTCTGACAGTGCTATAGGTAGTACGGTGGCCCACGGGGAACAGTTACTCCTCCCTCTTGTTTACTCTCTGGGTCTCAAACTCAAATTGGCTTGGGGCCACTGCTGGTATCGTCAACTCATAGGAGGGCCACTTCAATGTCAACTTCAACTACTACCGACTATAAGAAAGTGCAATATTTCTGAAAATGTCATTTTTCATTTCCATAACTAGACTCACAACTCAGTCTCTAAATGTTGCAAGACTATTCCATAACTAACATTTTCATCATACAAATTCAAACCGGTTTCCATTCATTTTAATATATTTTAACATATAAGTTAGTGCTGCAAATCATTTTTCCTGACTTTTATTTTATCTTGAATAGCCTACATTTGTACTTTATTCTGTTTTAGCTGCAAGATGCATCACTACTGTAAGCCTGCCCTGGACCTGTACTTGCATTTATTAAAGTTCAAGTTTGTTTCCATTTCTTACCAGACACTTGAATACATTTGTAGGCTACTGCTCTATTTCTTGCCAGACACTTATCTTGAAAGACTGCTGAGACATTAGCCCTCTCAGCTGTGTGGCTCGTTTTTTCCTCTGGTCTCCTTATGACACTCCATGTTTAGTAATGGATAGCTCTTGACATTATATTCCTTTAGAACGGCGACTTTGTTCTTGCATATCAAGCAGGTAGCATTTCCATTGGACACCACAAAAAATACTGCAATGTCCATATTTCTTGAAACTGTCTGTGTTCTTAACGTTAGTTAACCATGAAAACAGCCTCTCGGTGGCGAGCTGCATTCCGTTCATAGTTCATAGTCGTGTGTGGATTGATTGCACCTGTGACTATGCAGCGTTCACCTCACGCGCTGCGCACAATAACAGCATTCCGCCCCACGTTTGAGCGACTTGAATTTACATTGTAGGCCTGCCTGCCGGCGCCGTTTACAATAAATTATTTTGCGGGCCAGATTATATTATATTTCTGACATCATGTCGCGGGCCGGTTGGAGTGTTGTGGCGGGCCGCAAATGGCCCGCGGGCCGCGAGTTTGAGACCCCTTGTGTCAGTTCTCAACCTGATCAGTTTGTAGTGAAGTTTTTAGATGACACCGTTATCCCCAGTCTGCTCACAAGCGACTATATCATCAGTAGCCATGTAACTGGAGTGGACAGGTTCGTAGGGCGGTGCGATGAGCATCACCTACAAATTAACGTCAATAAGACTGAGGAGATTGTGGTATATCCCAGGTCAGTCGGGGGACCATAGTAGGATCACCATACATGGCCAGGAGATAAAGCAGGTCACATCCTATAGATATCTAGGAGTCCACATGACTTGAACTGGCACACACACGTGTCAGATGTCTGTGTAAAAATCCATCAGCGTCTTCACTTTCTTCGTAGGCTCAGAATCTTTGGGGTCTGTAAAAATATCCTGTTGATTTTCTATAGAGCAACTATTGAGTCTATCTTACGCTATGGTATTACCATTACTCAGATCATGAGTTTAGTTAAAACAGCTGGAAAGATCATGGGAATGTCCACCCCCCTATCACCCCAAAGAATCTTTGAAGAGCCCACAATTCAGCAGGCAAAGAAGATTCTGTCAGACCCAGCCCATGTGTTGAACTCTGAGTATGAGTTGCTGAAGTCTGGTAAGAGGTATAGGGTTCCGTCATGTAGGCTGAACAAGTATAAGTTTTCATTCATTCCCATTTTGATTGATCTATTGAACAAGCGCTCATCTGAGGATGGACAGAATAGGAGGCGATGAACTAATGTGACTAAATTAATGTGATGAACTATGCACTTGGGTCACTTTATGTATATAGGGTAACAGGGAACTATGCACTGTACATGTTTCATTTCTTGTATGCTATTCTTGTTTTTTGTAACGCAGCACTGCCTCTACCTCTATTAAGAATTTCTACCTAGGAAGACAAATAAAATTGAACCTTGAACCTTGAAGAATGTGTTTGATGATAGAAATAAACCTGAAAAAAAAATCTTATTCAAGCTTTGAAAACATAACCTGAGTCATACCACTCATGATGATGGGATTTTGCTGTGTCTCACGGAATATGACATCATAAGCTGATGGCCCTGTTCTGAAGATGAAAGGAGCAGAAGAAAAGGCAAAGAGAAGCAGAAAAAACGACTCACAGCTTTCAAGCTGCATGGTACAGGTCTGAATGTCCATGGGGAAATTCTTCAGGTCCATAGGGCAGGACAGGATGAGAGTCAGCCTGGGTCGGAGAGACGGAGAGAGAGAGAGAGAGAGAGAGAGAGAAGGGCAGCTACAGGTGATGGTAGAAGGGACCGAGAGCGTGAGGAGAATTATAACACACAGGGAGGAATAAAGACAGGCAAACCCAGACAGCTGTAAAGGGGATTCCTAGCGGGGGAATTTGATTTAATAGAAGCATCATCCTTTTTCTGTCCAGCTGTTTCACAGACTACACCTGCGAGGAAGCTGGTAAAACATCACGTAAATTGCATTTAAACAAATCGTTTTCATCTAAAAAGTCATTTCCCAAGCACGCGCTGAGTAATGGTGCCATTTAATGAGACAGTTCTATCATAATAGCTAACTAATTGATGAACACCTCGCCCCTTTTATTTATTTCAGCACTGACACATTACGACTGCAAGAAGCTGCGGGGAGCGCTAGGGCTGTTAGGGAGTTTGGATAAAAGAGAGAGAGAGAGAGAGAGAGAGAGAGAGAGGGGGAGAAAGAGAGAGAGAGAGAGAGAGAGAGAGAGAGAGAGAGAGAGAGCTAGCTGTGTAATTAACTGCTGTAATGTGTGGCCCGAAGGAGAGACAAATTTACAAATTTGCCGTTGGGTGCTACTAATAAAGACGCCCTGACCTGCTTCACAAGGGCCACAAGCCGACCCTGGCAGACTGCTGTTCTCTACAGGGCTGCCGTAGCCTACAGCCCCCTGAATATCACCCCCACACACACTGATGCATTAACTCTCTTAACGGGGGGCGTAGCTCAGGAGGTACAAGAGCGGGTCGTCCAATGATCGTAAACACTGGACCCCAAATCAATCCTTGCTCTATATAAGTGTAGTCCATTTACCAACCCTTTTATTTCCCCAACTCCTGTTTTTTTTAATCCTCAAAATAAAATGGTGAATATTGATACTGTTATCAATATCATAAGCCTGCCTTTGAACAGGTTTTGTGATTGTTTTGATGTTTTCCAGACTGTTGAAGGAGTAATTCGAGCCACAGGTTTGTGTGGGTTGAGATGAGCGTTCTAGTGACTGTCATAGAAATTGTAGTTTCATCACAAAATTGTAGTTTCATCAGTAATTCACCACCTCCCTCAACCTTTCACATAGCTGTGCTAACCTAATTCATGACAGGATGACCTCCAGGAGGTCAACACACCTAGACGTTGTCTACTCCAGAATAACCATCCTTTGTCCCTTTGTCCCTGCAAGAATTACCGCCTTTTCTCATGTCACGTGTCTTTATTCTCGACCACTGTTGATGACGCCTGCCATTTAATATGACGTGTACAATGGGTTAGCCAATCACATCCTGGAAGCGCCATACCTGTGTATTGCTTGAATATAAGGCCACGCAAGACCAGGCTTGGATAAACCACTCACTCTCAATAAACCAGACTTAACCTGTTTGAGCGAATCTTGGCAAATTTTTTGACTAGATCAGTTAAAAATCTTCTACATGACCCCTCCGGCTCACCTGATGCTGTAAAGTACACTGCCGTCTCTGAAGATCCTCAGCAGTTTGTTGTCAGTGGTGACCTCATGAAAGTTGGCCCCCTTCTCATTGGCAAAGAACAGGTCAGGCTTCCAGATGGAGTCCAGCATGGAGGGATCCAGGTCCAGTGAGTCGTCGGGGTACTCGCTGTAAGCCAGCCGGGGGTCGTTCCATTTCTGCCGTAGGAACACATTGAGCCTGTAGTCCTACGGAGAGACTTGTTGTGGTCAGGGAGAAGGAAATGCACCATACCTCGTCATGTTCACGCCAGGAGACAATTATGTGAGACCACTGTGAGGTCTCACATCTTTAATTAGTGCGTTCGCTTTGTAAACACCTCAAAGTGAGAAACCTGATTGAGATAATAGTCTACAGTTGATTCTATTTAAAGGGAGAATTTTGAGCATAGGGACTAATAAGTACTGTATGAGAAACAAACGAGTGCTCACGTCTAAGTTAATTTTAGGGGGGTAGAGGCCTGCCAGGAGTTAACATGGTTCTATCACAGCTAAAGGCCGGTACAACACATTAATCACAATACATTTTACATTGACATTACTATCAATTAATCAATCAATCAAAGCATTACTAGCATCCTCTCTCTCTCGAAGCTGAACTGACCGGAGGTCTAGCCTACTGGGACATAACAACCTTTAAACAACTTCCCAGCAACATTCTGCTGACCAAGCCATAAGCCTGTGAGGGCAGACTGAAGGGGAGGGATATTTTTTCTCTATCCTATCTCTCCTCATTTCATTCATTTTCTCAATTTTTCATTTTAATTGCAGAGCGGACAGGTCATTATCGGTGCATCACTGACCCATTGGTCTCTGAAGGTTGCTCTGATATGCTCTGGGAATAGCTATGACAAAGAACTGGATTAGCTTTGGTCCAGCAGGTTGAAAAGTGAGCGTTTAGGTGGCTCTTTTTTCCCCTTTTTTGTTTATTTATTTATTTTAATCAATGAGGTACACATGACTAAGAAAGATTGTTATCTCATCAAGACAATTTCAGAGTTGTGAGACAGCTTAATTGCAAACTTTGCATGTTCAATTATCAAGCTTGAACAATGTTCAGCTTATTTCTAATTTCTGGGTGTGTATTAGTATGTAAATTAACCATCGTTAGAAATGTCTTACCATGGTTGTTTCTGTGATGGACCCAAAGCTGTTAATAAAAATATTGCAGGAGACATTCACAGGTTCGCCTGTAAAAAGAACAACAGATTGTATCAGGTTTTGAGACAAGACCCACCCCCTCATCCCAATCACTAATTGATTAACACTGTGATTGATCGAGTTTGTACTGTATATTAAGATGTGAGTCCTTCACTTTCATTCATTATTAGGGAAATCATTTAATCCGTGTGTCCACCAGGAGCCGTCTACCACTGCGGTGGCCTGCCTGCTTGGCCGTACTGTACCTGTACCTTTGAAGTTAGGTCTGATGCGGGCGTCATAGCCAGACGTTCTCCCCATGAGCTTGTCCAGGAAGTCCGAGGGGGACAGCTGTGGGCCTGTCCTGCCGGGTGGCTTGATCTCCTCCTTACAGGAGCTCGGTCTGACGGACCAAGGAAGACCAGAGAAAGCACACGCAGAGAAGGAGAGCAGAGAGGATGAGGAGGGAAGAGAGAGATAAAGAGAGCGGAAGAGAGAGAGAGAGAGAGAGAGAGAGAGGGAGGGGGAGAGAAAGAGAGTTAGCTCATCAGTCATCAGAGGAAATGATGATGATGAATGAGGATATAATGAATAATGTGCAGACTAATGTGATTGCTGGCTTAGTGGGAATGGAATATGTATTCTCACCCAGAAATGTGTCTTGAGTTGTCTAAACCAATATCCACAATTTCCTGAGGGGTGTACGTCGTTAAGTATGTAAAGCTGTTCTGAGTGAATAGACTAGTAGAAGTAGGTAGATAACCGCCAATCTGCAGAATCTGGAGAGACGCTGAGCAAAGTGTTGTGCACGCGCCGCCATCTCAGTCATCAAGTTGCACTAGTAGGGTCATTCCTGCCGACCAGTAACCTCATCACCTGTGCGAAATTCGACCAATGGTGTAACTTCATCACTCAGTCAAGTCAGTCAGTTAGTCAGTCAGTCAGTCAGTCAGTCAGTCAGTCAGTCAGTCAGTGACTCACGCAGTCACAGACATTGGCGTTTGTAGGGCTGGCCCCGTTGTTGAGGTCCAGCAGGCCAGCCAAAAAGGATTAAAATGACATGCCTGAGCTGGCGACAATTGCCCCATCTATTTCACATAATGCCTGGTACATCCTGTAATCGTTGCCTGAGAGTCCCTAACTACAGTGAGGTGAAAAAAGGATAAAGGTATATCCCTCCGCTTTTCAGGCCTCTATCCCTATTCTGGCTTAGTGAGACCTGGCAGATTGATGGCTCAATTGAAATGCTGTGAATGTCACACTAGGGGAGGAAGGCTTTGATACCAGCGCCAGCATGGCTCTTACTGCCACTGACAGGCAGCCTCATCAGGAGAACGAGAGGGAGGGAGGGAGGGAGAGAGAGAGAGAGAATCAAAGAGAGACATAGAGAGAAAGAAATAAGAATGAGAGAAAGAAAGAAAAGAAAAGAAAAGAAAAGAAAAGAAAAGAAAAGAAAAGAAAAGAAAAGAAAAGAAAAGAAAAGAAAAGAAAAGAAAAGAAAAGAAAAGAAAAGAAAAGAAAAGAAAAGAAAAGAAAAGAAAAGGAAAGGAAAGGAAGAAAGAAAGAAAGAAAGAAAGAAAGAAAGAAAGAAAGAAAGAAAGAAAGAAAGAAAGAAAGAAAGAAAGAAAGAAAGAAAGAAAGAGAAAGAAAGAAAGAAAGAAAGAAAGAAAGAAAGTGAGCTCTCTTGGTGCCCAGGGGCCATGGCAGGTGATGGGCCCGTCTCAGCGCTGCAGATTCGCCCCATGCTTTTAATGCAGTTGTTAGCGGATCAGTCGGGTCGGGGCTCCTGTGAAGTACGGACGACTGTCCCACAGGTGAACCCATCCACATCCCCATCCGAGCTGTACTCTGCCTTTCTCTCTCCATTTTGAGGCTATGTATAGTTGGCAGATGCTTTCAAGGAGGCTGTCAAAGCCTTGGAGCAGTTGACTGATCTTCTGAGATCAGTGAAATCAAGTGAGGATGGTGGAACATCGTTGCGAGTGTGTACTGTAGGCTATAACATCATGGATCTACTGTAGTCCTTGAGTGATATTGCATGTTTCATTTGCTTTGTTGGATAAATAGTGCTTTGATCAAGCAAATGTTACAATAGGTCATGGGATTAACCAAATCTGTGGAAAATCTTCTGTCTCCTCTGGGGACGCTTATTAGAATGGAAATAAACAAAACACAAAATATCCCTATATATCAGTGGAGGCTCGTCCATTGAGGTAGAGGAGGACAGTCCTCCTCAGTTTTTGGAGAGAAGAGAGGGATTAAAATATAAATATATGCATTTATTTATTTATAATTAATATTTAATATTATCTCAGTTTTGTTCATACACCAGGTTTTCCCTATGGATAAAAACCCATTATTGAAATTCTAAAGCTCCAACAGTGACATCTATAACATGCAGCTGGAGGACCCATAGATATCTATGGAAGGGAGGAATTCCCTTCCATAGAAGGGTGGATGGAAAACTTTCAACTGAATGTTCATATTGTTGTGATAATTGTAGGCTATAGCAACATAAGAGTGGCAGCTTTGACAGCAACCCAAATGAGCTAATCCCATAGCTGTACCATTGCTAGCTAGCCATGAGGGAACTGTTGGATACTGCATTTGCTGTGCAATGTATTCCATTTTCCAGTTGTCAAATCTATTTGCTAACAAACTGTTTGAGAGCCAGCAGAGCACACCTCAGTGTCCCCTAATCAAAAACATTTTTCATATATCACCTAACCTCTTCATCACCTCACCAATATCAATTCTTTTCTCTCTTTAGAGAAGAGTACAATCCATTACAACAACTATTGCTTACAATGTTTTATTATTGTTTTGTAATATTTTATCATGAATATGATAAATAAATGCTGCATGTAGTTAAATAAAGTGTTATTCAGTTTTTCATATGCTAAAATTGACTGTAAATCCACATTTTAAAACTAATATTTCAAATAATAACTGACTGAGGGAAAGTGCCCCCCGGCGCCCATGGGCGGTTCGCCTCTCTTCCTCCTGTCCTCAGTTTTTTGTCACCAGCCGCCACTTCTATATATATATATCAAATGGCAAAAGCAATCTTTCTTAGCAGGCTTGAAAAACTGATTTGCTCCAAGCAGGGATTTGTGGCTCGATTTGCCACAGGCATCCAAAAGCAAATAGCTATGACAGTGATCTCTTTAGTCTTGGAGGAATATTGAAAACAGAAATTGTTCCCTCATGACACTTGCCAGTGTTCGCATGGATTTCTGGGGGATTTTCTGACTGATAATTACCACAGGAAATCTACCCTCTGTTCTCTGGGCCATGTCCATTTTATGGTATCCCTGACAGGTAAGCTGTGAAAAGTTTCACAGGAGTCTGACAAACTATTGTTTTTATTCTCATTCCAGACAGAGCAAGCCAAGCACATAAGCCAACCTACTTTTCTTCCATACATCAGAGAGTCAATGTTCTGAAACTGAAGCTGTTAGCTAAGAAGACATACGCTAACATGGATATTTACTCTGGGTGTATGGAACTGGTTTGGTGTGGAACTGGGTTCCTCATACTATGTGCCATAGATGACGCTAAGCAGTGAAGACAGTTTGAGATTCTTGTGTTTCCACTTTGTCAGCACTGATTGTCATCACTGTGGTGGTTGACACTGGCATAGGGACTGAAGAAATACTCTTGGGAAATCGTATGGTATCTATACTTTATGAAGGTATGTTTTTTATGAAGTGGCTCTGATCATAGGGTCATCTGTGTTTTGGTAGTCCTTGGGGAGAAAAGTGATATGAAAGCCTCCCCAGGCCATGAAGGACCTCTAGTTCAACCCTCATCCATTACTATTAGGAATCCTGTCTGTCTGGTTTTAGGCGTAACATTGGTCAATTAAGGCCAGAGAAAAACCTTTCAACCACAACTATGAAGCTGCCAAAATCCCTTTCGTGCCTGTGAATATGAATTGAGCCACTTTTGTCTGGAATAAGCCGCAGCTCCGTGTCTATGCTGATGCCTGTTGATGGTGCCTCGGTGAAGCAGTAGGAAGCTTGTTAAATGAAACTCTTCCTAAATCATTGAGATGCAAATTGGGGGCATTTAATGAGGCTGACCTTTCCAGGCTCCTCTCTAGCGTTGTCTGATTTGATCTCTGCGTTGGAGTGACGGCCTGAATACCTAACTTCCCCTCCCCCCTGTCCACCTACCCACCTTTTGGTATGTTTTGTTCACAAGAATGCTGTAATGTGGTAGTTTTTCTGGGTTCCACACGGAAATTACATCTTTGGAAAATGTGGAAAATGTGTTTTAGGAGGAGTGTGAATTAGTGCCATACTATTGAAATGATAAACAAAGACTGCAATACAGTGTGGGACTCATAACTGCTTCACAGTAAGGAGACAAAAGGCAATATTTGTGCCGCAGTTCAAATGCAATGGGTACATCATAAAAGCGGGTAAACCTTGTGGAGAACCGTTATCAAACAAGAAAGGAGAAATTGCATCATAACTCAACAGCTGTTCAGAATTTATTTAGGTGGAAATAAAAACACTGTCCCCTGTTTGCATGTTTTGTACATCAGACACAGCACATCCCCGGGTGTCTATGCCAGCCATGTGACTGGACATAAAGAACATATTTTCAGGCACCTGACTCGTTGAGTCTGGTATTTGTTGTCCCAGAGATGGAACTGCATAGCAATAACTCAGGATAGAAGCATGTAATATCTCATATCTGCATGGAGGGAAAAAAAACTCAACAGCACCAATATTTCACATTTCAATAACGGATATGAATGTGTATGGCGGTTGTTCAGCCTGCGTTGATATTGAATCTGGGTGTTGCGAGCTGATAGTCTGGTTTGAGAGGGAAACACATTGTCTACTGGTACCAAGCTTGCTAGCAGTGCTCTCTCAGCAGAGAACTCACAGTCCTGCTGAACTTGGCCAACGTTTGATTACCTCAGAGTTTTTTCACCTTGGGGCCCCATGCGTTGGTATGGGTGTATTGAACTTTGTGTATTGGCACAGGTTACAGTATTAGCTGTTCCAACACTGTGGAGCTGGAACTTTTTTTAGCACTGTTCTCAACACTTTTTTCGCTAGAAAAAAGAAATCGAAGACAGTCTACTCTACACCATCCATATCCCATCATTATAGATAGAGTAGCATTCCTATCCCTATCTTTTTGTATTATGGGCTATTTGTTACTGCCATGAAAACAAAAAGACCGTAGCAAAAGACAAATTGTACAGTAGAGCGAGGAAGCCTGATAATGAGGAAAGAACTATTTACTACACTACATCGACCAAGAAGAGGTCCACACAGTCATCTTTTATGAGGACAAAGGAAGTATCAGGCATATTCAAATGTACATGGACATGGATGAACCATGGGGAGAGTGGCAAGGTCTCCCCCATACTCATTATTGGACCCTTAGGAGTCTATTAAAGCACACATCTCACTCCATCTTACTTCACCATGAAGCTACAGCAGACTACACCAGTGGACAAGACACATTTCATATCTTCGCCTCGGGGCATACCTTGATTAAAATGTCTAACTACTCACTAGGCAGTGATATAACTGCCAGAAAAAAATGGAAATATTTTGGTCAGTTGAGTTGGACTAATATTTCATATTCCCCATTATAGCAGGAAGCTCATCATAGAATTCACTGAACTCGATTCGTTTCAATTAGATGGAGCACATATTCTGCCGGTGAATTGCAAACATATGCTGCTAATTGCTTTTCATTAGGAAGCCAGTGATCAGAAAGCATATCAGCTGGGAATGTGGCTGGAATGTGGCTCCACTCTGCTCTGGATCCTGCGAGCGTGGGTGAATACAGACTCATAAGACACCCATCCCTGAATATTCCAGTTTTTTTTAAGGGCCATTAGCAAAATGGAAGATGGAGCAAAAACAGGTCCCTCAGCCCGTTGGGTAACACGCCTCTCCAATTTGCAGCCTGTGAAATTGTCCTTTAAGTCCACCCAAGCGTTCTGTCCTGTCCTGCTCCCAGACAAAGGCCCCCAATCCAAGATACATTAGGAGCACTATTACATCCATCAGCACTTTTGAAAAGCAAAAAAAAAAAAGATTCATGCTCTTTAGCAATTTGATTACCATGTTATATTACCCATACGGATTACTCATCCATGCATGCAACCAGATGCTCAAGACTAAAAAAACATGAATGGTTGGATAATAACAAATTAAACCATGCCACCAAAAGGTCCTGTTTCATGTGACATCTCCATTGACCTTTGTGGTAAGTTATTGACATGTCTTTTTTTGACCTGTGGGGACCTTCCCGTCATGCTACTGCGCCTGGTGGCCTATGGCTACAGCATGTTCCCTTTTGATCAATAGCCTCATCTGGGAATGGGATTCAGAGAACACTGCAATTTACCCTGGCACATTCGTCTTCAGTGATGTGACTGCTGTCATTTATTTATGGAGAAGCTTCTGCCTATGGCAACGTGGATGGACAGAGATGGAGCTTGGTACAGTAGCTGCCTCCCAACTCCCATCTACCCCACAATAGAGCCCAGGACAAATTCCTCTGCCCAAGAACATGCCAAGAACATGGTGACACATGGGTCACAGTTATAGGTCAGGTCTATTCTTTGAGAACATGTGGTAAAAACACACACCACAGCAAACTGGAAAGGCCAGGAATTGTCCCAGGATGAGAAATAAGGCTTGGTGGTTTGTGACCAGGGTGTAAATTCTAGCAGAGATTGTTTGTCACAACGCTTGTGATGAAGGAGTTCCTCTTTGGTCTAGCAGTAGATGTTGAGGTTTCCACGCCATGGTCAGAAGTTCGATCGCCACCTCGACCCAACTGGCACATAAAGAAGAATGAAGCCTATAGAGGATTTCATTTATATACTACTTTATACATATTATATTGGTGTTTTCTTTTTTCTTTATTGAGTTATACCTTTCCCTCTCCCCCAAAATTAAATTTAAATTCTCGACAGTGTTTAGACTGCTTTGTTTCTGGGTTAAAACATGATCAGTTTAGCACACGAGTCAATGCTAATGGCAAAATTAGCTTCATGAAAACATTTAGTAGCTTGATTTCAAGCCCTGGTGTTTAATGATTTCGACTAATCCATGCTAACGCACAAAGTCAATCGCAGCTTCCAACTCGACGCCCTCACTCATGCGTTCTAATTTGTAATGCAATCTTTAATCTTGTGGGAGTGAGGCATGACATCTCTGGAGACCCAACAGAAATTATCTTTCCAAGCTTGTGTCAAGTTGCTGACAAACAATAGGCTGCATTTTGATGCTACAGCAGATTTAGATCTGCCACATTTTGCCAAATTTTAACTCCCATCACCCCAAAAGGTGTCCCCAGACTACTGTCAACTGATCTACTCTGCTATGGTTTCACAGACAGCTTCCTATTTCGAGTGAAACGGTCTACACCGTGGTTTGAACACGCTATCAGCTGGGTGTGTGAGTGTTCGGCGATTAAAACTAAGGGAAGCTTAATACTTAGGGTTCTCCTACTCCTAATTGCTCCATCTGCTGTCAGATTTCACCAGAGAGCTGAGCTGGAGAAATGGCTCATTGCAGACTTACACTCACAATACATCTTTTTTTGTTAATTATCTTGCCAGTTGTTTTTGTTGAAGGCGCACATTGAATTACGGTTCTACCTAATTAAGGGGAATGTGACACACTAATTGCCCTCTTCTGTAAGATGAAAGGGTCGACTCAATCATGTAACAATTTTCATCTCTTCTCATAGCAGTGGTGTCTTGCAGAGCAAAGGTAACTCTCAGCACTCGGCCCTCAGACACATTTACTACACATTCATATCAACCAGCATACAGCCAGCATACTAGAAGTGTAATTTATAGACTATAACGTAGAATCGCTGAATAGAGTACAGTTAATGCTGATCTGACCTTTACCCTGAAACCGGGACACGGTCCAAGGCCTTCAGATGTCTCTCCCATCTCTCGTCCTCTCGGTATGCAACACACTGAGCTGGCAGCATCTCCGAGAGAGGGATTGAGCTGGCTGTGAAGGATTATGTCGGTTTAGGAACTGGACGGACTACCTACGGAGGCACCGTCACAGACACAGTCTTCTTCACACACCAGAGTCTGCTGAGGCGTATGTTCTAGTCTAGAGCAGTGGTTTTCAACCTGTAGGCTGTGGTCTCCTGGGGGGGCTTGAGAGTATTACAGGGGGGCATTACACCTGGACGTATAGCAGCCTAAAGTGACAATATGGTCAAAGTATACTGTATCACCAGAACTTTATGTGTTTTACGTGTACTGGTTTTTCAAACCTGATGTTTAGTGGTTGATTCTGTTTGCATGGTGCTGATGGACCGCTCTGATAGGTCAG
This sequence comes from Borostomias antarcticus, assembly GCF_949987555.1. Classification (NCBI taxonomy): domain Eukaryota; kingdom Metazoa; phylum Chordata; class Actinopteri; order Stomiiformes; family Stomiidae; genus Borostomias; species Borostomias antarcticus. The sequence continues at coordinate 3,892,930 of NC_140261.1, forward strand.
GTAGAAATAGTTGTGACAGAGGGCATTTTCTGGAGTTTCCTGTATCATTTGTGATTATAATGGATTTCAATGGATCACTGTACAATCAGCTTTCCCCACCTGAGTCAAATGATTATGAAAATACTAGATATGTTGACAGGAATCTCATATCTTAAATGCTTCTGCTTGCTTAACATGTTGTGACACCACCAAAACCAAGATTTTACTACCCTACTTCCACTAACCTTGCTATTCTGCACTATTCTGTGTTCTTGATCTAGTCAAGGTAATGAAATGCAGAGATAAGAGGAATCAGACTGGAATTTCAATGTGACTGAATGGGGATGGTAATTATACTGTTAGACATAATTAGGTTGTTGCATTTATGTGTGTGAGCGTGTGTGTGTATGTGTGTGTGTGTGTGTTTGTGGCATGTGTGTGTGTTAGTGTGTGCGCGCATGCATGTGTTGGTGTGTGTGTGTAGTGAGTGTGCGTGTGCGAGTGTGTGTGCGCATGCATGTGTTGGTGTGCGTGTGTAGTGAGTGTGTGTGTGCATGCCCGAGTATGTGTGTGTATTGTTTCTCTTGCACCTCTGACAGGCAACAGCTCTGCAAATCCCACCGGGAAATCTCCAGCTGGAATCCCCATAGGACTCCAGTGGTTACAGTGTACAGTACGTGTAATTAGAAGATGTAGTCTGCATGAGATGATTAATGAATTCCATTTTCTACCTGTGCCAAGTATGAATATGGATACAGCTGTCAACTCCCATCAGTCCCAGTATTAATCATGCAGCCAGATGAGCGCTAGCTGCTCTATGTCATCCCAACCCAATCCCTGGCTATCGTTAGCTAGCTGTTCTGGGGATGTTTCTTCAGGGAAGGCGATGGTAAGCTGGCTTCCCCTGCTCGCCCGCCCCGTGGACCGGGGCTTCCTTGCGGTCAGCGGGGGCTGGGGCCGACCAACCTCCCAGTGGGCGAGCCGGGCAAGCTGCTCTCGTTTGGCCCCTATTACAGTCCACCTGCGCCTTAAACCAACGTGGACGGAGCTGCCGGGCTCTGGCGCTCTGCTGTAGATCACAGGGGCAAGGCTGCCCATGGGGCTAAAGCAGATGACAGGAATACAGACCTCTCTCTCTCTCTTTCTCTCTCTACAACCCACATTTCAGACATGACAGCGAGAGCAGGAGAAGCCCAAGGCATGGCCTCTGGTCTGTGTCTTTCAGCGAGACCGCTGGCCAGAGCCAGAGGGAGGCAGCGGTGGACGGAGGCGTGACAAAGCCGGCCCCGTGCCTACCGCGGATTTACTGAGTCACATCCGTGAAGGATGCAAGAGACACAGGCTAACAAAGCTCACTGGACCAGCCTCCTCCTCTCTCTCTGCACCCGTGCACTTCATCAAACTGCAGTAGAAATCCTGGCAGATGATTTTCTATTCTTAAACACTCGACAGATGCACACAGTAAGAGATAATATTCTCATCTTGGGAACTGTGTCCTCTCTTAATCCCCACACTTCCAGAGATTCCATCTCCCCAGTGGAATGCTTAGAGAAGCCATTTTGGTTTTGTCAGTTCTGCATCTTAATCCGGGATAATAACGTACGTGGTTTATAAAGCATGTCTGATATCCCAAAAGCTCCTGTAGCTTTCTCTATCTTTAAACACTATTATCTATTTAATTCCTGAGTCTACGGTATCAGAGTAGTTTTCCACCAACTCTCAACCATTGTCAACATGAAGAAAGCGCTCTCATCACCATCAGGAGGGATTTCTATCTGCGTCTCACCATGGAACTGCTGAACTTCTCTTCCCAAAGAAAATCTTGCATCAGCAGCCGAGGTTATTCATTATTGAAGAGCCAGATGTAATGAGAAATAAGGCCTGCGCCAAACATTGTGGGAAACTAAGCAACTGTCGGCATTAGCTATGCATTCCTCTCAGAGATATTCTTCAAGGCTTCTGCAGTAGCTGCTACTCCACAAGGACCTGAAAGTGTTGCTCAATTCATTTTCTCACACTTCACACTTTCTGTCTTGAACACCTATCTTCTGTTCTATATTACTCGTGGCTCCTAATAGAAGAGCCTCTGTCTTTCCCAGTCGTCTGAGGTCTCCAAGCTCCTCTCGGAGGCATAGAGACCCAGCGTGCACCACCACCCACGGACACACAGGCAGCTTCCTGAAACTTTGGCACTTAATTGGAAAGCCCGCCGATGCAACTCAAGCAGAAAATGCGGGGAACGCTCGGGACACCAGCTGAGTGAAAGATGATATTGTTTTTGTTTCCTCTGAGCTGATAAAGATGAGGGAGGACAGAAGAGTAATGCTGCGTACTTGACATCGAGAACCGCCAGGATATCTTGGCGCTTTTTCCATGGTGAGGATGGATCGTACTGCCATTCTTTGTTTAGGTGTGAGCGCCATTTTAGTGCAATAACTGTACTGTTCCACGTGCTTTTTCAAAATGTTATCCGTTACTAACCATTACTAAACTCACATAACCAACACCACTGCCAAGATAATTGCCCCCCCCCCCCCCACACACACACACACACACCCACCCTCGCAGTGCTAAATAATGCGGCCATTGCACGCATCGCAGCTGCAATAGAACAGGATATCACACACCAAGTCAATCACCACCTTGACCCTACTGCCCTCTGGGCGCAGGTACAGAACACTGAGGTGTAGAAGGGCTCGCTTTGGGAAAAGCCTGATCCTCACAGCCATAGCTGCCCTAAACAATAGGCCACACTGAACAGGCCTGAGTGTGTACCTGTAATTGTATGGTGTTGTCATAGTCTGGTGCTACTGTGCTGTTGTATGTCATGTTTGTCCAATGTACAGTGCTGTGGAAAGGAATTTTCCCTTGGGGACAATAAAGTCTAATGTGAAAGTGAAAATATTTTTCGAAAGAATTTTTACTGATACAAACATGGATATCACAATACACATACTAGGCGTAGCCTACATACTTTGCGCTTGCCCATGCATTCTAAAAAATATCATCCTACTGTAGATGTTAAAACCCCACAAACTAGGCTTTGGCTTCACTCCAGGACACTAGAACCCTCCTAGGCTAGCCAGAGGTCGGTTTCCTGCCCACGCATGCTGTTTCTGGAGGACCAGACAGACCTCATTTGTCTTTTGCAAACTGGCACCACTAACCCTCTAAAGAGTATTATGACAATGCACGCCACACTCGATTCCACAGCTTCTGCTGTAACAGTCCATGTTGAAAACAGAGAGACATGGTCCAGGATACGGCCCTCCTTTACAGACTTTGAGGGAAAATAGATGCTAATCCAATTTTACAGAGTGTGCATTTTTTCCTCATGACTTCCTGTGAGGTGTGTTAGAAAGGAGACGTGACTGAGACAACTTCAGTCTTTGATTGCTGTGTGTTTTGCGCCACTGAGAGACACAGCGAGCTGAAAGAAAAACCTTAAGAAAAACCGTCATCTGTGATTCCCCATGTGTTGGAATCTCCAGGAAAAATACAGTAAAAGGCACCACTGAGCTCACTCGGTTATCATCTGAGACCTAAACTGTTTATCGACCACTCTGCCCCTTTATTGAAAGACAAATTGCCCAATAGGAGCTTGGGTAATGAGCCACACCCCAGCGAATGAGGCGGAGGTCATGCAGGGATAGACGAGATGGATGAGAATCGGTGGTCAGCCGTCAAGGTGAGAGATGAAAAACAAGACCAGACATTTGGGGCGGCGGTGGGGCTAATCTGGTCTGCATGGCCAGATAAAGACATGCGTCCCCAGCAGGGTAATGGATGGGCAGAGGATTCTGGGCCTGGTGTGGAAGCCCAGATAAAACATGGTCACAGCATCGCCATGCATGTCTAATGCAGCTCGCTACACAGTGAGAGGCTGAGAGGTGAAGGGTTTCTAAGGTCATTCTTCCGGCGCTCATATCAGGCCTCTCAGGATATGAAATATACAGTAGCGAGCTGTTGTGAGCCGTAAGGGGTTGCATATTTTGGGGGTACGTGTTCAACATACAGAGGAAGTCTGTTCCTCTCTCCCTGAAGCATGTTTCCTCCAACGTTCGGAGTATGGCGGTGTAATGACTGTGGCGAACACTGGAACTTTTGGCTGCAGCCCACTCAAGGACATCTTGTCAATCTCACTAATGGCCGAGTCTCTGGCACTAGAGCGGTGGCCTGAGTGGCCAGGCGGCTGGCCTGTGCTGTTGTACCCTTGAGAAAGCGTTCCTCCCACCCTGTAAAGATAATCACCTGCTCTAATGGCTCATACACCACTATCAAAAAATAATGGACTACCCTAATGGACATCAGTTTCCCGTGTAATCAATGCCCTCCAATTGCTATGGAAACTAATATTTCGTCCTTATTGGTTCTTGGTGCAGTAGAGGAAGCAGAAGGTCAATAATGTAAACATGTTGTAGCCTATAGAAGTGTTCACTTCCTTGCTGTTCAACTGAGTTCAGCGCAAAAATGCGTCCGGCCGGACGTCCTCGGTGTGCGCCGAGGCTGTGATCAGCGCCATCGGATCTCATTTGCTCTCTTCCGGCAGCGGGCGAGACTCGAGAAGTGCCGTGACACCCGAGTCGCTAATTTATTTGGCATGCGGAGGAAGTACAACCCCCCCCCCCCCCGGCGTCAACGCGGCTCGCTCTCATTTCACGATGCTGCTGGAAAAGAGCGGCGCCCTCCTCGCGCTCTGCCATTGTTATCTGACGAGCACAGTTGTAATCCCTCCTCCCCAAACTTGCCTGCCACCCCCCGGTTTCAAGTCTGCTTCACTAGTGGTGCGTGACATGGGCTGGAGGAGGCGGGGTGCAGGGCAAACAGACAGAAACAGATTTGAGAAGAAGCACGACTTGTTGTTTTGGCTTTCGCCTACAGCACTGACTGTTTCTATCCCTAAGGTGCATAGTCTGGAGTCGGGCAGAGCAGCACATTAGCCTGCCTTTCAAATCCAGCTGCATTTGGACGTTATTTCATTTCAGCCCACTTATCTGTGCGGGCCAATCAGCATCTGATTAAAAATCCAATCAGATTCTCATTGGTGTCCAGAAATATCATAGCTTGTTCCCAGAAGTTCTTGCCGTAGCGAGTTTCTGGGTACTCGGAATAAAATGTGAGTGACCTTGACCTCCTGCTATGCGTCACCACTGATAGCCTCACATGTGATAGTATGTTTCTGTTGCCATACTGTACCCACTAACTTGCCATATAATATAACTTTTTAACTTGGGGTTTGTAAGGTAAACATGGAGCTACAATGTAACAGCATTTACTTTTACATTTATCATCTCTGCATTATATGCCAATAAGTTTTCCAAGTAATCTCTCTGACTGACCGGTGGGTTGAACTGAAATGTTGACCTCATGACTTCTCATTTCGTATGCTGTCAACATGTTTTTGTCCCCTTCCTTTTCTGTTACATTCATTTCATCATTTCTTCTCCTTCGTCTGTCTGGGAAAGATTGAAACTTCACCGACACTTTCTGTTCCACAAAAGGCCCGTATTCACTTTTCATGTATATTACCCACATTATAAAGATTGAAAACGTGTACCACACCTGCCATTATAGCTGATATTATGTTACAGCAATTACAGAATAAATTAGATAGAATATGGGGGATCAAATTAAACGTGAACCCCAGATCAGACCTGGAATTGAAAAAGCGCTGCCTCATATTAAGTGACTTCTAATGGGCATGTTCTGAGTGGTCCGGCTTAATGACATGATGAGAGGCATTGTAATGGCCTCACCTCATGTCTGCAATTGCAGAGAACATATTGACCGGCTGGAGTCAATAAGTTCGCCATTTCAGTCTGCCGGGGAGAGAGAGAGAGAGAAAGAGAGGAGAGAGAAAGAGAGAGAGAGAGTCCCTTTAAGTAGCCAACCTACCCTGGCTAGTTCCCCGTGGCACAGGAGTTGTGTCCTAATGTCGGCGCTAGCACACACAGACGCAATGGCAACTATGCAATCTCACCCGGTGCTTATATTCCAGAAGATTCCACCTCGTTGCATGACAGCCCTGCTTCATCGTGTGGATATGCTTATCTCTGTTATGTTTCTGGCTCTGTCTGTCTGGACTAAATGCTCTCTGGTACCTCTGAGGATAGCTAAGGTTTATCTATTGGTTTACACTGCCAACGCACCCTGGCACGCCCCGAAACCGCCACGCTCCGTTGGCTGCGTGCGAGAGAAGGCAGACGGTCACAGCGGACAGCGTTGCACAATCATGACTCGCAGCTGACTGATGTCGGGTTGTTGTCGGGGAGATATTACAAGCTTTAACACTTGGCTCGTGTAAGTATCAGTTAAACCTGACGACGCTCTTATTATTGAGGGGCTGAGCGTTTTGCAGCTGGCCCGGGGGACATGTGACCCTACCATACACGCCTGGGGTGGGACCTGCGTAACACACTCTTGGAGGAACAAATTATGTTTCTTCTCTCATGAGGGATGCAGGGTGAGAGAGAAAAAAAGTTCTTGTTAGTAAGCTGATGCGTGTAACATAGAAAAGTGATAGGATTAGCAGCCGGGCACCTGTGTCACTAATTGAAATCACAACCAATCACGAGTCCCATCGGCACCTAGACCCCCCCGTGTCTTCCCCGTCCACACCGCGACCCCCCGACCCCCCCAAAGTTGTGACCAGTCCGCAGATGCGGTGAAAGAGCTTGTTATGCACATTTCATCTCGCCGAGACAGGGAAAGGTCATGCGCGATGCCGGGTGAAACGGGCTGAGAACCATCCGTCACATGTCCCCGGCCCCAGGTGTCAACCCTACCATGAATACAGTAGCTCTCTCCGGAGAGACCATGAGTTACCTGTCACCTCCACACCATATATCTGCTCTCTAATGTAATGGCCTCCGGAGCGCTCAAAGGATCTGTGTCACAAACTTGTTTGTGCCCCGGTGTTGTGGTGTAGTGGACATAATAAAACTGTGACTGTGTATTAATATGCCTGATTCATTGTGCTCGTCTACCCGTGTTTGCCAGACGCTGCTCAGAGCAACAGTCTAATATTGATACAGGAAAGGCGGTTTGTTTTGTACAAAATGAGTCTGGAGTGACTTGACTTCAGAGGGCTATTGAACTCAGATAAGTCAATGGCAAACAGCCTTAGACAATGCCGTACACTAGGGATGGACACTCAGAGTCTATCGGAAAGAAATATTCTGTCTCATTTTTGCCAGGTTGAAATAAACAGTGAGCCTCGCTCATGGCTGTTCAGGGTTTCTTAACTGAGAGAAAAAAAGGATTTCTTTGTATCTCAACTTTTTCAGTTCCTCGTTCATTGTTCATTTGGTACCATTCAATTTTGGACCTTGTCTTGTATGACTCAGCTGTCTGTGCAGACTTTTTCAAGATGACGAGGGCTGTGGAAAACCAAGCGTCTGCTCCACCGCGTGTCAGATTTGGCCCTCGTCTTGTGCTCGTTAACTCACGTAAGCATCCCATCTGTGCTTCCTTCCTCTCCTCACCTCCGCCCTAGAATCTCTTATAGTTCTACTCTGTTTCACTGAAGTATGTGGGGGTTGTACTGGGTTTAGGAAAGGCAAGACCATTTTAGTATCTTCTATCTTATTGATAAGCCAGACAATGTTTGCATTTGCGTACTACTGTTAGCCCACGTTTGTCTCTTCCGGCAGGATTGTGATTCCCTCCAAATGAAGGCACACTCTCCCTGTCTGTCTGTCCTTTGCTTTATAGCCTCCAGTAACATGTTATAAAACATGTTATAAAAACACAATAATCAGAATTTAATTAAACAATTACAGAACGTTTGTGTCCGCTCCTCTTATGAAATCCCTTTCAGAGAAGTTTATTTGTGATTTTTCTGTTTCTTTGATGTGCTTTCAGTGACAAAGAAAACATTGTAACTATACCTATAACCTCACTGGTCGAGTCGTCAAGTTCCCTAAGGTCACTGAAGGTCACTGAAGATGTCATGGGTATACAGTGTTCCTGAGTGGGGAACCGTGTTCCTGGCTCTTGTCCCCCCCCTCTCTCTCTCTCTCTCTCTCTCTCTCTCTCTGAACAAATGCAGAAGAAAGCAACTAGAGACCACTGGATGCACAGGACTGCCTATAGAACTTTCCCCCGCTCTTGTTGAACTGTTGTACACCTGTTTTTGTGCGTGGCTGGAAGCCAGCGCACCTAGTATAGCCTTTGTCCAGTTATCACTCCCTCAAACCCGGTGGGGATGACTTTATGGGACTATACCCCAAACCTCCACATGTTCATCATTTCACTCCAATCTTTACCCCTTGCCTTATAGGTCAGATCCTGTCCCAACCCCAACCCTTATTCTAACCCCAACCCACACTAGGGACTGGAAGAAGGACACCAAAACCAACTCGCCGATCTCCACTGCATAAGTAGAGTAGTGGTCAGAGCATTGGACTTTATGTTATCATCAGTGTAACTGCTTTAGACACTGACCGCTACCATTAATGTTATGAAAGCTGCTG
>NC_140261.1:3903882-3958882 GCF_949987555.1 Borostomias antarcticus
AGAGGTGTGTGTGTGTGAGAGAGAGTGAGTGAGTGTGTGGGAGGTGTGTGTGTGTGTGTGTGTGTGTGTGTGGGGGGGGGGGTAGTGAGAGACAGACAAAGAGGGTGCTGAAGAAGGAACAACCCAGCAAGAGAAAGGGGGGAGAGAAAGAGAGGTTTAAAGAAGGCAATGGCGGAGAGAGATGGATGGATGGATGGATGGATGGATGGATGGATGGATGGACGGACGGATGGACGGACGGACGTACGGAGAGAAGGAGAGAAGGAGCGGAGAGCGAGAGGTGGGCAGAGAGGTGTGACTGTTGTGTCTGTCACTCCAGACACAGCGCAAACACAGACAGGAGCACAAAGCTTTCTTCACACAGTCGTTAATCAAGAGCCGGACACATGCCAGGCATACATAACGAGTACACGGTTACCTTTTTAAAGAAACTATCTCAGCTGGCCACTCCACAGGTTGTTTAGGTCAAGGCAGATCCCTTCTTTTCACCTCTATCTAACAGAGTTTGACAATGTATACATTTTTACAAATAAATGTTTGATACTGTGTAGATAAATAACATTAATCTGTCACAGAGAACAGGAGGAGGAGGGGCAGGTGCAGCTCAGTGACCCTATCTGAGAGAATGGTCATTTCTGACCCGACTGCAAGTGTTTTAAACTTCGGTGTGGATGTTAAGTTAGATCTGTTTGTGATCTGTCTTTTGTCTCTGTGGATACTAGCCTATATATGATGATCTATGTGTTGTGCTGAGTTCACATTTCTGCATCTTGCATTGTTTGATCACAAAGTTTATACTTTCTATCCTTTAAAACAGATACAAATGAAATGAACTCATGGTTAATATGCACTGTTCAAAATGTAATAAATAGTGACACATGAAACATCAGCCACTTCACTGTCAGTGCGAGGAGAATGTGTCTTACCTGATAAAGCCTCCTTGGAAAAAGCAAAAAGACAAGACATATAGAATCCTAATGACCTGTGGGAGCATTCTCTGACTCAGTCTCTCTCAGTCCCTCTGAAGAACTTATTATTATGAAATAATCAGAGTTATTGACAAATCCACTCAGCTGCTTGTGAGAGCAGGCAAGAGGAAGGCATCGTCTCGCAGAGTGATCCTGTCTTTGGGGAAACTTCTACTCCCTCCCACCACGTCCAGAGGGCTGTACAAATCCAGGATAGGGCTCTTCCCTCACTTGTCTGGGCAGGAGTGGTCCGTGTGTCAGTGGACATGTGTGTCTGTGTGTGAGTCAGTGTGTTTTGGTTGAGCAGTGTGCGCTTTTCTCCTTCTTTCTCTTCTCTTCTTGCTCTTTTTTTTTATTGCCAGCCGCTCCAGGAATTATAACGGGAGAGAATTTAAAGGGCCAGTAGCCTTTTTTGACAGTTGTGATAGTCGGCTCGCATTAAGCTTCAAGGGGGGAGATGGATGTGGAGGATGGAGCTGGAAGGGGAAGCTAGCTCATCAGACAGATTGGGCGTTTGAGAGCTGAGATGGAGGGACGGCTCTTTCCTAATTCCCATCCTAATTCATCTAACTGTGAGTCGCCGGGTCAAAAAGGAAGGAAAGAGACCATTTTTGCACACTACAACCATTTAAAGTCTGAAAAGTGTGTGTGTGTGTGTGTGTGTGTGTGTGTGTGTGTGTGTGTGTGTGTGTGTGTGTGTGTGTGTGTGTGTGCGATCAACTGTAAATCTTGATTCTCATCAAACAGCTGCTGGAGAATGTACCACATTGTAAATCACAGAAATAAAAGATGTGTAAAAAGAGACGCCTATAAGTGTGTGTGTGTGTTCGGTGTGTATGTGTGTGTGTGTATGTATGTATGTGCGTGTGTGTGGTGGAGGGAGGGTTGCAGGTGTTTGACGTAATCTCTTTTCAAAGGACCAGCTAGAGACAACCTACCCTTTCACAGCGAGTGTCATTATGTACAGCAAATCATTTCAGTCCCACAATAAACACGTCTCTTTTGATGCCACACTTCTGGGCGAATCTCAGCCTGAGAAAGACTCTTCAGGAGAGGAGAGCTGGGGCGATAGAGGGGGTGCTGAGTGGAGATACATTAACGTGTCTGTAAACTGCAGATCAGGAAATGGATTGTGACGCGATACATCACTCACAGGGCCTGACCATCAAATCGCCTGTGTTCCAGTCATTCATCCTCCCAGCAGAGCTTCTTACCACCGTTTCCTGAGGAGATAAAGGTCTCGCTCTTTTTTAATCTTCTCGGAGGGGGAGGGGGGGGGGGTACCACGCCAGATTACACCCTCACCTTTTTTACAATTATCTCCCTGTTCCTGCTGCTCCGAAGCCAGCTTATTAAAGATGCATTAGATTCCCTTCCATGGGTGACTGGGAAATAAGCATGGCTATCACAAGGTTCAAGGTTCCATTCGTTCAATTCCTTTCTCTCTCTCTCTCTGCCTCTCTCATTCTTTCTCTCTTTTCCCCTCCCTCAGAATATGCCCATTTCTAAAGGAAAGATAACTTCTTTCTTATTTTATCGTTATTGTGACTACATTTTTGGGGTGGGAGGGGGGAATGCTAAGCACACATGCCAGGTGGTGTACAACAGGCGCAGTAAAGAGCGGGAGACTTTCAGACTGCGCTATATTCTGAGTATCCAAATGTGTCTCCCCATCTGCCACTTTACTAGGTTAGCCGATAACTAAGGTCGTGGTTACACCAAAACTACACCCACCCACCGACATGCATCTGCTCGTACTGTAGTCCTGACCAAAAGCTGAAACCATGGAGACGAGCGGAGATGGAGGGAAGAGTGGATGAAAGGGTGCGAGGGATTGGATGGGATGGTGTGGTGCGGTGCGGGGGTGGGGAGCAAGGACACCTATCAAACATGGAGCTGACAGTGTCTTTTCCCAGCGTGGAGCGTGGAGCTGAGGCAGGAGCTCGCAAAGACCCAGGCCGCTGGCTGGCTGGCAGGCGGAATCCCGACAAAAGTGCTGACACCCGAGGGTTGGGGACACATCCGTCACTCGCCATATATAGGTAGAACATCAATGGCACATGACAGCCCTAACCCCACTGGCTGAGGAGAGCTGGCAGCAGATCAGGTGACAAATTCTCCTCTATCCGAGCTGGGTGGTTGTCACCGATGCTACGCCTCTAGTGTGAACTCTGACCTCTACCTGTCAGAAGGTAAAAGCACATTCCTCTCATAACTGGGAGATTCCCCAGGATTAGCAGAGCCATAGAGTAATACCACAAGAGAACCTTGATACCAAGACAGAACAATGCAGTCTTTCGGTTCTCCAATATACTGATAGGACCCTTGGCATCGTTGTATCTAGATTCAGAGAATTCAAGAATGCAGAGAGAAGTAAATAACCAGTGATGGATGCTGTTGAAGAAGTGGACCCTGTTATCAATCTCTTTGCCACACAAACCCTAGTCTGTAGCTTCGTTCTGTTCTCAGCCTTCCCTTCAGATTTCATAGGAGGTAGCCATGAAAGCCCCCCCCCCCCCCGCTGTGGAGAGTCAACTATTACAGCCCCTTTCAACCACACATACTGTACAACCCAATGGAAAGTCCTCTTCCATCAACCATTCATGCACTGTACATAGCTAATTGTACATAGCTATATATAACGTTGTTGAGCTCCACATACTGGAGATGACTTTGCTCCCTCCCTTTCTTCACTTTACTTTGCTCCCTGTCACACGCCATCCCCACCTGTGGACATGGAAATCATTATAGGACAAGCATAAACAGGATTCTGGGTGTCCTCTTTTATGGTACACACATATCTCAAGATCATCTGGCATTGACCTGCAGTAATAGCTTCTTCAAGGCAGTGCTTCAACTAAAACTTTTATATAGTCCCGGCTGGCCTTGGCTTGATCTGTGGTCCGGGGGGAGAAAAAAAAACAAAAAACATTTATTCCTGAAGTTGTTGGTTACGTCCGACTCGGAGGCAGCGCAGGGCGAGAGGTAATGTTTTTGGCGGCGTGCGTGCGTGCGTTTGTTTGTGTGTGGGTTTGTCTGTTAGCAGGATTACGCAGAAACCACTGGACCGATTTTCACAAAACTCGGTGGATGGGTGTAGCATGGTCCAACTTAGAAGCCATTACATTTTGGAGCATATGCGAAGCACGGGTCGGGTCCATGGGCCACCCAAATACGGCCAGCCATTCACCTCCATTCATTTTTTGAACCAGGATGACACAAAAACTACCAGACTGCTTTTCATGAAACTTGGTGGAGGGGTGCAGCATGGGTCGGTTTAGAACCCATTCTAATGAGCCACGAAATGCATTCAGGGGCAGAGGTCTGTGCTCTCTGAGCAGTATTTCTAGTTCTGTTGTGTTATTACTGTCTAGGAATAGCCCTGAGAGTGGTCTCTAGGCTGGCTCAAGTGGGGGGGGGGGGGCAGACTAAATAATCTTCCACCAGCTACCTCAGCTGGATACAAAAGGCTTTGTGCGGCGATCCATGCTATACGTGGCCTAAAGAGACGATTATTCTCACACTGTTAAGGAAACTGACATGGCGAGGAGGAGGGCTGATATATTCTAGTCTGATGCACTATAGCAGTGTGACTGTGTAGGGATGATATATTCTAGTCTAATGCACTATAGCAGTGTGACTGTGTAGGGATGGCATATTCTAGTCTAATGCACTATAGCAGTGTGACTGTGTAGGGATGGTATATTCTAGTCTAATGCACTATAGCAGTGTGACTGTGTAGGGATGGCATATTCTAGTCTAATGCACTATAGCAGTGTGACTGTGTAGGGATGGTATATTCTAGTCTAATGCACTATAGCAGTGTGATTGTGTAGGGATGGTATATTCTAGTCTAATGCACTATAGCAGTGTGACTGTGTAGGGATGGTATATTCTAGTCTAATGCACTATAGCAGTGTGACTGTGTAGGGATGGTATATTCTAGTCTAATGCACTATAGCAGTGTGACTGTGTAGGGATGGTATATTCTAGTCTAATGCACTATAGCAGTGTGACTGTGTAGGGATGGTATATTCTAATCTAATGCACTATAGCAGTGACTGTGTTGATATAATCTAGTCTATAGGCCCTCACACCAGAGCAATGTGACTGTGTAGGTCTGCTGTAACTCTCCTCTCTCTGAGAACGCTCCTCCTTATGTGCCTAGTGTGTTTGGTTTGGAGTAGTTATCTACTGTGTCAAATGGTATTTACAAAAGCTATACCAGATACTGTAGGTCTACTTATTTTTCATCCAGGGAAGCTAAATGCATCAAAAATAGAAATCTTAGAATGGCTTCTCTTCTTGGACTATTGTTGCCATGGTGATAACATGAAGCAACGTATTTGCTTTGTTCACGTGAAACAATCAATAGCATGAGAGACTATCAATTTGTCAAAACGGAGGATCACATAATTCCAAGTAGAGATGGTAGATGGTTGGACACTAAATCAATGCAAGGTTTTATTTATTTACAGAGATGCGTGCAGGGAGTCTAATAAGCAAATCTACTTGTTTTCCTAACGAGAACAACACATCATAAAATATGATCTGGCAACATTATATGTTGTGATGATTCAGTGTATGTAATGTAAGGGATTGTTATAATGCAATACGGTATATTGTAACGTGCAAAATATTCCCAGGTAAACGCAATAAGTTCCATGGACTAAAGTTCTGCTCCCAAAGTTATGCAGAAAAGCATTTTGCATTGAGGACCTTCCGTGCAATGAAGAACGTGCCTGTTCATATTTAACCATACATTAAGATGGAACTCCCCCATTTCAAGCTAATCCTTATGGCCTATATCAATCCAAAAGAGGTTGCCTTGATGTAAACGCTCGAAAGCAAAAGTATAATGTTTATATAATTTCATTGGAGACTCTCAGCTCAGCAGATGTACAGTATGCAGACAGATACACTCTGTTGGTCTGTCTGTGTAAACGGTAAAGGCATTATTCAAAGGGACAGACTTTGCCACGGGTTTGCAAGCCTAAAGTATTCATTCAATCTCCCGAGCAGCCAAAGTAGACAACCTATCGGAAAGAATGTAAACTACTGACATAAACCACTGTGATGATTAAGGAGGAGGCATGAAACGGGAATACATTGCACATACGATCTTGTTATTTGGGCAGTCATGCATTGTTGTTGTTGTTGTTGTTGTTCAAGATTTTTTTATTTGTCACATGTAATGTACGGTGTACAGTCACAGTGAAATGTTGCTGCTGTCTCCAAGATCATGCTTGATACAGATAAACTCTAATAATCTATTACAAATTACAAATTTACAAGTTATAAATGTACAAATCATGAAACCTACAAGTGACCACTAATTGAATTATGTACGTGCTATATGGATCTGAATAAATAATTAATAAATAAAACAGGGGAGCATGGGTGAGTTATGTACATAATATCAGAGGGTGAGTTATGTACATGCTATAGATATAATAAATAGCCCTGGCGGCGTCGGGGGGGTTGTGGTTGTGTTAGTGGTTGTGTTGTGTACACTAGGTATCCTGCTCCTCTCTGTATAGTGGTGCTATACGTTAGATAGAGTCATTTAGGAGCACGATAGCTTGCGGAAGGAAGCTCTTCCTGAGTCTCTGTGTGCGCGATATCTTTTCCCTGACCGTAGCAGTGAGAACAGTCCATTGCCTGTGGCTAGGGTCTCTCAGGATTCTGTTGGCCTTGGATCTTACATCTTTTGGAGTAGATGTCTTCAGGGTTGGGGAGTGGCCCCCCGGGGTACATTCAGCTGACCGTACCACTCTCTGTAGGGCCTTGCGATCCTGAGAGCTGCTGCTCCCGTACCAGTTGGTGATATTCATGGCATCCCAGACTGACAGGACTACGTGGAGCAACCTCGAAACACTTACTTTTGGATGAATTCAAGTGTGCGCGTGTGAGCTCCAGGCGATGGCTGAACCTGCAGGAGTACCAAAGCAAAAAGCTGATGCAGGAGAGCGGCGTGAGCGTCCAGCGCTTCTACGTGGCAGACACCGCCTCCGAGGCCCTACGGCCGCCAAGAGACTGAGACACCTGCCCTGCTCTGCTGAGCTGAGCTGAGGTCTGCTTCCACCTGCCCTGCTCTGCTGTGCTGAGACCTCCCTGCCCTGCTCTGCTGTGCTCTGCTCCTACCTGCCCTGCTCTGCTGTGCTGCTCTAGCTGAAGTCTGCTTCCACCTGCTCTGCTGTGTTGAGACCTGCCTGCTTTGCTGTGCTGTAGCTGAGGCCTGCTTACCTAAAATGGATATGATGCATATTTGGGCAAAATCGACTGGTGCTCACATTATTGTTGTCTCTGAGACCTGGTTCTCCAAGTCCATATCAGACAGGGATGTTGCTTTAGAAGGGTTCGATATCTACCACTCTAATAGTCCCCGGAGAGGCGGGAGCGTGGCTATCTATGTTAGAACATTTCTCTCTGCTCATGTTTTGCTCTCTACATCTGCTACTAAGCAATTTGAACTGTTAGCCCTGAATGTAGATCTGTCTGGAGGTCAGTATTTAACTATTGTTGGTTGTTATAGGCCCCCATCAGCCTCCCCAGATACACTGCCCTCCTTAATGCAGCTCCTGTCTCAGCTTAATTTGAATGAAATCGTCCTCGTAGGGGACCTGAACTGGCTCTCCTCAGCTTCGGATGACTTTAAAGCCCACTGCTTGTCTTTTGATTTCACGCAAATCATTGATGGTCCCACACGTCTCAATCCCAAACGTCCAGACAAATCTACACTTCTTGACCTACTCATCACTAATAGGCCTCATAAATTCACCGCAACTAGTGTTTTTGCAAACGACCTCAGTGATCATTGTGTAATTGGAGCTATCAGGGATAGCAAAACCCCCCGTTCTAAGACCCGTGTCATTCAGAAAAGAGATCTAAAGAACTTTACAGAGCAAGCGTTCCTCCACAAACTGCAGCAGGGGGACCGCATTTTCCTGATTGGTGATGTTGACCTCGCCTGGGAATATTTTCATGATAGTTTTAGCTTTTCTTATTAACAAGCTCCTTTCAGGCGCTTCCGGGTTAAAGGTCGGAACAGTCCCTGGTTTTCTAGCGAGCTGTCATCCCTCCTTCACAAAAGGAATGGATCTGGTCGGCTGCCAGGCAGTCCGGCTCTGAGGCTGATTGGCTCTCCTTCCGTCAGGCGAGAAATAGCTTCACTGCTTCTGTCCAAAAAAGCAAAAAGTGATTTCTATCTTTCTCAGTCCACTGAAAATCTGAATGACCCCAGGAGATTTTTGGGAAAACCGTAAAGTCCCTCTCAGTCAACTCTGGCCCTGCTGAGGTAACCTCCCATATCATCGATGACTCAGTTCTAGTGTTCGATAAGTCTGAGATGCTAAATTGTTTCAACAAACATTTTATAGCCTCCGGTTTACTGTTTGATTCCAGAAGCCAATTCTCCGGTCCTCCTCCTCCTCCTTTGGCTAAGTCCTCTGGTAGTCTCCCTCCTCTGGTATCTCCCTGGACACCATTCATTCTCTTTCTCTCCCTTCTCTGTTGGCGATGTTTGGAAAGCCCTAAGGGAGCTAGACCCTAGGAAATCTGCAGGTCCTGACATTCTCCCACCTCTCACACATTTTCAATTTATCTATTTCTAACAATGTGATCCCAGAGGTCTGGAAAACCGCTTTTGTGCTCCCACTTCGGAAGGGAGGTGACCCCAAATGTTTGAACAACTACAGGCCAATTTCAAAGCTTTCTGTCTTAGCCAAGGTCCTTGAGCGACTAATGACCAGATCGAGGACTTCCTGGATTCACACAACATCCTATCGCCCCTTCAGTCTGGCTTCAGGAAGCAGCACAGCACAGTGAAAAAAATGTGGTTACCTGGTGGTACTATGTCAGTTATTGAATTAATGTGCAGTAATTGAACATTTGAAATACTCCTGTTTTGAAATCATACCTACAGTATAGGTGTATCAGTAATTACCCATTATATATTTGTCTATACTTTGCATGTATTTACCAGGTAAATGTTTAGTAATTGGGGGACTATGAAAGGAAGGGTTACCCAAAATTTTATCAAAGTAAGTTAATTTAGCAATAGAAATCCATAAGTCAATGGGCCTAGGATATAGACAACTCGTCCATCGGGGACCCGCTGTAGGTCCGCTAGCAAAATAGCTAACGTTACAGGAATCATCAGTGTAATTGCTTTAGCCACTGACCGCTACCTTTAATGTTATGGAAGCTGCTGTTAGTTGTTGTGAGCTCATGAGCTAACTGGCTATCCCGCTCTCATTGTGCTGGATTAGCACTGGAAGCTTTGGAACTGATGTGTCCAGGCGACAAGACCTATCTTAATTTATCAGACATTATTTCATGTCATTTCTATTCACAGCTTTTACAGTGGCATGACTATCTTCTGTCCTACCAGTCCTGAACAGAAACAAGCCAGCCATGCACATAAGCCAGGCTGGACCTGGCCTGGTTTTTTAGTAGACCCATCAGAGACTCAAATGTATATGCAAAAACAATTAAAAAGCTAGTTTTGCAAACGTTTACCCCTTTAACACAAACTCAGAGAGCATTTTCTTGTCAGAATCATAGCAGAGTCTGAGTCTTTGACAGCAACCCTGTTGGGAACACTCTCACTCAAGGTCTAACAGCCTATCTGCTACAGTATCTGTATGCTGCCAGCCTCATTACAGCTTCTGATATACTGTAAGTGGAGATGGTCAGTAATAATGATACCGAAGGACATAAATGCTCCTGCTTCCTTTCAGAAATCTGATGAAAATAACAAATATCTGCCATTGAATTCACCTTGGCAACCTCCGCTTGAGCTCCCATTAATGCGGTGAGCAAGACTGCTTTTCGCCTTGACTGACACATAATTACAAGGGAATCTCTGTGAACTCGGTGGGAGCAGCGTCTCCCCACAAGGGATGCATCAACCCCTCACAGATTAGAGATGGAATACGTTCCACAGGAGAAAGATCATTGGAAAATTATACAGATCAGTGTCATGTTTAGTGTTTTTATGCTGGCTGCCCACTGGGGCTGGTCACCTCCCTCTGACCCCTATCTATTCTATAGGATATGGCAGCCAAGTGCTGAGGGTTTCCAACAGGTGTGTTGGTGGTGGCGTGACTTGCAGAGAGAAGGGTGATATCGAGCACAGGGCGTTGGCGTAAATAGCCAAGCAGACTAAATTAGAGGAAAAGGTCAAACTTTAATGACAGACCTGCTCATGGCCAAACAGGTTAGTGAGGTCACCAAGAGAAAGGTCACTGATGAATTACAAGAATGCCTTCCTATAGGTCGGCAGCTTTTAGTTTCCAAACGACACTTTTGGTCGATTGAGTACGCGTTCTCAGTTCGTAAGTTGGGTTGAGTGGGAGTTGAGTTCGCTTCCGAGGGGGCAAATGTTGGTACTTCCTGGAGAGTGTTTCTATCATCAATATTGAGTTATTTTGCTGTGTTTTCTCAAAGTTGGTGCAAGTTTCTTAGCCAAGTCCTCCTCGAAAACGAGAGATTGTATTTCAGTGGCTCTTTTGCCTGGTTAAATAAAGGTTAAATAAATAAAATAAAGTTGACACCTTGGTCTTTCACAGAGTATTGACTACTAGAGAGAACGCTCTCCTGACTTTCAGATGAGGACATTTGGATATATTTGGATATATTTGGATATATTTCAGATAAAGGCAAAGAGGCACACTGGTTAGTCTTTCAATCAGAAAGGCCTGTTCGCCACCGTTCACACTCTCCAAGTTTTTGAGTGTCTGTTTTTTCTCAAATGTATAAGACGGGTCTTTCCTCAACCTGTGTGGGCATTTGCATTCCCTCCAACGCTCCACAGCCACGTCCTCGAGAAATGTACGTGTGGCCCACAGAGATAACCAGGGTGCTTGTTCTTGTTGTGTTCTTTTTTTAGTACTCATCCACCTTCCAGCACCTCAGTCCACTGGCTGACTTGCGAGCAGTCACTGTTACTGTTGAGATTAGGTTGTTTACAGTACACTTCAATGTGCTGTGCGCATTCAGACACACACGAGAGCATGACGGCAGACACACAGTTATCGACGACGACGACCATACACACACACACACACACACACACACACGCATACACACATTTCCGTACCCTCCCGCTCACCCACCATCCTCCATAGATCAAATAAAATTATTTGTACGTTAAGAGCATTGGTAATCCGCAGTCATTTTGAGACAGACAAGACATGTTTGGAGCTGTGGTACAGAGTTGTAATTGCTGTGTATTTTTTTAAACGATGCAAGCGATTTTATGAGGGAGTTGTAATAATGAAATACAAGTCTAATTGTGTCTGGCTGACTATACTGTAAGTTATTTTTTATTTTTTTACTGCACTGAAACATACTGTGGACATAAATCAACATGGGTCGCTGGCCTGCTGCCAATGAATGCTTTCTCCTGCACCCTCCTCTTGTACCTTCAACATAATGGCATCAGCATCTAACTCATAGATCTTAGCAAAATGTCTCCTTAAAAAAAACATTTACTGTAGATCTTTTCATTTTCCTTTGAGATGACTTGAAAACGATTCTCTTTAGCATTAATCCTTTTTATCATAAAAGTAGAGCTTGTTGTTCTGCACAGCATCATGCCTGAGTCACGTCTGGAGGAATGGGTGTTTTCTACAGATAGCAGCTTTGAAGTTGATGAGAGACAACAATGGCATGATCTGGGACCGTATGTACAGTACCTCCACCGTCTCACGGAATGAGAAAAAACAAACGCAACGTAAAGAAAACGTTGCGTTAATGTTTGATGAGGTAACAGCTGTTGCTGAAGAGGATCAGTGGGAGGAAGATTCTCCACCTTTCTACCGATCAATATCTGGAGAACATCTCCGTTTAAGTGTCTCTCTGTTCTCCTGACTATTACATAGAGTTGTTTCCCCTGGAGACTAAATTCAGCCTCATCCTTCCATGGAAAAGGCACCGGAACAATATTGGCTCTTTGGAGTAACAATGATTTCCAAGGTCAACTACCATCCGTCAGTCGGGTTATGGTGCGACTGTGTGGTGTTTGAATTTCCTCGAGTGTGTTCACCTTCATGTAGTCAATCGTGTAATCTGTCCAGGTGTGATGGAGTAGCTGCAGTGGATATGGAACCAGGACACTCATGCTTGAACATGAGTAATGGTCCCACTCCACCATGGAAACCCAGTTTAGATAAGCTTCTCACTCACAGCTGATATCAGAAAAAAACAAAATGCACCTGCAAATTGGTTTAGACCTGTCTACTCAAAGGCCATGGATTTCTAAATGACGCGTTGAGAAGTGAGCTCTGCTGCTGCTGAAAGAACTCTTACTTCCAGCGCAGACGGAGCCTCACATATCACCAGGGTCGTTTGATATGTACGCGTCTGTTTTGTCTTTAATTATTTATCTGAACTCTGCTGTGGATTGCTTGCTTCTCTGATTCAACGTAGATGAAAAACATGTTTGGATATGGGAAATGCTATCCTGAGGAAAACATACATACAAACATACATATTAACATGAATCAGGTTGCGAAAAAAAAAGTCAGCAGAATGTGGCCCAATTAGTGTTGTGTTCATTGACCCCTTTAATGATTGGAATGCCTCGACCTGCATGAGTTCATTTGTTTTTCTGTGATTGTTATTGATGAGGAGCGCACCAGTCTTGTCGAGCGATGGTGCAACGGGTGGTCTGAGTTTGGGCTAATTGCCTAAGTGGGAATTGAGTTTGTGTTCCACAACATTAACCATCTGTGCTCTCCCCAGCCATTGGAAGTTGTTGGGAAGAGGGCAGGGGGATGTTGAGTCCAACATGAAGGGGCGCCAACTCATGATGAAATCTAGAGTAAATGCACTTTCTCAAGATTGCGCCAGGTGGGAACTGTAGTCCTCCGGGTGGTTTTTGAAAGGTAAAAGATGAAAGAATTGTGTTGTAGGAAAGACTATTGCAGTACCATTGAAAAAATAAACAAATAGAAAACTTCAACTGTGTGAACAGATTCCTTCACGCAATCCTGTAGGGTTTTATTGATCAGTTTATGAAATCCATTGACTTGTATTGAAGCGACCGTTGTAGATGTGTAGATCTATCCGCAGAGGGGATTCAGGAAGTGGAACTACTTACGGTAGCTATTGTTATTGTTAATGTTACTAGGCTACCTAGTTTGCGGAAGTTTACACACGTATGTGCTGCGACAATATAGTTCTATGCTAAATATTTTAAAAAGCCTTTCCAGATGAACTAGAATCTTACTTTATGGCGAATTATATGTCAAAACGCCAACTAACACCTCGGTGAGTGTCTTGTCTTTGAAATTGAGAGTTTAACATGTTTTTTGAATGATTTTTCAAAGTTCCCATCCACATCCATTGTATTACCAAAACGGTGGTAGAGCAATTATCAGACTTTCTCAAAAGTGCTAGTTTTGTCAATGTTTTGATCTGAACCATTGTATATGATCATAAGTAACCTTAAAACAGGGCTAAACATGCATTTTCCCTTTACTACTCCTTTAATGTAGTGCGTCAGACGAGTCACATTTGTAGGCTACACAGCAGCACCCTGGATAAGCCAGCGTCTCAGATAATTCATGGTCCGGTAGAATCCCACTGAGGTGCTGGTGCCGAGTGAACCAGCCCTTGGCTGAAGGTTGTGGATGTTGTCGTGGAAAGAGATTTCATCAGGCTACACAAAGATTGGTGGTGAATCCCTGTGCCAATCCTGCAGAAAAAAAAGTGGTTTCTCCTCCCCTCTATTGCTAGGAATGATAGATAGAGACAGTTGGCTGGGCTGTCATGTGTCATTGGAGTCTCTAGTGAGTTGCATCATGGAGAGGTTCTGGTTCAGCTCTTTGCATTCAGCAGACCCTCCAGTGTGGTCTCATACTCAGGATACTGTACACCCCTACGTGATTGCCCCGGTCGAGCAGAACCGGAGGCGACATCAGCACTCCACATTGAGAGACAAGGGAGCAGTGATTGGATTCCCAATGTCAGACTGGTAAACACATACGAATCTGGAAGCTATTTTGCTCAGAAGTGTACGGAGTGAACTTCCTGAAGTGAGTAATGACTCGTTATTGAATGCTGGAGAAGATGGGAGAGAGTTAAATAGAGGAAAGAAAGACAATCGTCTAAAAACGGCCTCTGGTTTGAGCCAGGTCTTGGAGCTACAGCAGCTGTTTTTGCTGGTGATTTAGAGAATGTGTTATGATGACTCATCTATATAAATTCTAAACTAGGTCATTGTTCCCTATCAATACGATTAAGCACTTTTAGTGAATGATGTCAGAGAAAAACATGGTATGGTGTTTAGGATCAAGTTTAAGTTTGAGCAAAAGATTAAAACACAAGTACACAACCATTCCACTGTAGTGATCTGGTATAAAACAGTTTGGGGTGAATTTGTTGCTTTTTACAACACTTCCCTTCCAAAACAACATTTTGTCTGATAGTATCCTAAGCTCCCTGCGGGTCTGACCTTCACCTGTCTAGACACCAGCATGTTCTGTGACTAACATGTAAATAAGCCTCTAGCAAGTGGACTGTCAGTGATTCAACAGAACAGAAAACAAGTATGATTTTTTTCCTATTTTTTCTTCTTTATTTCTTTATTTATTTGTACAATCGTTGGCATCAAAACTCTTGAGAGGGTCCCAGGAGAAACACAGTCTGAAATGTTTTGCAGGTTTGCAGAATCCTCGATACTCATTGGACATTTTCTCTCCCTGCTCATGAATGTTTAATATATGTTAGCATAACGTTCCAGGAGCAGTCCACAAGTGCCTGAAAGAGAGAGATTCCTCTCCTGGTCATGAGCAGGGCATAACAGCTTCACACACTGTGGCTAAAGACGAAACATCCGGTATATTTACACTCTGACAGGGGGCAGCTGGAAGAAAACAGATAACTTCAGAAGTCAAGATGAGGGTGGTGCAAAAAGTATTAAAAGAAGAAGAAAAGAAAAAAAAAGCTAAAAAGAAAAAGTGAAAAAGTGAAAAAAAAGTGAAAATGAATACCTCTCTCGTAGTTTGCATCCTCTGAGAGAGTTCTCTGCCAGATACTGTAGCTCAGACAGGTTCTGTCAATAACTAAAACTAGGAAAAAAAACACTTAAACACAAAAAAGTTTAAACAATTTTAACAAACCAGTTTCCCAGGAAGCTTAGCAGTTAGCAGCAAAAGTTCAAACTGAAAGAAAATGGTTGTTCTGACATCACTTGAGTACAAAGCAGTCCTCCAACTGTAATCTTTGGCAGAAACCCCTCTATAATCGAAGGCAGGTTAATTGCCTCACACTCTGGGTAATTCATTAAACGCTTTGCTGTGTCCTGTGAACAGACAAACTCCACAGTTCCCCTGAGCTCACAACTCTGCTACTCGGGAGCGGAGGAGGCAGCCCCCCGTCACCCCGCCTGGCGAGGGGCTGAGATGCTGAGAGGGCAAGCATGGGAATTTGTCTGCAGGTTTGGCTGGAGAGATGGGAATCAAACTGCTAATGGCGGCGCTCTCTTCATACATCACTGAGTCCAAATCTAAATAATTCAACAGTATGTTGCCAATTTGTTTGGTTGAAGGATCCCCAGACGTAACGGGGTGTGTGTGTGTGTGTGTGTGGGGGGGGGGGGCAGCAGATAGATTTATAATTAAAGACTGAGCACGGGGAATAACATGAGCCTATGGCATGTTTCCATGACTGAACTGGTAAATACAAGCAATACTGTGTGATATGGATACACATGGTCCATTGCAGCAGTAATCTACTGGACTATTTTAACAGGTGGTCAGCAGCTCAGCACCCACTAAAACATGTTTCAGTGAAAATGATGAATCTATTTACACATTTTGGATGAACTCAATACTTTTCCCCAGCCTGCCTCTCCATTGATGCAATAGAAAGATTTTTCCTGCCCGTCTGTATGAATCATTCCTAAATTGAGTCGGCGCCTGAACATTTAGGTCACGCTTGTTTGGTTGAGACTGCTTTGGTGGCCTGCAGCAGGTGCTTCTATTGTGGGTTACAAACACCCACAATGGGGGGATCCAAAGAGCGGAACATTTTGTTTAGTAAGATGCAAACAGCTTATTGGACATTTGCCTCTCTATGTAAACATCTTCTATAATGAACACTGTCCCCCCCCTTTTCTCCACCACCATCATCTTCATCATCATCTTCATCACCGGCATCTCTCTGAAATCACTGGACAAGGGTTCCATACCTCAAACGACACACCGGATTTCTACTCTTACAACATTGATGACCATCCTCTGGGATTGCTGTTCTACGCTAACCTACTTCAAACGCACCGAGCCGCTGCTGTTCCTCCAACTCTCTGTCTAGATTTCTACCTATGGTATTGGCTGTTGAGGCTATACTACCACAGAACTTCAAAAAGATCACAGTATTTTCCATTCTTTTCATCACTGTGAGCTTTAGTTTCCAGCGCGTGGCTTGTCATGGGAATGGTGATTCAGTGGTAGGTAGATCCTCTTTCTCCATGTCACTGAGTGAAACAGAGTACAGTAATTGTGAGTTCTGAGTAGGTACTGTAGTGAGTTGTTGGTTAAACTCACTCCCCCAGTATAAATACCATCCACTCGCGCCGATGAAGAGCTAGCTTTCAATCGGCGTAGCTGGTTAAAACGGTGTTTGTCCCCCGGGAGACCCGGATTTGAATCCCACCTTGGGCATGCTGCAACACAGGGGTTACATCCGCTTGGCCTCTTCCTGCTCATGGACTCCCAGCAGACCTAGCGATGCCGGGGAGGGGGTCTCGCTTTTTGTGGCAGAGCCCTCAGAGCCCTACTTCACACCCCACCGAGACCCTGTTAGGAAAGCTGCTGACATTCAGAGTACGGTTGGAGAGACAGAGAGAGAGAGAGAGAGAGGATGATGATGATGGATCCTGACAGAGCCATGACAAAGCCAGCCAACTGGTCTTACCCCAGCCGCCCCACAGAGAAGCACTGGTATTCAATTCTCTCTATATATATATGTTGTGGGGAAATAATGAAATAAAGGCACGACTTTGAAAGGTCTCAAATCCCCCAGCAGAAAGTTCTCCTTCACTTGAAGCGTTTGGAAGGGAGAATAACAAGTGGAAGCCATCTTATTCATTCCAGATAGATTTATTACCATCTCATAGATAAACAGGATGGGTGGATCTCTAACAATACCCTTCTCAGTATATCAGTCTTGTGCTTTGGTTCATTGACGGGCACAGTGTACCAAGTGTACCATTTCAATGGTAATGCAAGGAGCTATTTCTGGGATATTTGCTTAGACTAGGATACAGTACCAGTGCACTCTGTATGGCATTGTTTTAGATGGCCATTGACTTCCCTGGTCCTTCTTAATGAATACAAACTGCAATGTAAAATTGAATAAAACACTAACAACGCAAGCTAAAATCCAATAAGAGGAAATAAATGGGGCTTTTCTACAAGGCCAGGCAAGTGTGCCTAATCTCCTTAATTAGACAAAATGTCCACATACTTTTTTTTCTCTGGGCAGGTCGGAGAGATGCCGGACATCCACATGGCTGTCTGCTAGATACTGTAGCAAATTAACCTAGTTTATCTAAACCAGTCCAGGTCCAGCCTGGCTTATGTGCGTGGCTGGCTTGTTTCTGTTCAGGACTGGTCGAACGGAAGCTAGACCAACACTGAAATAGCTGTGAATTGAAATGACATGAAATAATGTCTGATAAATTAAGATAGGTCTTGTCGCCTGGACAAATCAGTTCCAATGCTTACAATTCTAATCCAGCACAATAAGAGCGGGATAGTCAGTTAGCTCATGAGCTCACAACAACTAGCAGCAGCTTCCATAACATTAATGGTAGCGGTCAGTAGCTAAAGCAGTTACACTGATGATTCCTGTAACGTTAGCTATTTTGCTGCAATTGGTTCAACTTCTGTTTGTGGACAAAGGTAGGGGATAAAAAGATTGGAGTGAAAGGATGAACGTGTGGAGGCTTGGGGTATAGTCCCATAAAGTCATCCCCACCGGGGCCTTGAACCCCCCTTTCCCCCGGGTGGGAGTCCTATGCTCTCACCACTACTTTACTTGTGCAGCGGAGATCGGCGGGTTGGTTTTGGTGTCCTTCTTCCAGTCCGTAGTGTGGGTTGGGGTTAGAATAAGGGTTGGGGTTGGGACAGGATCTGACCTATAAGGCAAGGGGTAAAGGTTGGAGTGAAAGGATGAACGTGTGGAGGTTTGAGGTATAGTCCCATAAAGTCATCCCCAATGGGGCCTTGAACCCCGTCTCCCGGGTGGGAGTCCTGTGCTTTCACCGCTACTCTACTTGTGCAGTGGAGATCGGCAGGTTGATTTTGGTGTCCCTCTTTATTTTGGTGTCAATGTCAACATTGACCGGAGGGAGGGAGGGAGTGATAACCGGACAAACGCTATTCTAGGTGCGCTGGCTTACAGCCATGCACAAAAAAACACTGCCTCTTGTGGTAGCAACATAGAACTGCAGGTCAACAACACGAAGGAAGGGAGGGAAGGAAGGAGGGAGGGAAGGAAGGAGGGAGTGACAACCGGACATTTGCTATCTTTGGTGTGCTGGCTTACAGCCACGCACAAAAACAAAACAAGCTGCACCTGTTGTTGAAAGCTCTCTGAGGAGGAAAGGGACAAGTACTTTAGATTTGACAAGCAGCTTTGTCTTTTCGCCAAAATGAATGAGGACGAAAGAAAGAAAATGATCGCATTAGGATGTTAGCCTCATGTCTAATTTGGTCAAACAGGAAAAACTGGTTTAGCCTCCCATTCTCTTAGGTTATTAAGTATGTAAGGTGATGTTTACAGATATGGTTTGTTCGGACTGTTTTATTTACACAATAAGCCTCACGATTTCTTTCTCTTTTTTCATTGAACAAAAATGAACCTAGAGTATTTTTCAAGAAGTGATACAAACTAACCCTGTAAAGCAGCTCCACAAAGCACCTCAGGAATACAAATGGGAGAATTATAAAACGTAAGATAGGAGCCCAAATAATGAGTTTTGTGTTGGGCCATTCACTTCACTTCTAAACACATTGAGACTAATGACATGGCTGCACACCAAACCAGAAGCCTTAATATTGCTTCCCCCGTCTCTGGAGTGAAGAATTGCATCAATATGGTTAATAGGAAAGCAGGACAGATCAAGGGAGAAGGCCTCAATTACCGCAGGATACCACAGGGGTTTAGACGTCAAATCAGGAGGGATTCAAATTCATCCAGGAGGTGAATCCGAGATTTTTAACTTGTCACTTTAAGGTGGCTGGGTAAAAAGAGGAAGGTAGCTGGTGAATGTGTTGGAACAATAACTATGCAAACACAAGAGATGTCTCCCTCGGCTCCTCTCCCAGCTATTTTCTGCCTTCTCGTCTCTATGGCAACCATCAGCCTTTTAAGCGCCCCCCTCACCACCATTTTCATCAGGCATTCACATGGCTGCCTGGTGCTGTGTGTAAAGGAATAAATAGGTATTGTTCAGTAGGTTCTGTGGAGAAAAGAGATTTTCACATCTTGTGTAATGACACACAGTCTACCAGCCATCATCATTTATTCATCCTAACCTCTGTGAAACACAAAGCCGTCTAAAGTTCAATGCTACTGCCAGGTTTGAACGATGAGGAAACAGACGTTGCAAGGAGAGGACAGTTTACTAGTCAACAGGCAAGATCAAAACCGGGAGATCAGATCGGTCACTACACAGCTGACAAGAAGTAGGCAGGGAAGCAGGCAAGCAGGGTCCAAAACAGACAGGTTTCTGGGGGGAAAAACAGAAACGAAGAATGCTGGAAAACTTGACGGTACTGTAAACACACAAGACAGTTCTGCCAGAGGAAGTGGACTGATGGGCTGAGGGACTAACGAGCTGCAGGTGAGGAGGTGGGCGAGGAAAGGCAGGTGAAGACATGTTTGCCTGGCGAGAGGGAGTGGCAGACTGTGAAATGAGGAGAGTTTTAGTGACATGGCATGAGAACACAAACCAGGAGAAAGTAACTAAGAGCTAGTGGGATTCGTGACAGACTGCCCTCATGGTGAATCCCAAACAGAGAGGGGAATTAAATTGATGACTTTGTGGACCCGAAATGTTTTCAAGTAGATGGATGTCTGCATTTGTGTTAAGCGGATGCTGTTAGAGGAGAATTGGACAGGAACATGCTGGAGAGAATCTAACAACCCCCCGCTAGGGCTCTTACAAGCGTGTAGCACATGACGTCAGGCGCTGTTGTTGTAGAAGCTAGGATGGCGTGTATGGTTGAATCCCCAACGGGAGCTTGTCTTTGGATTTATACAATGTTGGATGCTTGTGCTCGTAGGACTCGCAGTCTGCAATCTCATCGGGGGGTGGAGGGGGGGGGGGGGGGTGGGGGGAATTGTAGGAGACGAGTGAGATGTAATCATGTGTGATAATTCTGCGCGGCTTGTCGTGCTCCATTCTGGGATCCATGATGGAGACATCTTGGAGATGGATGTCCAATAAAGCCTAGTGCTCGACACTCGCACGAAATGAGACCCTGCAAGACTCGCCAGGAGATAAATAAAGCCACCGGACACATCGGCTCCTACTCATGATTTGACTGAGGTGCTCCTTGGCTCCTTAGAGTCTTAGAGACAGTAACGACTTGAGGTTATATAACGTGGTTCGACTGAAGTTGAACGATCGATCACACGGTGTGAAAAACTGAAAACGAAAAGGAAATAAATTGAAATTATTAAGCAATTAGCATTCCTCTTTTCTTAGAGATTTTACAATCCCTCTGGGAAGCATGTTCAGGAAGGCTAATGAAATAATCATGTCTTGGGCAGCTTTATAGCTGATCATTTCACTGTTAACTCCCTCCATTATAAGTACATTTTTCTCATCCGCCATGCGAGGTGGTGATGAATTGAATTTGGGTTTGAAGAACTCAATGAGTCAGAAGGGAGCAAAGTAGGCTACTGAATATATAGAGACCGACTTCAAAGTTCCGTTCTGCTGCGTTGATCCTCCTTCTGTCTGCTCTGTGAATCTGTAATGATTCACACAAACTTAAACTCCTTGATAAAAGCCTTGAGCCGGCCCACGACTATTCCTTCAATGCTCCATAAACCTCCCGACAAGGTTTCAGCTGTCACACTTTAGTGGCAGTGTAGATTATGTGAGGTCCCCACCACTTGTCAATAGACCAAATATGAAGCATTGCACACTGTCCATATATCATCTCACATATGACAGGGATGGTTTGTCGTAAAAAAATATATAATAAAAATAAAATATATATGTTTGAAGGTGGCATAAATAGCCTTATATGAGCCCTTGTAAAAGGCACTGGATATGAGGACCTTTACAGTTTGAGGTTGCTCAAGGTTTTTTGACCTGAAGGTACACTGTGAAAGATGTGAAGGATGTATGTGTGTGTGTGTGTGTGTGTGTGTGTGTGTGTGAGTGTGTGCGTGTGCGGACGCAATGGTTAGGATTCCATGCCTGGAATACCTCCTCTGTTCGCCCTCCAAAATTACTGGTCTCTCTCCCATTGACAGGCTCTCACTCAGCGCTTCTAATTCTGAATTGGCTGGTCAGCAAAGAGCTTCCCCCTCTTCCCTCTGCCCCTCAATCAGTCACCTCCCTGTGACCTCTCACACTCTGACGGTGTCTGTGAGTCACTTAAGACCGCCAGCTGTGCCCTGGCCAGAGGTGAGCAGAGCCATGACGTGGTTAACTTGTGCCCGATTATGCCTTTGCTTACTCAACATCATGAGGACATATCCCTGTTTCTGAAACAACTCAACATCATGAGGACATATCCCTGTTTCTGAAACAACTCAACATCATGAGGACATATCCCCGTTTCTGAAACAACTCAACATCATGAGGACATATCCCTGTTTCTGAAACAAATCAACATCATGAGGACATATCCCTGTTTCTGAAACAACTCAACATCATGAGGACATATCACTGTTTCTGAAACAAATAGTTCAAAACTGTATCGATCAGTGGTGAATTAACCTACTTGAAAGTCAGACTTACACATTACATTACAGTAATTTAGCAGCTTAGCTTTTATCCTCCTTTATTAACATACAATAATTGCCTTTAATATAGGAAGTCAGGGTATTACTACTCGCGAGAACTCACGAGTGCATAATCTAGTGCTAAAGCCTAGACAAAATGCACGAGTAGCAAACTATAGATGCTTAAAAAAGAGTATCCTGGTAGTACTTCATGAAGAGGTGAGTTTTGAGCCTGTGGTGAAAAATGGGCAGACAACTCTGTGGTCCTGACATCAGTGGGCAGTTCATTCCACCACTGCGGTGCCAGCACAGAAAAGAATTGTGACCGTGTCGATCGACCACAGGGACCTCGGAGTGACGGGGCAACCAGTTGCCCCGAGGTAGCAGAGTGTAGTCGGGGGGGGGGGGGGGGTACAGTAGGAGGCCTGGAGGTACAGTAGGAGGGAGCCGTTCCGTTCATTGCCCTCTAGGCTAGTACCAGTTTTAAACTGGGTGTGAGCTGCTACTGGGAGTCAGTGTAGAGAACAGAG
This sequence comes from Borostomias antarcticus, assembly GCF_949987555.1. Lineage (NCBI taxonomy): Eukaryota > Metazoa > Chordata > Actinopteri > Stomiiformes > Stomiidae > Borostomias > Borostomias antarcticus. The sequence goes on from NC_140261.1 coordinate 3,926,360, forward strand.
GAGGGAAGTTGGAGTAGTTGAACACCAGGTGAACGAAGGGCAGCTTTCTGGACAAGCTCCAGAGGTTTAATGGCCGAGGCCAGGGCCCCAGCAAGGACTATTGCAGTAGTCCAGGCGAGAGATGACAGCAGCCTGAATGAGCACCTGCCAGTGAGGAATGGGCGAATCCTCCTGATGTTGTAGAGCAGGAATAGGAAGAGCGTGTACAGTACTACTGCACACACAGTACAGTACTGCTGCTGACATGCTTTGTTTTACTATTTAAGTACAACTGGCAAGCAAAATAATTCAAAATAAGGGCACACACTGTCCTCTCCATCCCAGTGACTGAGGCTTGGAACTATACGGTTCTAATTCAGAGATTCTGGTCCAGGTTTGAGGCTTAGAGGGGATTGGCTGTTCAGGAGCAGCGACATGCACGGCAGTCTGGGCTCTCACATATCTGGAACGAGCACAGTCCTGCGTTACGTTCCCTTTGGCAGAGGATCTTTCAGCTCACAGAGGCAGACCTTTTAAAATATTCACACCGTAAAACATCAAATATGCATTACTGTAGACCAACACGGTAGTACATTCCAGCTGGTGGTAGCCGCCTAGCCTCCTTTAACAGGCGAAGCAGAAATACACTGTCATAGAGTTAACTAGCCTTTTCCGCCCTGCTTTCTGGGCTCTGGTCCTCGAGGGGTTACCAAGCTCCCCGGACAGTTTGCAGCTGTGAATAAATATCGGTTAATTGAGTTATTTTGCTTAATTCCGATTCATTTTGAACATCGGCGCTCCTAACTGACTCCCGCTGCTGTCGGACGGCGCTTAGGAATGTATATTTAACCAGGGGAGTTACACCCACATGATAATGAGGAGGATATGGGCCTCCAATTAAAATGGGTAATAATCTCTGAAGCCCATGGCATTACTTCCATACATTACAGGGATTGGGCCGACCTACCAGTCTAATTCCTCCATACATTTACAAATCAAATTGAAATATGCCTTATCACCAGCTAAGCACGTAACCTTGGACAGTGTGCGGAGTAATTTACTATTCTTAATGGAAACGGATCAAATCGTCCCTCTGTAATTCATACACTAATATAGTTTTGATTTCCATTACATCTTGTTTGCATAATGTTTATTTCAAGTATGGGGAAATCTATAACTATCTATAACTTAATAATAAATCTATAACCCATACATCTATAACCTTACGATGGATTGATAATAAACTGATAATGATTTTCTCCCGATGTTCAGATTAGTTTTTAGGCAAACACTGCCTCACAGACGGTGCGATCCAATTGGTGGAGCTTGTGGTCATGTTACAGTGACAGAGCAGTCATACGTCAGATTGTAGTGAACAGGAAGTGCACACAAGCACAGTGATGCGGACACCCACCTTTCTGTGTGAAAACGACCAGGGCGGGACTTGAACTTACTGCGATTCAGATTCAAAGCTGTTCACCCAAAAGCGGCCAATTCGGGGGCGGATGATTGCTCTGATCTATCCATTCATCTAAAGGGCTGGCCTACTCTGAGCCTAATAACTGCCAGCCTGAACCTACAGAGTCAGGTGAGCAAGACTTAAACAGTGTGTGTGTGTGTGTGTGTGTGTGTGTGTGTGTGTGTGTGTGTGTGTGTGTGTGTGTGAGAGTAAACCAATTTGAGAGTAAACAAACAGCAACAACTATATTGTAGAACCAATCCAAGATAGTTTTTTTTTTTTTTAAGTGTCACAGAACCAATTTGTTGAGGTTTAAACCAATCCAACGCAGTAAGTGTGGTCTTGTTACCGGCAGTCTTGTTACTATTTCAACATAGAAAACCCAGACTTTCAGAAGGCGGTCATGTTGAATGTCTGGTATTGTGAGACTGGGTAAGTAGTGGGTGGGTAAATGCCTGTGTGGAGGCAATGTTAAGCCAGGCCGACAGAGACAGATGGGGCATGTCAGGAGCCCATGGCCTGACGGCAAGCATCCACCCCGTCCCCCCTGTCACCCCCTTGCCGTCCCACTACTACCCTTTGAGGAGCAGTGGCAGCAAGAGGCTCCACAACTCAACGGCTGATTGGTGGAAAGGCAGATGGAGAGAGCAGAGCTGGTCACCGCTGATAAAGCCCAGTGTCCTTGAGAGGTGAACAGGAAGTAAACAACTGGAGGTCATTTTTACCACTCTGAGCCTGGGTGTGTGTATGCATGACTATGAATGTGTGTGTGTGGGGGGGGGGGGGCTCCAAACTGTGATGGAGGTCTTTAGTTACCATATTCTGCAAGGAGTGGGTATCCAAAGTGTGACCAATTTCAATGAACAACCTACCAGGTATCTACTGTACAGCAACCTGACACACCAGATGGTTTAATTCACACAACTGTCTGGAAAAGCTCTGTTGGAAGCTGTTTGGAAAAGGGGAGACACTTAAAAAAATACAAGCAGGTGATTGGATGAACCATCTGTCTATAACCGTCTATCACAGGCTAACTTCAGTGCTTCTCACTGCCATCACACCTAAACCACGCCCAGCAGCTGCTAGTATTTCCTCACAGAATGCTGATTGGCTAGATCATTTTCAAGATCAAACGGATTGATTGGAGCTTGTCCAGATTGATCGGCGGAGAGAAACTGAATTCTCACACGGCTACCGACAGAGCTTTCTCAAGCTTAACTGTAGAGAAGAAAAACAATAGCCCTGTTTGGATCCAAGCTTCATGTCGGCAAATAAATAGATTTCTGTTTGATCACAGAGGACATTCCATTCAAAGCCTTGCCTTCAACTCTGGAATTCTCAATGACTTTTTGTCTCTTCAATTCCATGACAGCAACATCAGATGGCCATCTTTGTCTCATCTCAAAAACATTTCCCGCGGTTGCTCATGTCGCTGCTGATGCCTCTGATCCACCAATCAAATGAGAGAAAATGTACCTCAAAACTCGTTGCACACAGCTCCACACCATTTTCGAGGAAGCATGTCGTTCAACCTTGAAACCACACCAGAATGATGCACACCGTTTTCAGATTGAACGTACCCCAGATCACAGCACATATGATATTGCTTGCCTCCCGATGTTTACCTGGTGACGTCAACATTTTAGGACCTCCACTGGCTCCCTGATAGGGTTAGGGTTAGGAAGCTAATCTGAATCAGCCTTCCTCCAGGAGGTGTCAGACCTAGTAACATGGTGTCAAGACAACAACCTGACCCCAAACACTAGCAAGACCAAGGAGATTGTTAACTTCAGGAGAGGAGGAATCCACCCCCCCACCCCCCGCCTCCATCATCATCACCAGGGAGGAGGTGGAGAGACTGAGCCACCATCATTGAAAGTGTCCTGACTGGAGGCATCACAGCCTGGTACGGCAACACCGCCACCCACAACAGGAATGCTATCCAGAAGATGGTGAAGACTCTGCAGAAGATCATCCGTGTGGAGCTCCCAGCCATCGAGGATCTCTACAACCAACGCTGCCACAGGAAGGCCATCTCCATCACAAAAAACACCAACCACCAACCACCCGAGCCACCACCTGTTCGTACCATCTCACTGAAGAGACGGAAGATGGCTGAGCCTCAGGACCGCGAAGGAGAGGTTCCACAACAGCTTCTTTCATGATTCTGTCCGCAAGCTTAAAGGAGAATGCTCTTTTTCGACAACCTGGAACTTATTTACGGCATATTATAAGATGTTTGACTCACCGAGATAACTTTGGTGTAATTCGGAGGCCTGTAGAAGAAATTTAAAATCCAGCGCAAGCCAAGTATATCCATGTAATGGCGGCGGACGGGGCACTGAGAATGCAGCTTCTAAAAAATCTATTTTCTATCTGATTGAGCACAGCTGCAGTTAATCTGCAATTAGCAAGACAAGCCAAAAACATTTGAAACCCCAGCCAGTTTGTCACTTGTGGAGTAGACAGACAGACAGACAGACAGACAGACAGACAGATAGATAGATAGATAGATAGATAAACTGCCAGCTTCTCACGTGGTAGGTAGCTCAACAAGAACATGACTTGCCTAAGGTTGTGAGTTAAAGCCCTGGATGATGCAGAATAATGATGCACAATAAGCTTATGCCTACTGTGCGGATTTCAGATACATGATTTTAAAGATATTTTTTTATTTAAGAAGTTTTAAATAATAAGGGTCTGGGCATAAACTCTAATGTATTTGTCATTTGTCTCCTCCTCCTCTTCTTCCTCCTTCTTCCTCTTCCTCCGCAAAATGCCCGGCCCCAACTCACTAACTCACTAACTCACTATAATTATGATGAGTATACTTACATGCCATCAAATTGCTTAACAAACTGGACACATGTATTTCCATTCAGATGATCAGTGCTCCCCATCTCATTCCATTTGAATGCACTTTTAGGCCAATTCCCAAGAAGTTATTTTTCGATGAAATCAATATAATACAAAAATGAAATTGTCAGAAAAGGCAGTTGAGACATCACTGAATGGCTGTCAACAAACCACCTGAACCTGGGGGTAATTGTCCAAGAAATGTTTCATGAATTCCCCACTTCCTCAGCACATCTGCATCTCCCCCTGGTCTCCAAACATGTCTCTCCCTTCTCCTCCATGGCTTGATGAATGAGCCCACGCAGCTGTCGGCGTAGTGACATTTAATGGCTCCCGTATTTACTTGCTCACGGCTGCAGTCAACGGAGAGACCTCTTCTGTCTCCTCTGGCGTTGGTCGGGGTGGGGGGGGGAATGGGGAGGGGGGGGTGCTAAAAACACTCCAAGACCAGATGATAACTTGGCCCACTGAATGCTCTGAATGAACAATGATGTGACTTTGATAGGAGGAAATGAAAAATGTTGCCCTTCGTAACCTCTATAGTGGCTTGAGTGGCTGCTGCTAAAGTGGAGCAGAAAGCAGCTCTTGTAGAATAAGCATTTGGTTTTTGGGGGGTTTTTTAACAGAAGGGATGAAAATACATGTATATAAATGAAGATTATGTAAATGTTTTCACAACCCCACAGCAGTATAAAAACATATTACTAGAGCTGAACAGCTCGAAGACATTTGCTATTTCTGCCATGATCAATAATGTGACAAATATGATGAATTTGTTCCCTCTTGAGAGATAAAACTGAAACAACAAATGTTTTACATCAGTGGACGGGTTACTGCAACACTGTTGTGCAATTACTTTTGTCTCATAAATTAAAGCTAAATCCAGGCCATCTTTCTTGCCAGTGTTGACATTTATTTCATTTTCGGTTATTTATTTCGTTTATTGTGTCAGATTAAAGTGCCATTTCATATCCCATTTTTGTAACAAAGTACCACAGATCTTGTAAAGAAATAATCTTTCTGAACAAGTAAACAAAACAAATGTGTGCCGTACAGAATCTGATGAAATCTGGACAGCACATAGATCTCTCGGATGCCTCCACGTTTGTGTGCATGCACAAAAAGGTCAGTTCTTATTTCTTTCATTTTGTAAATGTTCTTATACCACATTTTACTTTTCTCTTCAAGGAAGTACCTTTCCAGTTTGCTACATGTTTTGAAAGAACATAAGGCTTTATCTTTCAGTCAACTTTCCATCAGCAAGTTCGTCTCCTACACCTTTTCATTCTCCAGTGAATATAACATGTCATTTTAACTCATAAACACAGAAAGTGGCACACAAGCACCTTTTCTACATCAGTGGTACAGTAGGCCTGACATTTGAGTTGGCTGAAAGTCAATGTCGGCTATTTCAAACCAGTCATGACAGAAGTGACAGTCAGCATTCTTGGTTTACTCTCCATTTTGTTTTCTCCATTTTCTCACTGCTGTGTCTCAACTGTCAGGCTTTACTAAAGAACAGATTGTGCTGGACCACAATACATTACCAGATAGCAGGTACACAGATATAAACGTCCATGTGGGCTGGTCGGTCAGGCTTGGTGGGTTCATCAGAGTGTTGGTTATACAGTGTGATGGATTGGACAGAGCCAGCTGTGTCACAGAGCTGACGTGTCACTGGTCCCTTGTGTTCGGCTCATTGCTCATTGCAGTAGCGGTGTGGAGCCTGGATCCCTTCTGGATGAGCAACAGGAGGAGGGCCATCTGAAACGGACATCCTGCAGGAGGCGAGAGGGCACGACGGACCCTGTTTGGGGTACATCTGGGTATCCCGCTGGCTCCTTTCTAGTGGCACAAGTGCCTAGCTCAGCCACTCCAGTGCCAACTCTTCCTCCAAAAGCATATTTCTTTTAACGGAAATGTTCCCAAATGTTCCCAAAACACTAATGAGAGTGTACAAGAAATGTAAAGTCCTGACTCATACACTTCTGAAAACATCCGCTCAAATTGTATATGCTTTCTAGTGCTCAACCGTGGAGAAAATTATAGTCTAATCACTCTTAAAGCAAGAAATGGGTTCATAGGAAAAGTTGTGTATCGCCTAGATTTTAGTCAAAAGCACTCCTCTTGGACACTGTCAAAGTCTTTACTTACAGTAACCATTAGCTTCCCCTCAGTGCAGTACACCTCAACTGGCCTATTTTCTCTCTCGAATATCAGTCCTTCTCTCCATCCACTCTCCATGTGATGAAGACAAAATCAAAGCTGCGCTGAGAGTGGAGAAGAGGACATTAATTAAGTTTCATTGTCTCTGGGCCATTTATTTTGTCTCACTTTGGTACAGTATGACCTTAGTCTGAAATCCCACAGCAAATATGACCGAATGCATTAAATACTGAGATATTTAGGGGCCAGGCAGCGTAGCTGCCGGAACCCTATTGTATTTGCCTATATTATTATTATTATTATTACTATTATTATTATTCTCCATCTTCCACTGAAGTCTAACTTCCCATGGACAAAAAATCACCAAAATTTGCACAAAGCTCCAGTACTATACCCAAAGTCCTCAACCTGCATTGTAGGTCAATAAACCTGAAGGTGGCGCTACAGCAACAGTCTAAAGTTTAAAACTTAAAAAAAATCATAACAAATCAGCCATAGGTGCTATCACTGTAAAACCACCACGTGAATGTAGTCCCAAGTGAGACAAAACTTTCACACGCTTTGACCTTGCAGGAATTTTGAAGTCCATCACTCTGATTTCTTCATAAACTGTAAAACCTATCAAACCTATCTCCTCCCACATTTTTTGTTCAATTGACACCAAAATTGATATACTGTATCTTCAGACTGTCCTTACCAAAGGATCCTCACAGATTTTTGAAATATGAAAAATTGAGCCCACAGCACATCAAAAAGTTTCACTTTTAACAGTGTATACAGTTCCTATTAATTCTCGCCAAATCAATGTCTGATCATCCTCATAAAAAGTGACAACATTGGCCACATAACCAAGATGTAATATGATTTTTTTCAGAATTTTATCTCAAAAATTGAATTTTTAAAAATATGTTTAATTCTGTCCTCTGAAACCAACACTTCATACAGAGAAAACTATGTTACCCACAATCCAACGCAAGCTCCACGAATCTGAGACCGCTGTTGGCAACCCTACCCAACCCCCGCCGAGGATTACAATGACTAAATCGATTGATTGGCAACTGACTGAGTACACAGCTGCTGAAGTTAATGTTCAATTATGAAAAAAAAGCTAACAAAACCTGTAACCCACATTTTTCAATCAATTAACACTAAAGTTGCTACACTGGATCTTCAAACTGTCATTCACAAACTCATTGACCAGATTATTGAATTATCAAAATTGATCTTACAATGCATCAAAAATGTTTTACTTATTATTATTATTCTCCATCTTCCACTGAAGTCTAACTTCCTGTGGACAAAAAATCACCAAGATTTGCACATAGCTCCAGTACTATACCCAAAGTCCTAAACCTGCATTGTAGGTCAATAAACCTGAAGGTGGCGCTACAGCAACAGTCTAAAGTTTAAAACTAAAAAACAAAATCATAACAAATCAGCCATAGGTGCTATCACTGTAAAACCACCACGTGAATGTAGTCCCAAGTGAGACAAAACTTTCATACACTCTGACCTTGCAGGAATTTTTAAGTCCATCACTCTGATTTTTTCATAAACTGTAAAACCTATCAAACCTATCTCCTCCCACATTTTTTGTTCAATTGACACCAAAATTGATATACTGTATCTTCAGACGGTCCGTACCAAACGATCCTCACAGATTATTGAAATATGAAAAATTGAGCCCACAGCACATCAAAAGGTTTTACTGTAAACAGTTCTGTATACAGTTCCTATTAATTCTCGCCAAATCAATGTCTGATCATCCTCATAAAAAGTGACAACATTGGCCACATATCCAAGATGTAGTGTGATTTATTTCAGAATTTTATCTCAAAAATTGAATTTTTAAAAATATGTTTAATTCTGTCCTCTGAAACCAACACTACATACAGAGAAAACTACATTACCCACAATCCAACGCAAGCTCCGGAGACATCGCTGTTGGCAACCCTACCCAGCCCCCGCCGAGGATTACAATGACTAAATCGATTGATTGGCAACTGACTGAGTACACAGCTGCTGAAGTTAATGTTCAATTATGAAGAAAAGCAAACAAAACCTGTAAAAATTAATAAACATATCTCATCCCACATTTTTCAATCAATTAACACCACACAACTTGCTCCACTGGATGTTCAGACGGTAATTCACAAACTCATTGACCAGATTGTTGAATTATCAAAATCGTGCTTACAATGCATCAAAATCTTTTACAAATGTTTTACGATACGATATGAATGTACAAAATTAACATTGGAATGTCAACTTTCTTGTTGTCCTCCTATTCGCTCGCTTATTGCTCCTAAACTTGTCGGAAATTGCCTGGCCCCGCCTCATCGCTGCGAAGCAGCTTTAATTTAGATTCACTTTTCCACAGCCCAGATAGCTGTTCTGGAATTTGACCTCAAAAGCTTTCTCCCAAGCCCTCCATCATTTAATTGACACGTTTGCCCTGCTAATTCGACTTGAATTGTACTGTAGCTTGTAAGTTGCAGTAAAAGGGACCCCCTAATGTTTATGTTTGGTTATTCTTTCTGTACTTCAGTAGCTCGGGGTTTTGTTTAAGATAATAGATGTGTCTCAGACATGCTTTATTCGTGCTCGGCCCATACAATCTCAGCTAAAACAGAAACTTTTCTGTTAGATAGAGCAGACATCTTTCAAACTCAGCATCTTTCTCAGATATGAACCCTCTCCCACCTTTCCCAGCATGATGCTGAGGGATACCAGAGCATGTCTTACTCAAGAACTTTGATCACTTAACTATATTAGCTGAACAGACTACCCTGGATATTCTCATATTATGAGAAACATGGCTTGGACAGAATACAGTAGATTCAGACTTGGCTCTTTGTAATTACAGTCTCTATAGAATGGATCGATCTGGTAAGGGTGGGGGAGTTGGGATTTATGTGAGGTCTAATCTCTCAGTGACAACTCTGCATGCTGTCTCCCTCCCAAAGTGTTTTGAGCTTCTTGCTTTAAAGGTCCATTATGGTCCTGATTCTTTGACCGTAGTAGGAATCTACCGACCTCCCTCTGCAGAACCTCATGCTACTGACACCATGGTGAAGTTGATCTCTAAATTCTCTGATGATGAATTGCTCGTAATGGGTGACCTAAACCTGAACTGGTTGATTGATGTCTCCTTGCCGCTTAAAGACTTAATGTGTGGTCTAAACTTAGTGCAATTGCTATCTGAACCAACTCGGCCCAACCCTAAAGATCTACTCTATTAGACCTTGTTTTGAAATGTCAATGAAGATCTGTGATCTGACTGGAGAGGAGTGGCTTACAGTGAAACTAATCTCGCCATACCACATCCCTTCCACTCTGGACATAGGAAACTGTGTAGCTAACTATTCAATAATTCCATCGCATCAGCACATGGTTTCGTCCATCTCTCTCTCTGCAGAATGTGTAGAGATGAGGTGAGGGATGAGAATAACTTTTAACCCCTCTGATCCACACATGTGACAGGATGATGAATATGCTGCCTTTGCCTCAGGGACAAACACATGCAAATGGAGAAACTTCTCTCTTCTCTTCTTTCCTCTTCTCTTCTCTTCTCTTCTCTTCTCTTCTCTTCTCTTCTCTTCTCTTCTCTTCTCTTCTCTTCTCTTCTCTTCTCTTCTCTTCTCTTCTCTCTCCTTCTCTTCTCTTCTCTTCTCTTCTCTTCTCTTCTCTTCTCTTCTCTTCTCTTCTCTTCTCTTCTCTTCTTTTCTCTCCTCTCCTCTCCTCTCCTCTCCTCTCCTCTCCTCTCCTCTCTTCTCTTCTCTTCTATTCTCTCCTCTCCTCTTCTCTCCTCTCCTCTTCTCTTCTCTTCTCTTCTCTTCTCTTCTCTTCTCTTCTCTTCTCTCTCCTTCTCTTCTCTCTCCTCTTCTTTTCTCTCCTCTCCTCTCTTCTCTTCTCTTCTCTTCTCTTCTCTTCTCTTCTCTTCTCTTCTCTTCTCTTCTCTTCTCTTCTCTTCTCTTCTCTTCTCTTCTTTTCTCTCATCTCTTCTCTTCTCTTCTCTTCTCTTCTCTTCTCTTCTCTTCTCTTCTCTTCTCTCTCCTTCTCTTCTCTTCTCTTCTCTTCTCTTCTTTTCTCTCCTCTCCTCTCTTCTCTTCTCTTCTCTTCTCTTCTCTTCTCTTCTCTTCTCTTCTCTTCTCTTCTCTTCTTTTCTCTTCTCTTCTCTTCTCTTCTCCTCTCCTCTCCTCTCCTCTCCTCTCCTCTCCTCTCCTCTCCTCTCCTCTCCTCTCCTCTCCTCTCCTCTCTCTCTCTCTCTGCCTTCATCAGTCAGGTGGAAACAGTTCACCTTGTTTTGAACCCCTCGAACCTGCAGGGACATAGATGGTGTCAGTATCAGAGCAAACAACTCATGGTCCCAATTACGGGAAACGTGCCCTCAGCAATATCGCCCTCCCCAAAGACGATGACCTTTGTCACTTGGAAGAACCTTAAGATGATGTGTATTATTACTGGACAGTGAATGCAATTTTCGCTGCCCTCTCTGTTGTGATATCTGATGTTCCAAATGTGCAATTTATAAAATAAATTACATTCTATCTGGTGCACAAATCATATTGTGTGTGTGTGTGTGTGTGTGTCTTGTGATGTAGAGCCAAGCTAAACATGTTATGGGCAGGGGATTCCGGACAGGGAAGGTGATTCATTCGATCAATCATGCTCACAGCGGCCAGGCCAGACCTGATTGAGTGTCTGGAGATGCGCAGTCCATGTACTGTAGCAGGTGACGCTGTCCAAATGTTGCCGTAACGTTGCACGATAAATCACTCCCAATCATTCCCCATGCAAATTAGCTACATAAATACTACACTGTTTGGCACACGGTGCAAGAACTCCTTCTGCATACAAAAGAGCTGTATGCAAATATGATGGAAAGCGTCTCATACACATTGTGGAAAATGTATGCAAAGTAAGCCGAGTAAGTATGTAAATTACTTGATTAATTAGATCCACTGAGGAGGGCTGGGTATCAACTCCATGGTCGAGGAGGGGCGGAGCCCTTGGGAGGAGAAGAAATCAATAGTCTGCTATTTCAGGTCTCCGTTGTTTTGTTTTTTTTAGAAATCCGATGTGCAGGTGTTAATTACCGAGTCAATTGCGCCATTAATCAAGCGAGGAGTCCCAGAAGGTGTGGACAGGTAGCACTAGTGTCTTTCTTTCCGCTGGCTAGATAACTATCCCTGAAAGAGATAGAGAGAGACAGAGAGAGAGAGAGAGAGGGAGGAGATAGAGGTGACTCACCATCAGCTTGATCACACCGCACGAATGGGCTCCAATATACTTGAAATGTCTCCTTTCCTTATCTCCTTTCCTCACTCATCTTATCTACTTCCATCAAGATTGCCTTAGACAGTTTCTGGTGAGAGTTTCCCTTCTGCTCAGCTGTCTTGAAGTGCAGTCTACAATCTTCAATCATCTACCTCATCAGACTGGCCCAGTCTGCTGTGGACCCTGCTAAAGTGATCAGTCACAACCGATTAAACAGTGATGAATGAATGTGAGCGAGGATTTGAGACTAGGGCAGCAGACTGTGTGGGGAAGGAGCCCTTAAGGTCATCTGGTGGGTTTCCCAGGGCTTAGCAGCCCCCTAAAAGGACTCTTACAGTGTGTGTGTGTGTGTGTGTGTGTGTGTGTGTGTGTGTTTGTCAGAGGACTAGGGCCAGCGTGGCAGGAGGCTGTGGTGGTTCGAGGGGAACGGCAGCTGGTTGGTTGTTTTAGACGCCTTGACCGGTTTGTTCAGGAGAGGATCTGGAGGCTGTGATGGATTAGATGTTGCTCGTTTCAGTGGTCCCGTGACTGTATCCATACGGGGGCTATTATTTAATTTCAGCTTGGTGTTTGAGCAAGGTCCACCATTTGGGACAGACCAACCAAATGCTGTATGTCTTAAGACGAGACAGCGAATTTTTACAAATACGGTACAAATACGGTATACCTTCTTCATCTCTATGACAACATGTTTATCGATCAAGGGCGTGGAGAGGCCATGTTTTTACACTTCAAAGATCACTTTTTCTCTTGAGAGAGCCTTGAGAATATTAACGAGAAAGGGTTACGCTTTGAAATACAGTAGCATGTACAGTTGGAATAATCCTCTCTTTTTTTAGCCATAGGCATTTTTTTTCTTTTCACACCTCAGCACTAAGGTTTCCCTCATATACAGTGTCGATGAGTTCACACAGAGACACAAAAATCAACAGAACAAATGCAATATACAAATGATAGGCTAATATTCAAAATGACGGCTTACATGTTGCATATTTGGTCTACGGTATATTGTGTGTTTGTGGAAAAGCGCTGTAGATGCAGTCTGCTATACTGTGGAGTTGCTGAGCTGTGTGGAGATGGAGCTCTGTCTAAAGAGGAACAGACGCTGCCCTTGATCAAAGCGATGAACGACGGAATAGAGTAATAGTCTATTTTATCGCCTTGAGTGTAGCCCAGACAGCTTGAGCACGTCAGCAGATGTGGGGATAGCTTTTGATCAGACGCAGGGTTATACTATGTGCACTCGCTATACTTTGACATACAGTGGACGGAAGACGTGACTTTTGCTGAGACCTCTTTGGCTCACAGTGAGGGACAGATCAGAACAGAACACAACAGGGGGATGTCATAGCGGAAGCAGCTTAATGGTGATCGCCAGCCCATGGCTCCATCTCAGAGGAGCAATAGCAGACAGAGACGATAAATAAACATGTGTGAGATGAGGGAAACGATTACGAGGACGGCGTGGCATGCCTTCAGTTTGTGGTGAAATCTCTTAATGTTCTTGAATGGAGATGGAGAGTCACGCTCGGAGTGTGTGTGTGTGTATTGTTGCGTGTGTATGTGTGTGTGTGTGTGTGTGTGTATGTGTGTGTGTGTGTGTGTGTCTGCGTGCATTAGTGTGACAAAATGGCCTGGCAGGGTGTCAACCGTGCCTGATCAACCTGCCACTCACGCCAAGTCATGTGTGTGTGTGTGTGTGTGTGTGTGTGTTGTCCCCTCTCTCTACTAGCATGTCACCTCTTCACTCTGAATAGGTGTGTAAAAAAAGGAGGTGGGATAGCCCTAGCTGCTGATCTGATTTACCAGAGGAGAGGTCACGCTCATTAAGTTCGCCCCGCTCCGTTGTTGCCGTGACTGACGGAGTTCCTCTGAGTCTAATCCCTGGCAGGACAGACTGGAACAGATAGCCCGGGCTTTGACTGAGCTTCCCAGGGTGGGAAAAGAGTGGTGGGGGGGGTGGGTGGGGGGCGGGTGGGCGTTAGCCCGGAGCCATTTTTCACTTCCAAAGAATGACTTTGGGCTGAATAGGAATGGTGCACTAATGACTTCTGAGCCCCAAATCCCATTGAGATCCAGTGTGGACTCATCTGGGCCGGTTCCGGTGGCTCTGGGAAGAAAGAAGAGAGAGATAGAGGTGAAAGAGAGAGAGGAGAGGGGAATCGTTTTTCCACGCTGGGATAATTTCATATCTTAGGCGACATACTGAAAGAAAGAGTGCTGAGGGTAGATTCAGATTTATTTGTCAGGTGTAAAAGTACAGTGTACAATATACAGTGAGATGTTGCAGCCGGCTCTGTGATCTAAAGATTACAAGTAATTACAAATACACTATTTGCAAATTACACAAAGCTATACAAATCTATAGAATATAAAGATACAGGGAAGGATGGATTATGTACATGCTATATATATTACTATTATTATTATTATTATTATTATTATTATTATTATTATATAAATAAACCTCGGGGGAGGGGAGATGTACAGTACAGTACTGTCGGTGCAGATAAGGCGTGGTTGTATCATTTACGTGCTATAGCTAGAAATAATTATACTATTATAACAATTGTATGCTGATATTGTATTCTGACACTAGGTACACTAGATGTAGTGACACTCTACACAGTAGCTGGAGTCATCCAGGTGCCAGATGGCCTGGGGGAAGAAACTCTTCCTGAGTGTCTCCATGCTGGCCGTGCGTGCGGTAGCTTTTCCCTGACCGTAGCAGAGAGAACTGTCCGTTGCCTGGGTGGCTGCGGTCCTTGAGGATTCTGTTGACGTTGGTCTTGCATCTCTTGGTGTAGATGTCCTCAAGGGGCGGGAGTGGCACCCCCAGGGCACGTTCAGCTGACTGTACCGCTCTCTATAGGGCCTTGCAATCATATACAGGTATGCTGCTGTTCCCGTACCAGGTGGTAATATTCCCAGTCAGGATGCTCTCAATCATGCATGAGTAGAAGCTACACAGTGTCTGTGTGTGTTGACCCTGACAGATACTTGGTGAAGGTGCTTGAAACTGTCCACTCTCTCTACAGGGGTCCCGTTGATTAAGGGGGTGTAGTTCCTCTCCTTCTCCCTCTCAAAGCCCACCGGCATCTCCTCTCCACCGGCGACACCCTGCTGAGGTTGTGTTCAGAGAGAATGAGCACTCTGTCTTCACCTCTCTGCTCTCCTCCGCCTCAGAACTGCAGTCTCAAAGCGTGTATAAAAAGTGTTGAGGCTATTCACAATAGCAGCATCAACACTTCCTAGGGAGGTAGTAGTCCCCTTATAGTCAGTCGTAGTGTTTAATCCCTGCCAGTCATTTTGTAATTTTGATCGGAGCTTACATCGCTCCCGGCGCGCCAGTAAAAAAACTACAAAGCCGGCTTGCCGAACAGATACCGAGTGTTGAATGAAATCTTCTGGATGCTTTTTGTTGTAGTAGTCGGAGACTTGAACAGAGCTCACCTCAGCCAAGAACTCCCCGAATACCAACAGCAGATTAAATGCTCGACCAGAGAGGATAACACTTGACCATTGCTACCCCACAATACAGTAAACAGCGCTTATCACGCCGTCTCCCTGCGCTAGGACACTCGGATCCCAAAATCGTACACTTGATCCCTTAGTACAGGCAGAAGATAAAACTCTCTAAACGTGTTTTTAGGACAGGCGGAGTCTAGGGTGGCTAGAATGGGCTGGTTGTGATGGGGGCTGTGTTGACTGGGCAGGCACAGAGGCTGGTACCAACCAGGATGAGTACACAGACACTGTGACATCATTCGTCAGCCACTGTGAGAGCGAATGTGTTCCAACCCGCACCGAGATCAGCTATAACAACGACAAAACAATGACAAGCCCTGGTTCACAGCCAAACTCAGGAAGTTGGAAAGCTGGTGAAAGAGTAAGTAAGGCAGAGTGGAGACGAGGAACGGTTTAAAGAGGCCAAGTACAGGTTTAATAAGGCAGTGAAGGAGGCTAAATGAGGCTTATCTGAGAAACTACAACACCAATTCTCTGAAGGAAATACATCCTCTGTCTGCCTCAGACAGATCACCAACTACAAACCGAAATCTCTCCAGTCCACTGATGACCCACACCTTGCAAACGAGCTGAACGAGTTCTACTGCAGATTTGAAAAACCCCACTCCTGAGGTTCTGAGCTGTCCCAGGTGTTCACTGACATCTTCAGCACCTCACTAGAGACATGCCATGTACCAGCCTGCCTCCACCATCATCCCTGTCCTCAAGAAAGCAAGGATCACTGGCCTCAATGACTACAGGCCCAGCATGCTGACCTTTGTAGTTAGTGGTGCAACAGATCATCGTTGATCCGTGATCCGTACGGATCTCTCTCTACGGTTCGGCATGCACGTGGTCTTCGGATAGGTTTATAAAAAATAATAAAACAAAAAAGGATGTAGGCGACGTGGTCACGTAGGGCCAGGATCCTGTTTGTGGATTTTCAACACCATCCTCTGGAGTATTTGCTCTTCTAGCTGTGCGTGCCTGACTCCACCTGGAGGTGGATCACTGACTTCGGACAGCATGTGAAGCTGGGCAAAACCATCTCTGACTCAAGGTCCATCAGCACCGGCTCCCCGCAAGGCTGCGTCCTTTCCCCCTACTCTTCTCCCTGTACAAAAACAGCTGCACCTGCAGACAACAGTTTATCGTCAATGTTTCCCTGATTGATTGGAGAACCAAAGAAAATGATGGTGCTCTTCTACACCTCCATCATCGAGTCCATCCTCACCTCCTCCATCCATCTAGTACCACCATCTGGTACTCCGCTGCTACAGCCAAAGACAGGGCCAGACTGCAATGTGTCATCTGATCCGCCAAGAAGGTGATTGGCTGCAACCAATCCACTAATGGCCCTGCACAATTCCAGGGAAGATTGTGGCCGACCCCTCCCGCGCCTCAATCTCTTTGTGCCACTCCCCTCAGGCAGGAGGTGACCACTCACCACAGAGGCGGCTTCTTCCCCATGGCCACCAGCCTCATCAATGATGGCTGGTGTCTCCTGCACTGTCCTGCCTCGTCCCGTCCATGTTATGCACCATGCCCGAAAGCAAATTCCTAGTATGTTGAAAAACGACAATGGCAATAAAACAAATTCTGATTCTGATTCCACATGCTTCTGAGGTCACCTTGTTTGAATTTTAATTCCACCTTCGCTCCGTATTCCGGCTTCTTTCACCGCCCTCCTTACGCTGTATGCTGCTGCCTTGTAGTCGGAGAACCTTTCTCTACAAAGGCTCTCTCGCCTAACCGCAGGATATTTATTTTTACTTGACCTGGTTCAAGGGTCATTTCATAACCTTCCCTTACAATTCTAATTTGAATCAAAGTGACAGAGGATGTAGTGACCCCAAAAAACAGACTACTGTGTACTGCACAGCATATCAATGAGGCTAAAGATAGGCTATTAGAGGAACCACTGCAGACTCATGGTGCCTCCTGCCCATGAAGTCAGATCAAATCAAATCAAACTTTTACGGCGCATTTCATACACAGAGGCAACACAATGTGCGTCACAGAGGTAAAGAGGGGGTGGGGGGGGGGGCACATACATATATACTGATCCTGCCACCAATTATCCAAAGGGAAGTAAAGAAAAAACAACTGCAGCCAATATAGGAGAACTGTCTGACCTTTCTCAACAAGATGATGGAGCAAGCTAATGGACAATTTTGACTACGGTATTATTATCTATACCATAGAATCAGAGAAGGGCTCTTCTCTGACCGGATGGCTTGGATACAGTGTTTTCTCCTCCAGTTATCATTTATTTACCATAAATAGTAGCACCCTATTGTTTCCTGCACAGTAATGTAGATTTAATGAGCAGCATACAGGGTAAACATAAAGTAACCTCCTGACCGTTCATTCTAAAGGTATCCGAAAGATTCTAAAAGGCCAGGAAGTAACCAGGATGTAATACCATGGCTAGAACCAGCAGTTTTCAATTATGTCCTTTTCAGTGATTCTATCACTATTTTAAATTTTGTGGCTGCACTTTTGGATATTCACATCTCCTCCAGCAAGTCTGTCTGTGTCGCTTCTACTACCGTATAAGGAGGAGATTAATATAGCTGAATGTATCGCCGTAGCTGCGCTCTCTGACATCTTTCTGCCGAATCTGCAGAATGTAAACGCTCCTCTTTCATTAACTGTGCAAATGGTTTCTATGACAGCTATAGTGTCAAATGAGTGCAAAGGCTCTATTAAAACCCGATTGGAGAGGTCTACGGAAGGCACGACCTCGCTCCCCTGCCGTTTTAACCTTACATGGTCATCAACTGTAATTTTATAAATACTGTATGAACACTTTTCATCATAGTTCTCATCATTAAAAATGCATCCGTTTCCTCGATTATAAAGTATATTGCTGAACACATGATATTTCAATTTACATGTAGAGATAAAACCTGATAATAGTACTCACATAGGCCTACCGTAGGGTACATTTGCATAGGGAGCCAGAGGCAGATGTAATTTGATATATGACCTTGGCAAAAATGGGGAATCAATTAGTTGCAGACACCAAGATTGTCCATGAACATGGCTGCCTGGGACTCGGGTGAAGGCTAATGGGAATGCAAAATAGCACTCATATGGAACCTTTCCTCTCAAAATATGATTCTTCAAATTTGATGAATGACGTTCCACATGAGAACATGAGATAAAAGTGATATCCACAACATAACAAGGAAATTGTAATATATAATCCTCTCTAGTACGGCAGGATTAATTCTAAGTCTGAGAAAGATTATTCCAAAACCTGAGGGCAAAAAGCAAGTGACCTTATTTTTCCCTCTGTACCTCTGCTGGCCTAAATGTTGTTTCTCCTGGACACCCACTAGTGTCATGCAAATGAGATGCAAATTTGTCTCACCCTGCTGAAGTGAAAAGGTAAATATTTGCATAATATGCTCACAGGCTGTACAGTGCGCTACAACACATTATTTCATTAACCCAGTCATCGTGCACAACAACACTGCATCTGCACTAATTGGCTTTGCACGTCATGTTGCCCAAAACAAGGTCTCATCGCGCCGAAGAGCTTTGGGCGGAGGCAATCCGAACAATCTCCAAAACAACTCAACAACATGGAATAGCCTAGACCTACTTCACAACACCACTATGTGGTGGTCAGCTCACCCAGGACATGTAGCCTATAGTCCTAGTAGCTTGTGTAGATACGTTAATAAGCTACAACCTGCGTATCTGTCTTCGTTCTTTCTGCTGTTGGTGTTTCAGGTCAATCGGGTGGTGAATTAACTCAACGGCCCTCCATTGTCCCTATATGGATCCTAATTGATTGCATGATGGAGGAGAGGAGGGTAACAGGGCATAAACTCTAGTCCACTGCTCCATTGATGTTGCTTTGTGTTGCTCTCAGTACGGATAATTAACCCGAATTGCAGTCTGTGTTTCATAAAATGCTTCCGGGCACTGAACGCTTTTGAATATTGATTTGGCCTTTTACCAGCATGGGAAGCTAAACGACTTGGAAACTCTCATCCTGCACCATGTGTCTAACCATGTCCACCCACCCAATTCAGATTATACTTGAACTATGAACATGTCAAGCGAAATTGAACCGATCCAAATTTAATTACTGTTGAGAAGAGAAATGGAGAAGCACGTGCAACACCCCCCTCCCCCTGCTGGACTATTAAACCCCCCCCCCCAAACCCTCATCTGCCGGCACCACCCCAAACCCTCATCTGCTAGACCAAAATTGTCTGCATTGTGATGATAGGCTATATTCTGTGGTAAAGGTTTAGACTTAGGTTTAGGTTCTTAACTTAGGTTCAGGTTAATAATATATTACTCATACGGTCATATTCATATAGGCTTTATAGTTTAATATATTGTATAATTCACATTCACATTCACAATTCCAATGTACTTGTTGCATATGGGAAATAAAATCTTTTGAAATTGAACTTGAGCTGTAATTAATTTGCATCCCGAGGATTATTCTGAAATGAGTGATGAACTTCCAGTTTACATTGATACAGCTGTCCAGTTACAGCTAATGAGAGTGAATCTGTTTGCTTTCAGCAGTAAATCAACCAGGATGTCCAATAAGGAAGCATTCATGAAAATAGGTCTGAGTGCTTCTTATTACGATGTTGCTAAGGCTGATGTCCATTCACTTAAAACATATTCACTGTTATTCCTCAATTTCAGTCTGCCATTGATTACCATACATAAGCTTTTGACCCGAGCTTAGTGTCTTCTCCCTCTAGCATAGGTCAGCACATCATTTGTGGCCCTGATATTTTTCAAATTATTACAGTGGATACATCTCTATATACTTATTTCAGACACTGTCCAAAATATGTACATACATTTCATTTTACTGTAAGCCTAGTAAAACTTGAATAATCTCTACGATACAGTATTCATATTTTATACCATACAGTATTCATATAGTTAGGCCTACATAAGGTAGGAAATAGTGGTGGAAATGTATAGGGAACAAACCACACTGGACTGCCAACTGTTATGTCTTGTCTTGAGATAAAGTTTGAATGAATTCATGTTTGCTGATGAGGTCTCTGTGTGTGTGTGTGTGTGTGTGTGTGTGTGTGTGTGTGTACATACAAAATGTATCAACAGAATTTCCCCAGTTTTATCAACAAAATTTCCCCAGTGGGGACAATAAAGGTTTTCAATCAATCAATAGAGTGTGTGTGTGTGTGTGTGTGTGTGTGTGTGTGTGTGTGTGTGTGTGTGTGTGTGTGTGTGTGTGCGTGTGTGTGTGATGCACTGGGACACCATTCAACCTCACACACATGTTCTTCACTGGTCCTCCTCTATAATTTACACATCAACAACACGCCCCCCAATCCCTCAAACATTGAAAATCTTGAAGATAACTAAAGCCCTGCTTTGCCAGGAGAGACAACAGCCAAGAGAGGAGGAAGGAGGAAGCACTAGTATTCTGTGTGCAGTCTAGTATGCTGTTTTCCCACTCCCCCTTAGTGGGGAGTCTTGGGAATAAACCAAGGTTTCTATAGGATATTGATGATTTGTGCACTGCAAATCCCTTACAAACATTTGAGAGGTAAAAACAACATTTCCCAACGGCACCTTGCAGTGACAGGCCTCCATGTTTGTGAGATATCTTTGACAGTAAAACCTCTGGACACGGTGATAAATCTGATAAAAAGGTATACACGATGTGCACATTCTATACCTTGAGTGTTGAACCGGCAACATGTAAAGTGCTCGCTATGCAATCTTGTTACTTGAGGTGCTCTATAATTAATGAACCCACTCATCTCAATCAAAATTGAAATATGCTCTGTATCATGCTGGGGGCTAAGTGGGAGGAGAAATTACATTTAGCAACACTGAGAAGGCAGACAGCTCCATGGAGCGGACAGCTGCTGGGGGTAGTGAATTGGACTCACTAAACAACATGGCCGCCGAAGCTGATGTGCTTTTGCTTAACCTAGCGCTGTGAAGGTACTCCGTGTACTCCGGTGTCCTGAATATGGGCCAAGGCCCCCCTAGCTGTCTCCTACTGTTGTTGTTCAAGAACAAGGTCGGTGCCGCTCACCTCCTTAAAGAGAAAATGTAAATAATCGCTGATAAATTGGACCCAGAGGTCTTTGTTCATCGCCGCAGTTTCTGGTGTCCTTGCCGAGTATTTTATCGGAGAGTCTGCCTCTTTGAGAGGTGTGAGCCCTATCTCTGTCTATCAAGATAAAGGCTACTCCCCATGGTTCTCCTCAGTTCCTCCTCAAAGATTGAATTACTCTAGTTATATGGGCCATCTACCTTGGATAGATAAGAGGGCACACTTATTTGAGAGGAGTGGAAGGAAGATAATGGTCGTATTAATAGAGTAATTATTTGCCAGGCTTCATAGACCAATTATTGTCTTTGCATAGAGAATGTGTTGAAAGTTCTGCAGCATATATATCTAAGGCACTGATCCAAGATTGCCGCTTCAACTCCAAACAGGCAGAGACAGCAAGCTGAGCCGGTGGAAAGCTCTCACTTTGCTTGTGGCGCAAATGAGTTTGGAGATGCACCTGGCAAAATCACCCACTGATCCTTTCTAAATCCCACCGGATCAACCTGAAAGATGGAGGCCAAACACCCATTTAGGCCTTACCTGCCAATCCATCGTTTTCTCCTACCCTCTCTGTCAAGGGCTGTTATGCTAGCCACAACTGATGATAACCCTCACTTTTCAGTGTTAAATATTCCTGTACGGTTGACTTGAATACTATCCTTTGAAGAAGAAAGAAAAGCTCACCGCTCTCAACTCACGGATCCAGATTTGTGAGGTAAACTTTACTTGTATGAACAAACTTCTCCTGCCTAAACTTTACTTGTATGAAATGCTAAACATTGACAGGCCTAAGCTGTTTTCAAAAGTCATTGCCTTACTGTATGTTCATACTGTATGTTTTAGAAGTTGATAGAGGCAGACGCTGCCTGTAAATATTCATCTATTTCCAAATAGTGCCAAAAAAACACACATTTTGGCTGTCAAAGCATCATAACATTATGCTTACATCTTGCTTGGAGCAGGTGCAATGCTTTTATTGCATCCATTTGTAGCCGTTTGGTTTGTTCAAGGGCTAATTCATGTGGGAGCAGTTAAAACGTCACACTGGCCCCCCAGTGCAACTCCCCGTAGCTAGGACTTTACTCTCCCCTGTAATCAA
This sequence comes from Borostomias antarcticus, assembly GCF_949987555.1. NCBI lineage: Eukaryota > Metazoa > Chordata > Actinopteri > Stomiiformes > Stomiidae > Borostomias > Borostomias antarcticus. Next base: position 3,948,788 of record NC_140261.1, read on the forward strand.
AAGGAATGTACGGCGCTAGCACATTCACTGTAGAATCCCTAATGATGTGAATATGCTGGCGCCGTGCATTTTCTTTGCAGATCTGAACTGGCGCACACACGGGACAACATGGGACTTCCTCCATAGCCTTTTGAAACCAATTAAAGCTCCGGCTCTTTATTTGAAAATCCATTACAAAATTCAGGCTCAAGGAGTGAAGTAATGGTACAGGACTAATCTGCAACTATCTATTTCCCTGAGGAGGAACCGCTGTGGACATACCCAGATGAAGATCCGCTTCCCAAACAGGGAGATGGAGATTACGCAGAGAGGGAAATGAGCGAGTGGATAATGTTGATAAGGAATGTGAACTTTTGCCCCCGAGCTTTTGCTTTGACCCCTGTCCCATGCCATCCCCATGAAATATTAATAGACAGGGGGGAGTCCCTGTGGAACCAGTATGGGGATGCCCTTTTAGCATGAAAAATGACGCAGGGGCAAGGGCTAATGTATGGAATTAAATTAATGGTGAAATTTGACCTTGTCAAATTATAAGTTACAACTACAACTTGTGAAGTACAAATACAAAAATAATTGCAAATAAACATCACAAGTACAACGTCTTAATCACAATCACAATTTATGACATTAATTTAATTCCGTACTTAAGTTTAAAGAGATTCCGATGAGGGTGTAGAATTCTTAAGCGGTCTCTCTTAGCATTCAGTAGCCTACGGTAATCGAGTCGGTTGCAAATGAAAGGGACCCAGCGGGATCTGTGGAGATTCTGTGTTCACGTACAGTAGGTTGGTACAGTAAAAGTGTTTCAGGTCAGCTGCCTTGTCCCTGGGAAGTCCTACATTTGGCCTGTTGATATCAACCTGTGTGTACATGTATCTCAGATAGGGTTCCTGTGATTCACAGGCACTGTTTAAGTATGGAGTACAGTCAGTTGAAACAATATATGAAAGGGCAAATACAATATGATGTGCAATGTGTTTATACAATATATGTGCATTGTGTTTATGTATGTGCAATATGTTTATATACAATATGTATGTGTGGTTTATGTGCGGTGTGATCCTACGATACAATCAAGAGTAATGTACAAGTAGTGCTGCAGAGTCAGAACCAATGGGTGACATGGGCCTCGCTAATAAGGCTGGTAGTAGTCGGGAAGAAACTGCTTTTGTGACGAGAGGTTTTGGTCCTGACGGAAACGCAGCCTCCCGCCGGAAGGGAGTGGTTCAAAGAGTTTGTGTCCCGGGTGGGAGGGGTCTGCCACGATAAAGTCACAACGGCTAGCAGTGATGGTGGAGAGCATCCAGTGATATTATTACTAGAGGAACAATGAAGTGGCACTGCGCGCGTTGTTAAGATATAACTTTAATAATCCCCCAGGGGGGGATTTGGATGGGGGCCTCAGCGCTGATGTTTAGCCCATTATCCCAGCAGGAAGGATTGAAGCTGAGACTGTGTTTTCTGCCCCACCAGCGCAATCTGACAGCTCTGATGACAAGTCTCTCTGATGCCCGGAGTATTTAGCTGTCTGATTTACGGGCGTTCCTCTCCACCCGATGACCGCAAGCAACAGAGACGTCGGTCCCTCTTCCTCGCAGGCATGGAGTTGTGTGTGAGGGCCCCTTGGAGGCATATACGTGGCTGTAGCTGATCCTGTATTATGAGTATTATTGTTTTATGACTGTATTACTCCATTAAAGGCCACACTATGGGCAAATACCGACCACTGGATTTACTAAGTGCCTAAAAGAAAGTGTGTGTGAGCTCTTGGTAAAGACCTGAGTTTTATCCCTCCCTGCTCTATAAGCATATAGCAAGCCAAGCACCTTCACTGGAAAGCTGATAAATATAAAATATCACCTGGATGCAACCGGGCCGCTTTGCATGGCTGCACTCGGTATCTCTACTTGCAAGTGAAAGGACAAATTGCGTCTATTATCAACAAGGGTAACATGGCCTAAACTGAGGGCACTACGATTTATGCTTATAACTGTCACCGTGTCTTTTCCCTTGCATACTTTTCTGTCTGCTTAACTGAATTCCAAAAGCAGATTTTGGCCTTTCTACATATAAGGATGCAGCTGAGCAGCTGTGTTACAGATGGCGTGCCATTGGCTCTCCAGAGACAGACTCTCCAGGGATTTGCTACAGCTGTCCAAGGACGGCTGTCCTCCTTCCCAGGGTACACTGTCACCCACGGTAACGCGGACAGACATGGCAGCGCCCACTCCTTCTTCTCACTCTGCCCGTCTAACTCACGCAAAAAAATTCTACAAGGAAGCTGTTTAAACTCCCAGGGCCTCCATATTTTCTAAAATAGATATTGTTTACAGTTTAGCCAAAGTTGATATGTTTTTTGGGAGGTTTTCGCCTTTTTAGATTTAAATCCCTCCCATTACCAATAGCCGGGATTTTGTTGCAAGTATTCAAAACGTTATGTTAATTTTCAACCAGGTTCAAAATAGCTCCTTGTCATGTCCGTGTTCCCCTTTTTCATGAATGATACTTTTACCAGCAGTAACCACATTGTTCCCCTGGTTCCTTTGAGATGCCCCTCCTTCCCTGAAACAGAGAGTTCATCAGTGTCTCCATCTGGCCCTCTCTCTCTCTCTCTCTCTCTCTCTCTCTCGCTCTCTCTCTCTCTCTCTCTCTCTCTCTCCAAGAACCACAGTCAGTTAAGTGCTGTCTAAAACGAATCAGTGCCACATCTATAACCCGGGCCAAAAAGCTCAGCTGGGCTTTGTGTGGGGAAATGGACGACTGGACCCTGCCAAAAAGCCCTCAAAGTAATTTCTCCCAATCAGAGTCTTGGGAATTCTCGTTAATCCACCATGCCCATCATCTATTAATAACTGGTGCACTTGTAAAGACGCCAGTTAAAAAGAGGGGTTTGAGGCCGGACACTTATTAAGGGCTATCACTCTTCATTTCCACTTGGTTGAGCAGAGCAAATTGGAGGAGGACGCTAAGAGCAGGTGGAGGAAGTGTGAGAGTGAGACATGTAGGAGAAAAGAGGAATGGGCGCTGCTAACTATTTTGTTTCATATAAATATGGTTCTGGTTTCTATATTAAATGGGTTCTATATTCTCTTTGAGAGGGTATAGTTTAAACAGATTCTGTATATAGGCCTACCAGTTCTCAACAGTCGCTGTAACATTCAATCAACACAATGTCAATCTGCCTCAGTGCGTATATTTTTTTTTTTAAAAGTCCAATATAGCAAAATTAAAGTTGGATTCAAAGTAGAGAAGTTTCTCGCTGACTTTATGTTGCTTGGAGCTATTTCACTTTCGATTTACTTTCACTAAATTACTAAACATTTCAAGTTATAATACAGCATGCCCATGATGGGAGACATTTGTTTGTTTCACATCAATGGATCACGAGATATTTTTTAAATAAATCACTGATGGGGGAAGGCGATTAGACAAGCTGATGCTCATTGTGGTATTAATTGCTGTGAAGTTAATTAAAATGCTGAGTGAGCCAGTAGACACCATCCTCTGGGATCCAATACAGCAGATATTATAAATACTTGATTGAGAAAAGGATACAGTGATACTGTATGTATACCCACAACTCTACTGACCTTAACACGCCAATTAACTGATCTCCTGTCAGATTCTGTTACCTTTAACCACTTTGGCTTTCTGCCTTATTCTCTAATGATTCCTCTGATAGACAATCCTCCTCAAAGCTAAGAAAAAAGTAGTATTTAGCAATGTAAAACCAGTCAATGGGCTTTTAAGCCAAGGGAGTGGCATTAAATGGGCAGCATTAGCAGAACAGCTTAAAGCACAGCACTGGTGGATAACATATTCTAAATGTTGCCGCTGGGGTAATGGACATAGTTTTAAGAGGGAACTATTCAGACGATTTGTTTTCTTATTTTTCATACAGCTCCTTGATGCCATCAACCAGTCAAGCAGGTATATATCCTGAGAAAGCTGTCAAAAGCTTGTCAGGTTACTAATTGGAAATAGACTAGAGTGAACGTCTGTTTTTATAGCCCAAGGTGCTAGTTTCACAGTTATGGGTGATTTCTCTGAATCTGTGTGATGTGCCCGTCACCGGATAACTGCAATAGGCTTTCATGAACTCCTAAATGTGAATATTGAGGTATCCCTGGACCCCAGTTGGTTCTGGAGGAAGGAATTAAGTTGGAACAGCATTGCCCGGGGCAGAAAACTTTAAAGTTAATCCAACACATGGCATGGGACTACCGCTCATAGTTAATAATAAGGCTATCAGTATTAATTAAAACCATACTGACCTTTGTTTTGGCTTTGGGGTGTAATGATGTTTTCATCAAAAGATGAAGATGACCGCAAGGGTTAGCTGACAGTAGTATTTCCCAGGTTGCCGTAGTGCCTGCAGTATTCTGAAGTATGCAGTCTACAGTATACAGTACTTTGCTCATCATTGTAATATTCCCCACAAAGCAACTAAAGATAAATTACCCAAGGGCTGTCCTTGTAACAGAATAAATATATATGCAATCCTTTGTACAATAGTGCTACATGTATCCACAGGCATGAGTAAAATTTCCAAGTATGCTCACACAAACTTTATGAAATGCCAGAGGCCTCAAAGATGGGATGGATATGGATTTCTAAGAAGACAGAATAATTCAATAAAAAAATATATATATACAGAGACGACGAGGGACCAATAACACACTCCCTGAGGTGAACAGGAGAAAAAGATAAGAAACTACTTTGTCTGCAGAATTTTCAATCATAAACTCCAGGGAAAATCCATAGATAAAGATGAAGCAGAAGGAGAAGGTTTGCATACCGTAGCTATAAGTTCCATGTCCAGACCACATACCACACAATTCCACATCTATTCCACATCTAAACATCTATCTATCCACCTGTCTTCCACATCCCAACGAAATGTTTCATTATTGATTATATCTTGGTGAGGAACTAGGATAAGCACCTATCATATTCACATGTTCACACTGTCTAACATCACAACAATAATGCCAGACTAGATGTTTTACACTTCCCACTATCTCTGTTGTACGGGAGGCTCTGCTCAGATTTGCATGGCTTTTATTGCCTACCACATGTTTTGCAGCCAGTATTATGGCCTGATTACCCTATTTTACAGCTATGAAATGGCGCTAACCAGCTGGCTCTCTCTCTCTCCCCACACTGGCCAGGCGGTACCCAGTAGTTGTTAATCGTTTTTCTGCAGCCTGGGTAGCTGAAGAACATTTAAGAAAGAACAGATGTGGTTAGGAGGTAGAATTGTTGCATATTGGTATTGATTATTAGAGTTACTGTATCGAATCATCTCAGCCGTGAATTCAACTGTGAATGTAATGGAAGGTCACAAGCAGCCATGCGCCCACTCCCACTCCCCTGCAACCTTTTAGCATCGGGGTGGAATGGCCTGTACTGTTTCTCTAGTCAGGGAATACCATGGTGTCAGAGCAATCAGGGGAGCTAAGAGGCATGGCGTCCATTTGCCCCTTGTCCTGCTGTCCGCCCGTTATCCACCCACGCCCAGGGCCTGATCTGAACTGACACACGGGGCAACATGGGACTTCCACCATAGCCTTTTGAAACCAATTAAAGCTCCGGCTCTTTATTTGAAAATCCATTACAAAAGTCAGGCGAATGAATGGTACAGGACGAATAATAGTCACATTTATTCTCTCTCTCTCTCTCTCTCTCTCTCTCTCTCTCTCTCTCTCTCTCTCTCTCTCTGTGTCGTGTATTGTGATGTGGTGGTCTCTGTAGGTGTCCCGTGGGGAGAGGGCAGTAAGAGCAGCACACGGGCTGAACGAGCGAACCGAGCGCCCTGCTGGCTCCCAGGGCTCACTGTGCGCTCATCGTTTAAACATGTCAGCAGTGACTAAAGGATCACTTGTGCATGCTGCTTTAATGGCACACTCCACGTCAGGCTAATAGCTCATGTTCGTCGAACCCCCCCATCCTGCTCCCTGTTAAGTCTCTCTCCTCTGGGAGTTAGCAAACGGTGCTTCCACAGTATTGGAAAAGGGATTTCCCTCATCCAACAACCCCATGCTCTCAATTCTGCACATCCTGCTTTTTCCACATCTTCTCGCCATATTCTGTCTATTCCGCTTTCTGGCTCATTGGTTGATCCATGAAGGTTGATCTTGCAGTAAAAGTTTACTCTCTCTAGGCCTTTAAACAATAAGATTCCACGCCATTCATTACGGCCGGGTACAAATTACATCTCAGAGATGTTGGCTCAGCAACGTCCATTTGAAAGCATGTCACTGAGGAGCCAAGATACCTATTTGTCAATGTCCCATTCCCATCCTGCTCAATGTGGCAAATAATGTTTTTTCTGTGTGGTTTCCATCTAATTTTCTGTCGAGAAGATCAATAGAGCTTCATGTATGGACGTTGGGAAGCCTATAGGGGCGTTTAGTGTATCATCCCCTCCCCCTCCTCTTTTCACAACAGTATTAGGTAGGAATTAGAATACATGCAGGCTGAGGAGATTTATGTGTCAGTAATAAACTCTCTATGGTCGACAGTAGCAGTCAGTGGTCTCTAATACTCCCTCCATTGTGTGTCTAAAATGAGTCATTCACTTTATTTATGGCTTTCTGATGATGCCGACAGTAAATAAGCCTACATAATTCCCAGCTCATCCAGTGAATAACACGAGACCAAATTGCACACCATTTCGCCTCGTTACTATCAGCCATACAATCTATTTATTTTTCCTTTTTTTTTTTTTTTCATTGATTGTTGTGCTGTGAGCTACATTCACATGGTCCAAGGATATTACATAGCTAAATGTATACTAACGGCATACTTAAACTGTTTCACCATTTGTCGCTGTCTCCCGACAGCGACACAATGAGATTAGGTGAGATATAGCAGGCCGTAATGGTGGCCTTTTTCTGCATGTCTCTTTTAGAAATGAAGAATGACTGTGTTCTGTCCATTTCTGCCTCATTATGACACTCCGCTCCAATCATTTGAAAGCACACTACTCCATCTCCAAGTGTCATGTGTAATGAACACAGAATTCATTCATTTAGACTCAGAGATAGAGAGAGAGACAGAGAGAGAGAAATGAGCAAATGTTTGTGTCATAGCTAAAGGAAACAGGGAGCCTGGAGGTGCTACTATTCTTATTGTGTATGTTGTTCAGTCTTTTCTCAAGTTCCTTTTACCTATGAATGTACGTATATCCAAAGCCAGCGATGTCAGGATGAGACTGTTACGAGTACTGCACATGCTGAGCATGCAAAACACCCCCAAACACATCCTCTAGAACAGGGCCTTCTAACCTTTCTTCCCCTCTCAGATGAATTTATATGGTATTGTAGTGTAGTAGATACAAGGCTTTTTGGCCCTTCATCAGACATAATCATGTATGTTGCTACAATTGCTGTGTGACATGTCAATAACATGATTCCTTAACAAATATTTGTCTAGCTAATATTAACCCTTTTAACCCTGAAAGTACAGTGACAACATTTTGAATATTATTTGGATTTTCCCTATAATACTAGAAAGCGCAGTTTCTCAGCTTTCAGCAAGTGTTGGAGTGAGGAATTTTTTAGAGTTAGATATTTTTTTTATATTATTAAATATTTGATATTTTTAAAATGTTGCCGGTGACGTGGTCGTATCAAAAGGGTTAAGGCCTCAAATTGTCTGTGACCCTAGGTTGGGATACCCTGCTCTAGAGAAAGAACCTTATGTTGTTGGTGAGAGGTGTTTGTCAGTAAGTTAACATAATGCGTTAACTATCAAATCACACATTTTCACACCGAGGAACTTCAAAGCATTGCCTTGGGGAAGGTTAGGGGAAGAGAGTTTCTCCCTCACTTCATCGTCCCGGCAGTCTCCCTCTGTGGAGCGGAAGCGATACTTCCAAGGTAAGGGTGCGTGCGATGTGTGTGTGTGTGTGTGTATGTGTGTGTGTGTATCCCTGTGCACAAAACAGCCAAGTCAACATTCCCCTTGGAATGCGTTAGAGACTCATCAACGTCACCCCGGCTTAAAACCATCCGCTCAGCTCTTTTCCTTGACCATCCCCTCATGGCAAACATTTTCTCATTAAACAACTTCCGCGAAGGAGGAGAGGAGGCACTTGAGAGGAGGAGGAATTGTCATCGGCCTCGGGGGATACGAAGCCGTGGATCGGAGCAAGGAACCACCTACTATTGATCCACAGACCTCCCTTTAAAAAACAAGACCATCACCTCACCTCGCACACAAAGCAGAGTGGTTGTGAGGATGTACATGGGAGATTTGTATTTGAATCTGTTTTTGATTTTGAATTTTGGTCTGAACTCTGTTAAGAAGTTCGACCAAGTGCATAATCATTCGCAATAACCGACTATGAATGAACTTCTAGCATTGAAAGTTTTGATCATGTGTCGGAGATTCAACGCAGAATATAATTAGCCGGGGCCAAACCTCCTTCGTACCGAGGGGGATGGAGTTCAAGGCCTTAAGGCGATCCTGAAACAACAGTAGGCCTCCATTTCAAATACACAGCCTCAGCCCCATAACATCGTCTGTCAAACTTAGCCAAGGGGAATGTAAGGGAGGAAAAAGTGAGGTTATTATAATTTATTGAAGGCCATCAGTTGAGGTTGATCTTTGGACCCCTGGAGCTTTAATTCTCATGCCCCCCCTTTGTTGTTTATCTTCTCTCTCTCTCTCTCTCTCTCTCTCTCTCTCTCTCTCTCTCTCTCTCTCTCTCATTCCTCCACCAACCACCAGCCCATGTTTACCTACTGTACAATGTTTAGCCTTGGAAATTCTCCCATTAAAGCAGAGCTTTGCTTAACCGTTGCTAGGTCAAGGAATCAGCCAGGACCTAGACACCGGGAATTCGAAGACAGTGTTGAATCTCTTTGTCTTTTATTATTGTCCTTGATTAGCTCTGCGTTGTGTTTTCTTGTTTCCAATAAAAGACGGACCCCCAATCTCCTAAGCTACCACACAGTCCAGTGCCTCCTTTCTCAGGTGTTCCAAATGAATCTCTCCAACACGGGATTTGAGTATAAGCAAAAGCGATTTATTCCAGAAGGTGTAACATACAAAAGAGCATGGCAATGTCTATTGTACAGATGACCTGTCTGGATGCTGGCTGAACCCAAATCAAAGCACATACAAACTGAATAGTGGTTTTAACCTTTCTAGAAGGGGGGGTGTCACACACCCCCCTCCTTCTAGACAAAGCTGTCTCTCTCTCTCTCGCGGCCTTGCACTGAAGATAGGATGAGGCGCCTGACGCCCCAGTATCTAAACATGTGAGAATGTCACCCTTGACCTAGGTAACATGTAAATCTGTTCGGTGGAGACACGTCCTCTCCCTAGAATCCCTCGGGCGTGACCTCCTCCTCCCGAACCCCTTCGTACCTCGTACGGTCAAAGAGGAGTCACACACGCACAACTAATTAGAACCAGGCTTACACATATTTAGATTAACATTTCTTGATACAGCCAGCTCTATACATTTTCATCAACAGGCTTCGCCGATAAGATAGCAAGGAAAGAAACATTTTCATAGACTTCCTCTCTGACTTGCACACACAAACACATACAAACACACACAAACAAATACAGATGTATGTACACACACACACGCACACACATAACGTTATACACAAACACAAGCACACACACACACACACACACACACCTGGAATAGGCTGATATAGGATTTAGTCCCACCTCTACCTTTGACCCAATTCCAATTCCATATTGTGACTGTACTGTATTCTTTATATGCAATGGCCGTCCTTTCCCTTCTAGGGAGAGAACCTCCCTGCTCGGGAGGTAGAGCGGTCGGCTGGGGATCGTAAGGTCCCCCGGTTTGATCCCAGCTCCCGGCATTGTGCCGAAGTGTCCTTGAGCAAGACACCGAACCCCAGAATCGCTCACGTGCGGCACGGTGGTATAGTACCTAAACTGACGCCTAACAGTAAGAAGGTCTCTGGGTCTTTCGTCGCAGGCTCAAAACTCATCTCTTCAAGAAGTACTACAACAATCCTCCCACCTAAGCACTTATTGTATTATATTGCACTGTACTTTAGATTGTGATTCTTGCACTTTGCCTTCAGCACTAGATTATGC
>NC_140261.1:3963882-3966382 GCF_949987555.1 Borostomias antarcticus
TGGAGATGAGGGTTTCCTCCGGACACGCCCATGAACAGCTCAACCTACTTTGTGGCACACTTTGCACGATCCTTGCAAATGTACAGTGGCACAATTCCAAAATGAAATGCCTATTGCTTAGCACCAATGGTTGAGACTTCTGATAAATTGTTTAAAGCTTCAGAAACAGCTAGAGCACTCTCAATCCTGAGAGTCAAACACCTACCTGCGACATGGAGTGCCTATTCAAGTATCCTTCCATACCTTTCGAATCTTCCTCACAACCCGGACTCAAGCTACCAAAGCCCTAGCCCTTCTCAGGAACTGTGAGTGATGGCGTAGCATCTGCTACCACAGTCCTTTCTACCGACATTGGACATTTTGGCCCAGTCCCAATGTCCACCCTTGCAGACTCACAGACTTAAGGGCGCGCTCCCGCGAAGTCCGCGAGGGCTTAGGGGTGTCCCAATGTCAAATCGGCAAGTGCATGAGGGCTCTCTGGCAGACATTTTGAGCCCTTTATGCCCCCTTACCGTAAGTCTGCACTTCTGCAGACTGCCTAAGGGAATTACCTCAGGTCCCTGCTCTGACCTGGAAGTAGCCTACACCTGGTAGTAGGCTACATTTCAAAGTTGATGGGAAATGTTGATGAGTAAGTTTTGCGAGATCTCGCAAAAGGTTGTGCTTAGCTATGGTTAAGCACAACATTTACCCCTCAATAATTCAGAGAGGGATCTTGTTTCTGTTCCCGCCCCCGCTCAACAACTTGCCGGTTGGTCGCAAGATCAGTGGGCTGACTGGGGCTACATTGCCCGACCTGCATTATTTCCCCAGTCTGCCCCTGGCTTGAACATAAGCATTCCCCTGGTGCTTGTTTTCACTGTTCCCACAGAGGACTACAGTATGTGCAAGTCATGCTGAACACCTAAAAATGTTTGGATTGCAATACCTTTCACAGGAGAGCATACTGAGACTGGGAAGATTACACCCTGTGCTTCCCGTCTCAGAAAAGCTAGTTAGATAGTTTTTCAACGCATTTACCCCATTGACTTCCATTGTAGCCCAGTGAGAGCCTGCATAAAAACGGCAGCTAGCTCAATACTGGAACGATCAGTGAAATTATGGTCCCTATGTATCAGGTTCATGGTAGACAGACCACAAATAGGGCTTAATGTCCAAAATAGCACACTACCCCTTTAAGCTACTTTGCAGAGTCTGAAGAACTCAAAAAACCTATATGTCTGAATGAACAACAGCAACTCTAGAGGTCTCTGCATCCTTTCTAAAATCCAGCTGAACTGATCAAGCCCCAATATTTCAATCTTACAATCGAGCAAATGAAAATAGAGCTGTCTCTTTCAGAATGCATCATTTTGGGGGTTCAGAACCTGGTTGCCGTTCATTATATCACAATTTGTCTTTGAAAACCGTCTATTGAGCCAATTGAGCTTCAGATGACCCAAACCAGAAACCCTGGATTAACAATAAAACACACCGCTGCCTACGAACTAGTACTACAGACTGGCAACATGGACGAATATAAGGCAGCAGTATACAACGCAAGGAGAGCAGTGAAGGAAGCCAAGAGGGAAAACGGTGAGAAGATGGAATTACAGTTCAACCAAGGCGACCTCAGAAGTGTGGCAGGGATTAAACACCATGATTGACTAGGGGGGATCTCGGGAGGTGTAGACGCTGCTGGTGAACAGCCTCAACACTTTCCATGCAGGCTTTGAGACCATCAACGACCGGATGGACATCGCACCGGAGGAGGAGGAGAAGGTTTAGGGTCAAAACTGCGACCCTGTTATTGCCCCGACTGTCCATTCCTGTGCTATGCTTTTTTTTCTTTTTTAAAGGAGAATTCAAGTCTATTATTTTGTAGCCTCTAAACACATGTAATAGCCTATGTGTCTTGTTTACAATGAACTTTAACCAAACCAGAAATTTTCATTATTTTTTGTAATAAGTTGTGGTGGTTACAGACGCTGTTATTTCGAAAGACTCAATTGACCAGCATGCATTGCGCGAAACTGAGCTATCAGGAGGAGGCGAAAGGAGTCGGAATTCGGCAGAACAGCTGTAGTCATCATTATCTCTCGAGCTAACATTTGTCAGACCTTGTATGTACAGTAGCTATATTTGCTATTGAAAAACACTAACAATGCCAAGATACTGTGCAATTTGTGGAATCAAGGATTTACCTGCACCGGTGGGAATGAGTTTCCATCATTTGCCGGAACACCACAAAAAAGTCCAAAGAACTCAGGTTAAAGAAACATCTGTGCGTTGGTTGTCATCTTTTGTGTGAGTTTGTACGATTGCATATTTTTGGTTTTGTTGAACTAACTCTATAGGGTAGGTTAGAGCTAGAGGGTTAGCATGGTGCACACGCCTCGAATCCCCGTCCTCCTAGACGTTTTGTTATTGTAGTCCTCCTTATTTTGCTTCCAGGGGATTGGTCGACGCATTACGACGCGGGATTGGTCGACGCATTACGACGCGGGATTGGTCGACGCAT
>NC_140261.1:3971382-4018882 GCF_949987555.1 Borostomias antarcticus
CCCTGACCCCCCACCTTCCTGGAGGACGAGGTTTAGCTCTGAGGCTGCAGCTCTGCTGACAGTCTAATCCTAATGGGGGTGGGAAAGCAATGCCAACGCTGTGGGCGCTGTGTGCCCTACACACCGAGTAACACACTGCCCCCTGGCAGCACAGACTGGGGACAGGCCTCTGTGTTCTCTCTCCATAACAAACTACCACACCCCCTCCCTCCATCAACCTGGCTGAGGGACACAGTGAATGAATGGAAGCTATTTATGGACTCCGTGATAAAGAAGCTGAAGTACAACTTTTTTATTTCTCTGGCCGACATCTGAGTGCTTGTGAAATTTTTCAGTCACATATTGGCTCCCTCTCCTCTTTTGTCTGCTTGTAGCTTTGGAAATCCGGCCCCGTGAAGCTACCCACACGAAGCCGATGACCTTGGAGAGGGTTAAGTGATGCAATTTGCCGGGGGAATGATGTAATTTGGACCCGCTACGGCTCATGAAGCTGTCTGGGGTTGTTATGCCGTTCCTAGGAGGCTCCTCTGATCATCACCACATAACAGTAGAGCATGACTAAGTGAATGGGCTCCGTCTGTAGTCCTAATGTGGCTGAATGGTCCATGTTCCACTACTGATGGTCCCCTGCAGAATTCCCTCCATGAGCTTTACTTACCTGCTTCTCGCAGCACAATAGCTCCGTGTTCTCCCTGAAGAATTCCGTGATCACCATCAGTTTTTCAAATTGCTCCTTGTGGCTTCCTTTTGACTGTTGAAAGTCTTTAAATTGACAATAGGTGCGTTTCTGCACGGTTAATTTGTTGTAGTACCAGGAGAGGCCCGTAGGTGCCAGTGTTGGCCAATCAGTGGGATGCAGCGGTTGCGTCACTTTGGTATGAATAACCAGAGTTTAGCAACAGCAGATGGTGCCGATCGTGCCACACATCAAATTCATCTTTATTTTGTTCTCTGTAAAATACTATTCCCCTGGAAAAAATAAACATTACAATTGTGCTAATGTTGAATCCAATCATTACTCATTGACAAAATATACAAATGTTGGGCTGACAACTCAGATATATATAATACAAAATATAATACAAAATATACCAATGTCCTGAATATACAAATGTTGGGTTTACCAATTCAGTTAAACGATGGATTTAGGTATGTATATCTTACTCTTGCGGAGTCAAGAAAGGTCATGAGAGCCCAAACCTTCTGGTTTGATAGTAGGTCTACTCCAAATGACACGAGGACATTGTTGATAGAAATATGTGTAACACTGAGTTGATATTTGAAATCACCAGAAACATGCACAGTAATATGTTAGGCTCCACCCCTTATTCCCTTGTGGTAACCAGCCCCCGGCCTCTCACTGACTCTGGGACCTCCAATCCCCCCTCCAGCCCCCCAACCTCCCCCCACCTCCCCCCTACTTCACCCTACCACTCTCTCTCTCTCTCTCTCTCTCTCTCTCACACACACACACATACACACACACACACACACACACACACACACACACACACACATAAAACACACACGCGCGCACACATACACACATTGAGCTGACGTTCCTGCGCCACCAGCATTACCTTATTTATACAGCATGTGCATTACAACCCCTTACTCTTTCCTCTGATTGAAAGGAAACAAACCCAGTCAGAAGCTCTTCCTGTCCCATTGTCTGAGAGTCTGGGTGAGTGGTGACTAGCTGGAGAGTCTGGGGTCTGGGAACGTGTTGTAATTGAAACGGAGCAGCAGTAAATGACTAGAGATATGATCTCCACTGGCCTACGTTATCAGATGAAGGCCTGTAATGATTGATGTTGAAAACCTAAATGTGTGACGGACTACGCCAGGCCAGGTCATTGGACGGTGTGGATAGGTTTTAATCCCTGAAACATGAATGTACTGAGTCTGATCTGATCTATAACGTCCAGCAGGAAGTTACATGAATGTTTGTATGTGATGATATGAAAAATTATAATTTAACACAGTAGTGGGCAAAACATTCCGTGTGCAACAGGCCTACATCCGCCCGACTCCGAACTTGTCTGAGTTACTTTCTAATGTGACAAAGAAAATATAGGAAAGGGTGAATTTTCAGAGAGTAGCACTTTATTAAATGAATATGAACAGATTCAGTGAACCAATATATATATGCCCATATATATACCCATGTTTGTTTGTGAAATACTATTATATTACTGGCACTAGGCATGCTTACACGGCAGTATTGATTGTAAACAGTACAAAAATGTCGCTGAGTGCTCATTACTGTAGTATTTTATAACAACCAAGCTTTTCAGATAGTGATTGAGACAACAAAACTGAAACACGTCAACACAATGTGTAGACATGGGGGATTTCTGAGGGCAGGGTCTCTACTAGTGTAGAGGTCAGCATGGGGGATTTCTGAGGGCAGGGTCTCTACTAGTGTAGAGGTCAGCATGGGGGATTTCTGAGGGCAGGGTCTCTACTAGCGTAGAGGTCAGCATGTTGGCACTTTCCTCCCTGGTTTCCTCTGATTGCTCTGTGACCAACATGATCTCCCAAAGGGACTGTCTCTATTTCCAGTCCACAGTTACCCTCCTCCTCCTCACTGTGCACGGGGCGGACTGGCGTACCCCACCCTCCGAGGGGTCAGGGAAGAATTTTTACAGCTCACTTATCTGACCCCCGGGTGATTACTGTTTTTTTGCTTCCCTCTGGAATATGTAGAGAGTGGGTCGTATGCCCACCTCCCTTGTTCTCTGTAAAGCGCATTGTGTTGCCTCTGGGTATGAAATGCGCTATACAAATAAAGCTTTGATTGATTGATTGATTGACCCTTCTGCAATCACACCACAGCCCTGTTTTAATCCCGGAAACATGCATGTTCTGTTTGCAGATCTCTGATCGCAGATCTGAAAGTAATTGGATGGTCAAAACAATGTGACGGGAACCCTGTTTTCACTTGTCCAATCACTCTCAAATCAGTGTACCCCATGTATGGGAAGGTGCATGCATGCGAGGTTTGAGTTTGAGCAGGGTTGATGAGGGCACCATACTGTCTGTCTGTTTTCAAGCCACTCTCTTAGAAAGACATCATAGTTGCCTTGCAACTTGACTCTGTAAGAGGATAATCATTAATGAACAATTCTGTGAATATGACAGAGGTAGATCTCACTCTAGAGAGGATGGAGAGACTGGACATGACAGGAGAGATAACAGCATTTGCAAAGCATAGCACATCCTGGAAACAAGCTGAACTCAGGGGACAGGGTCTTATGTAAGAGGACAGAGATCCTGGTCCATCGTCTTGGTCCTCATCACCTGGGGTCATCGTCTTTTTCATCCTCCATTCTCTTTAGTACAGACCCAGCTTACCCTATCTCACTGTTAAAGCCTCTCCTTACACCACTCACTCTCTAAGCACTGAAGCTGAGATGGTAAAGAAGCCTGCGTTCCATTACTGATAGCTCAGGGAGCTTTGGCAGGAGTAGCCGATTTAGCAAGCCAAGAAGCCATTCCAAATCCAGGAAACCATCTTCGTCAAATAGTCTGTCTGCCATTCTGTTTTATTTATGAGCAGAGAACAAGATGTTTGTTATCAACCACTTGCTGCTTTTGGATGCAAAGTGTTCCCAGATCATGGCAATGCATTCTGGGAGGTCTGTACTTCCCACTCTAAGGCTTCTGATCAGTTGCCCAGGTGTCTGTTTCATGTTTCCTCTAGGCATGCTTGTGCATACTGTATGTATGTTCCTTATGTGTTTGTTTGTGCTGGGGGGGGGTTAATGTAAAATGTTATTATATTTGTAGACAACATGTCCTACTGTAGGAGTACAGTGGTGTGTCTGATGTAGTTAAACATCTGTTTGTAGTGCTAGTTACAGTGCGCTCCTGTCCTCCTCATCGAGACTTGGACCGGTTCTAAAGATGGTCTTTCACTCAACCTCTGTCCGCTGCCATGTTGGGTTTTCTATCCGAGACGTCAAGGATGTCATCAAGATGTAGGCTAGATGATGGGGAAGAAGGGGAGGAGTTATTTATGATGGGACTGTATCAACTGCAGATTATCAAGTAATATGAAAGATTTGATTAGAAAGAAAATTGAGTGAAGGAAATCTATCAAATGACATCAGCTGCTGGTTGGTTGTTAATTGAGATTTCAAGCATTTCTTTTGTCCAGTGTAGGAACCTACAGTACATTACAGCTTTGAAAAATGCTATTAGCATATCAGAGCAATATTGATGCCTTTTTTTAGTCAAGTTCCACATGCTTTACTTTTAAGAGTGCTAATTACAGTATAACTTCAAAGAGTAGTGTTATATCCCTATGTCAGTTGAGCAAGCCCTTTAATAATGTAGATCAACTTCGGTACACATGGGTAGGTGCTCTAACACATGTCTATGTGAGTGTGTATGGTCTATTCCTTGAGAGTGCCCATTAATTAAATCTGCTCTATGCCAGGGGGAGAGAGGGGCTTTCTCTACAACAATTACATCCAGTCTGAATGAACATTTTTAATTACAAGTTGTGGATCTAATCATGTCACTGTATAATCATGTCAAACATCGCGAACTAAAGCGGGAATTGGAGCATTTTATCCCCGAAAATCTGTTCTTCATGTTGCGAGTTATGTGAAGTCCTGTTTGAAATAACAAGTGGGTTCAAGTTCAGATTCAGTGCAAGGGATACAGACATGACAACAGATGTGTGTATGGGAGTGTTGTCAAGGTTAACTCCACGGTGTTTCCTGTCTATGGTGCCACGGTGTACAGAACGGCTCCCAGGTCCTTACGCCTGTAGGAAACCCCTGACTGAGTGTGTCCTGTGCTCCCTCTCGGCCCGGCCTGAACAATAGACCCCTCTCACAGCCCCTCAACCTGCGGACGGAGAGCTACGCTGTTTACAGTCAAAGTTGTGTACACACTGAGTACTCTCCACTTGCTTACTCCACCTTATGTTTATCACCAGCATCCTGACCGCAAAGGAGGGGGGAAAAAAACGGCTTTTCCTGTTATAAATGGTTGAGATGTCCTGTGACCAATTTGGTATGATGGTTTTTGTCTCTGTGATGCTTTTCAAAATGCTTTTCAGAACTGCTATGCCATGCCTATTTTCAATGTGTGCGAGGAGCAGGCTTAAGATACTGTAACGGGCCTAATGTTGCATCATCTTAGTCCATCACCCGCATGTGTACTGAATGTTAGGCTTGTATGTAAAACAGCCAATATAAACAATAGCACCACTTACCTCATCTGCGTTATGGGCCATGTGGCTTTGAGAATGCACTCTGGTGCCTCTATTAGGCCGGCGCTGAGTGGAGACGCGTATCCATCAGCTCGCTCTCACTGTCCCCCGTCCGTCACGTGAACAGGGATGCTCGAGGCAAAGTGGCCTCGCAGCAGCATCCTCAAGTAGTTGGGCGCCATGGCAACCGGTTCAGACAGGCTCCGGAGGGCGAGGCACAGTGGTAGCCTAGCTGCGAGGCAGCGGTTGATTTCGATCGTAGGGTGGCGTCTGCTCTAAGCTCTAAGTGTACGTTCATTAGGATCCCAATTAGCTGACGCCAAAGAGACGGCTGGTCTTCCTGAGGTCCAACAATACACAGTTCAGCACACTTTACTTTATTACTACCAGTAGGTAGACTTAGTTTGCAGTAGAGTCATCCACACAACACAGACAGTAGAGAAACATAATAGAAATACAAGTAATAGAAATAAAAGTACACAACATATTTCAGAGAGGAGGAGAGAGAAGACACATGGTGTTCTGTCTGTCTATTTCTTTTGTTATGGTTTGAGAAAGACAAACCAACTGATAACGTGACTGAATCACAGGCGTGACAGTCCTGTCACATAAGGGGTTAACTCATCAGGTGCTCCCAGTTATAATCAACCCCTCCCCCTTTGGCTGATTGGACACCATCAGTGCCATGTCCACTCAGCCAATCAGATGAGTGGCCTATTCAAAAAGCCCTCAGTTGGAGTGAGGCAGTCATTTCCCATCTCATGCAGGGGTTACATCTGGCTTTGGTGTATTGATTATTAATACATTTTTAGAATATTTTGTACATGCCAGAGTTTTTATTTTTAATTTTTTAAAGAACATTTCAATCAACTTAATCTCCATGACAATATTTACACATTCACATACAAACGTAGTCATGGAGAAATACATAACAGTTTTGGTTAAACTGGTTGAAACTATTGACCGATGGCCATGCTCCCAGTTCTATTGATATAATGCGACAAAGGTACATGCAGCCAGTTGATGCATAATGGAAACAACACAGTTTACTGCATAAACATCTCTAAGATGCAGAGAAGATTCCAGAAGAGTGGGACAAAAATGTTTGTACACAAGAATGCAGGAAGTGGATACACTAACTCCTCAGTATAAATACCGCCCACCAACGCAAATTTTTCGGCGGTGCAGCTGGCGGTGTATGAGAGGTAGTCACAGGTGTTTGTAAGTCAGAGGACCCAAGATCGAACCCAGCATGGGCAAGTGAGGGTGGAAGCAATACTGATGAGAGACACAGTGACACCTGTGACATTAGAACAGCAGGGGAGCAATGAATAATTTTGCAGTTGCCTTTGATCTCACAGGTGTTCTTACTACAGGCCCTGTTGCTGTATCCTCACAGCTCTACAAGCTCCTGTGATGTCTGGGATGAACTGGAGGGCAAAGTAACCAGCGCAAAGCATGCTGGGAGTTTCAACCGGAGGTCCAATACAGAATTAAACTCTTTAATGAGAATTTTGGTTTCAGAATAATTGATCAGATGAATGATTAGGCTACATAAATAAACGTGTTATCTTGAGCTTAAAACTCAACATTTCCTGTATTCATCATGTCGTGCTATGATGAAGCCGCTTTGATAAGACAACATTTATCAAAGTAGAAGATTGGACATTTATTTGGATCTCTGGCTTTGGAAAGTGCC
This sequence comes from Borostomias antarcticus, assembly GCF_949987555.1. Lineage (NCBI taxonomy): Eukaryota > Metazoa > Chordata > Actinopteri > Stomiiformes > Stomiidae > Borostomias > Borostomias antarcticus. Next base: position 3,978,309 of record NC_140261.1, read on the forward strand.
TGACTGACTGCTTCTAGATTTATAAGACAATTCCTTCTTCTTGCTGAGTGATCCTTACAAGGAGTTGGACCGGACCGTGCTACAGAAATCCACAGGAAACTATCCAACAGAGTACTGTGAGTATGAACCTACCAAAAGTAGCCAGACAGCCCGTAACAGAAACAAACATAATCGCCCCCTACACATGCAACAAGCCACAATAAATAGGAGACAGGAAGACAGGTGATTGGACGAGACAGCTGGAACACAGGTGGACTTGATGGAGACTTAATGGACAACAATTAGAAGAGGGTTCATCAGGCTGGACGAGGGACACACGGACACCTGGGGAGAGGGGAACACAACACAAGACCACACAGACGTAACAATAAGGACCAGCCTGCTCTGATGGGAGGGCGGTCTGTCCATGACCATAATCACTAGTTTAAAACAGCTTGGCTGACTGATGGGAGAGCGATGTCCTCCATCTAGAGCAGCTCCAGTTATTTAATGTTAGATCTGGCCAACAGATGTTGACTCCAATACAGGGCGTCAAAGGGGATAAGCAATCACAGCCAGAAGCTCCATAGTGTATTAGCCACAGTGGAATATAATCTACATGTATGTGTGATGTTCTGGGAGTGAGCTGCAGCTCTGTGACGAGACCAGTTCATGTTTGTTGTGGTCTCCTATTCAACCAGCCCTCAAAGCAGAGTTCTCTTTGTTCCATGGTGTACAGCATAAATGTGATTATACACAGTTGATACGATGTACTGAATCCAATTAGAGTTACACAGCTATGGTAGTGTAGCTCTCTCTCTCTCTACTGCAAGTATACCAGCCACAAACTACAGACCAGCTACAAAGCAATAGCAAAAGCAATAGCTTAGCTTTCTAACATTATAGTCTTACACTCTGACTTCATTTTATGACCTGTCAGAAGGTGTCGCAGATTTTGATTAAGGAGCTACTATAACTTAACAGTTACAGTAAATTAATGAGCTTGATTATTTATGTAAAATGCGGAAGTTGTTGAAATCAAAATGTGGTGATGTGAGTCCAGGAGGGACAGATGGGGATGAAGTTATCTAGTTCAACGGAACAGCTTTCAGACAGCTGGACCCAACTCCCATTACAGTCCAGAAGGCACTCTCAGAAAATGTCATCACTGTGTGAGAAATGAGGAAATGAAATGGGGAAGAGGAGCATGACCAGGTAGACAAGCTTCTTCACGTAGCCATAGTTCCTTTTTACAACACAATAAAGAATTCATCCCTTTAAATTCAGCCTATTCTCTAAGTTATTGATTCTCATTCATCCAAAGTTGTTGTTGTACAAGCAATTACCCTGACATACTGTATAAGCAATGATTTTTTTTTTAAGTTGTCTTAAAACTACTATGTGTCCCCTGTGTGGACCAGTACCCAGAAGCACTGTAACATTACAGGTTAAACAATTCTAACCATAGATCTAGTGTCCTTTTTATGGAGCTATGGGATCTACACGGACTGCTTTAACTTACTGTACACTTGTACTAGGGGCAAATGCGTTTACGCTTCATCTGCACAGTGGGGCTGATGTTCCTGCTACGGAACCGCACCATTGGACTGACCCAGGGCCCGAAGCATGGCTGGCCATCTGGTTGATCTCTGCAGAAAGGTGTCCTGCTGGCGCCTCAAGGAAAAGTAAACAGCTGGACACACAGGCAGGGGGGTGGGGGCAGGGGGGGTCATACATCTTCCACTCACTGTCAGGTCTTTGATTGACAGGTGATCAAGTGAGCGATGCAGAGAGCCAGTCTCAGTGATCATTCCTATCCTGGCAGTCTTGGAGTTCCTCATACGGTCAATAGAACGGTCAGATGGGTTGATCGCATGTAGTCCTATACCATGTCTTTTTTCAACAAAATACAACATGTCTATCTTGTTTTACTGTATGTATCTTTGGTGTTGGGGACTGGTAAACACCAAAGTCAATAACCAATTAATAATACTGACATAGGTCTGATGATACATGGTGTGCATTGAACTGAACTGATCTGAACTTCACCCCCCTGTTATCCTGTGTTTACACAAAACACAGATATAATTATTTGATAAGTTCTCTGCATTACAACCCTGTGCTTTTCAGACACTTAAAAGATATACAGTAATATGTGGTTAATTGAACAGAGGAACGAGTACACATCCCTTTGACTTTAACTCGTCTGGGAGCGTTTAATCAGTGTATTGGAGCCGCAGTTGGCCAAACTGTCTGACAAGACCAACGTAAACAAAGTCTTACAGGCAATTAAAGGGGATGATGAGCCCACACACAGACTCTCCATCTAAACAATGGGCTCTCTCTCGCCCACCAATGTGTGTTTCTGCCTGTCTGCTGGGGCTGTCCCTACAGGTACGAGTGAGAGCAACAGCTGGATCAGAGGGGGAGAAAGCGTTTGTGGCATCCTGCCCACATCCTGGCCCTGAGACTCAGGATGGTGAAGGGGACAGTCCTATAGTGTTGGAACAGAGCATGCTTATCACCAAGAATGTCCGGATGGTTTAGCCCCCCTCCCCAACCATATCAGTTCAATATTAGAAACAGTTAATTGCCAAATCCTACAAGAACATGTGACCTGGAGGAATTTCAGTTACCTTAAAGGGGTAGTTCGAAATTGTGGGACATAGAGCCTCATTCACGGCTTACCCATAATGTTGTTAATAGATGGAAAACATTTTCAGCTGATTCCATGCTGTCCCTTCATTCAGGCGTTCACAGGATGCTAATGCTAACGCAATCGAACCAAATGGGCTAGCATTCAGAGAAACATACTTACTTAATCCTATTCATTCCTTTAGGAATATAAAGCTACAACTATCTGCTTCCATCTCGTCCTATCCTGTGCAGCATGTTGTGCCTTGCCCCAAGTTAGCTTAGCCGTTTTCAGTTCTGAGTTCACAGTTCTTCGCTAGGTTGTTTTTGGCCTCCCTTGTTTCCTCTTTCCAGGTGAAGTGCATCTCAAGGCTACTGTAGTTATAGGTCCATTCTGAGGACATGTCCTAGCCATTGGAGCTGGCGTTGTTTAATTCCCAGCACCCCACTGTGACAGTTGATGTTTTTATACAGGTCCTCATTGGAAATCCTTTCCGGACAGAAAATGCAACATATCCTCCAGAGGCATCCATTATGGAATGCATTGATCTTCTTCGTGTCACTCTCACCAACTCGCCAGCTTTCTGAGCCGTACAGCAGAACTGACTTAACATTGCTGTTACACAGTCTGATCTTGGTTTTTAGGCTGTACTGCTTTGACTTTGACTTGGTATGAACAATTGCAAATGTACTTCGAGCTTTCCCAAAACGTATGCTGATGTCTTTACTGCATTCATTGTCCTTGCTGAGTAGACTTCCCAGATATGTGAACTCCTCAACATATTCGAGAGAGCTGCCATCCACGGTGATTGGGGTGCATGTGGTGTTGAATTTATGCACTTGGGCTTTGGAGGTATCAATGTTCAAACCCATCTGTTGGAAATCTGTCAGTCCTATCTGTTTGCTCTTGCAGGTGAGTACAGTCTAGCTAGCTCTACAGTCTGGCTAACTCATCAGCATAGTCAAGATCTTCCAGCTGGGTGAAGAAAGTCCACTGGGTGCCTCTAGGTTTGTCTGAGGTGGTCATGGACCAGTCTTTGGCAATCAGGTAGAGAATGGGAGAGATGATACATCCCTGGCGTACACCAGATTCCACAAGGAACCAATCAGCGAGTTGGCCGTTTGTGATCACACTACACTCAAATTGATGGTGAAACATCTGTATTGATGCAATTGTCTTTGGAAGAACTCCATAGGATTGCACGATCTTCCACAGGGTGTCACTGTGTAATGCGGTTTGCAAATTGTGTTTCTTTTGAATTATAGCAATCAGACCTTTAGCCCAATCCACAGGAATGACATTTCCCTCCCAGATGTTTCTGAAAAGGTCTGCGAGAACTGAGGTGTTGAGATCAGCTTTCAGCATATGTGTTGATGGAGTCAAAGCCTGCAGCTTTCCCATCCTTTGTCATTTGGATGGCATTTCTGACTTCTGTTTCAGAGGGCTGGTGTTGATGTTGAGTAGGCTTATGCAGATGTGGGGTTAGTAGGGTGTTCTGGTTCAGGGCAATTGAGGTCTTCACAAAAGTGCTGCACCCCTCTCACTGCCTATTCACTTGGTGTTAACAGGTTGTTACCATCCTTGTATTTTACAGGAGCAGATTGGCTGGTGTTTTTGCCACAGAGCTGTTTGGTGATTTTATATACAACACTCATTTTGTCTCTTCTGGTTTCCCCTTCTGCTTTGCAGGCTAGCATCTCAACAAAGGCCCTTTTGTCATTCCTTGCACTCTTTCTGACCTCCTTATCCTTGGTCTTATGGGCTTCTTGGACCTGTTCCTGAAGCCTCAGTGACTTGGTGTACAGCATCTTGGCCTTAAAGGAGTAGTTAAGGGAAAATGCATGTTTAGCCATGTTTTAAGGTTACTTATGATCATATACAATGGTTCAGATCAAAACGTTGACAAAACTAGCACTTTTGAGAAAGTCTGATAATTGCTCTACTACCGTTTAGGTCATACAATGGATGTGGGTGGGCACCTTGAAAAATAATTCAAAAACATGTTAAACTCTCGATTTCAAAGACAAGAAGCTCCCGAGGGGGTAATTGGTGTCCGTTGGTGTTCTGACATCAAATTCGCCGCAAAGTATGAATCCTGTAGGGTTTTATTGATCAGTTTATGAAATCCATTGACTTGTATTGAAGCGACAGTTGTAGATGTGTAGATTAATCCACAGAGGGGATTCAGGAAGCGGAACTACTTACGGTAGCAATTGTTATTGTTTATGTTGCTAGGCTACCTAGTTTGCGGAAGTTTACACACGTATGTGCTGTGACTAAAAACACCAACTCATTTTTAAAGACAGGAAAATCACTGAGTGGTCAATGGTGTCCGTTGATGTTCTGGTAAAAAAACTACCCCTTTAAGTTAGCTTTTAGCCATTTTCTCCTAATTTTGGTGGTCTTTAATTTCCTGTTGGTTCTGCGATTTCTCAGGCCGAATAGCAACACCTTAATTACACCCTTACTTACAGAAACTGTTAAGGCCTTTCAAGGGTGGGACGTTTTTAATTAAGGTCAAGCTCTAGCATTATCTTCACAGAATTACAGTGTTAATTGGTTTGCTGCCTGTTCACTCTTTTACAGATCAATGGCCAGGCAATGATTCAGAGTCTGCTAACTGTGGCCATTGTTGGGTGTATAGTTTTATTCCTGTAGGGCAGAGTGGACAGAGTGTATGATGGTACTACTTTGAAATGTCCCAATAATGGCTGTGTTCCTGACAAAAAAGCAAGTGTAAATATGAAAAGTGTGATTATAGCATTATGCTATCCTCATAAAAGACCGCACACACACACACACACACACACACACACACACACACACACACACACACACACACACACACACACACACACACACACACAAAAACAACAGAGCGTGCAACAGAAATAGAGGGCTGTTTCTTTCTTTGTATCCTCTGCCAGCCTTTCATTAATCCAATCCAGTCACTCTGAAGTCAAACCGACCTCTCTGTTAGCACCGCCTCCTCCCTCACCGACGCCCAACCCGACCCTCGAGTGACATCTGTTTCGACCAATCGTCGGTGGAATCTCTGCGCCGTATGTGGCTCATGGGCCAATCAGATTTAAAAGTGGGCGGAACTACAGTGGGCCTGGCTTTCACGTTCGGTTGCGGCGGTAAGCTCTGGATGGGATTTTGTACGAGTTTTCTTTGACAGGTTGTAAAATTAAGATATTACACCAAAGTAAACAAAGTTAATTGTATATATTCGCATAAATAGGCTAACATTCGCATTAGTGTTGTCTTTGTTAACAGTAGTGTAGCTTACATAGCCTTCATGTATTTGTAAAGTAACCATTCAGACAGCAGCGGTGATTTTCTTGTTTAATAATGATGCTTATTGAATTGTAATATATTTGTATTTAGAATTGAATTCACGGCAATAGTGAATGAAACATGTTACAAAATAACTGACACTGTAAACTGTCTATAACCATGGTAACATTTGTATCGGTTATTACTGTGTCCCGTTGCCAGTTAAGTTTGTTTAGATACATAGTTGAAGGCATTCATAATATAATTTAACAATAACTGACATTCCCTCAACTGCTTTCCCTGCTGACAGTTCTGTACACTAACCTTAGTATTTGTATCATGTGATGTAGGCTATAACCCTCTCAAAAGCACGTGCCAATATGATAAGATATTCTACACTTCATCAGCATTTCTGCCTTTTATTGTTCAAAATAATTAATAACCAATTTTTAAATATGTTTTTCATGTTTTTATAACAGATTTCCATGCGGTGTGTGGACTGAGAGTTGCTGTTGAAGAGACATCTAGAAGGATACAGCTACCACACCTCTCAAGCAACTGACCTCACTCTTCAGCTGGATTCTCAAGACACTTCTAGGGCTTTACTGCTACTTGGAATACTTTTCCACTTCTTTCCACTCACTTGTGTGGAATGGCTTTTGAGGAAACCTAACCCTGGTCGTTTTCAAAGTGTTAGCGAGAGTGCTGGAGTTTACTTCTGAGGACGTCACCTCCAATCTTTCAAGGGAACATAGTCCAAGATGGATCAAGCCAGCGGTGGAGAGGACCCAAATAAACCCTCTAAGAAGAAATCTAATGAGGATGAGAGTAAAAACAAGAAACTGGTATGTATCCACGGCTAGTTTTCATCATGTCATTGAAGTCTAGTCATTGTCATGCAAGGGTTAAATGTCACACTTCCCATAGCACTACAGTATAGTCTTTCCACTGTTTCACACTCTAATAAGTGAATCAGTGATAACCTGTGTTGAAAACTATGGCCAGAATTTATGATCACAGCTCATTCATGGAAATTAGAACAGGTTAATCAGTCACCTACTGGTAGGTCGTGAGTCTTGCTGTTAAGTCACATCAACACAGATAAAGGAATGAAACTGCACACACAAGCTCTCTGTACTGGGTATCAAACTCTTGAAGTATGCTAGGCTGAAACTTTGTCTGTTTGATTAAATTACCCAGCATGCAGAGGTTGAGTGTGCGATTTTATTCATTTTTCCAGTGTATTTCACCCGTTACCGGTACTTCTCCAAGACTACGCGTTTTTTCCTTCTTTTTCCCAAGTCTCATCATCCCAGCAGTGTTACACACATATGTTGTCACACCCCTGTAGAGCAAAATGAGCTTCAAAGAGCCATTTTTGGCAGAAACACAGCCCCAGATGGGATTGTGGGCCAATAGGAGGATAACTAACTTGGGGCTAAAAGTCAAATGGTGCTTTCAGCCCAATTTAATCTCATCTTTTAAAAACACTCACAAGTTAAGGCCTGACAATGCAGCCTACCTCCTGATCAATGCCCTATCTGAAACTTTGAAAATAATTCTTGTGGTGACAGTTTGTCATTGAAGCATTCCTGACAGATAAGATAGTAGTGGAAACTAAATTCAATCACATGAGCCCAACATTTGTTTTAAATAGGATAGAAATTACTGTGATGGTCAGAAAGCTCCGTCGACCGGAAGAGTTTGCACAGCTACAAGAACAGCCACTGAACAACAGTGCATTTAATCATCATGTAGTTTACTGTGCCTCAGTTTACACATTGTTAGTCCGTCAGGTTCACCCCCTCAGCCTCTAGTTAACAGGGCCTGTTTGTTTACACACAAACTGGTTGTTTTGATGAAGAAACATGCTGACTGTGTACACCCTTATGGTCTCAGATGTCAGTGAGCATTACTGCACATCATGCCTCACCTGGAAATGAAATCACAAGTTCTAGCAAGTGGGAGGGCTACAGCGTGGCGTCTCCAACAGTACTCGTATTTCGCAAACTATTTAGGAGTGCTATTTATGCGTGATAATAGGATCAACTGACTTGATTTCAGAATTAAGTAGTCTATATAGGGCAGGATCACGCCTATATAGAGTCCACTTTTTAAACAAGAGGCCTATATATGCTTGCAGTTAGAATATTGACACTGCCGCGTCATCTATGACCACGTGACCGAGGTTGTCAAAAAAACCTTGCTGCACACAGGCACTGTATGTTATAGGGATTTGAGTAGCATGGCAGCTCTAAGCTCTAAAGAGACGTGACACAATCAGGACAGAGTCAGGACAATTCTACCACAGAGATCAACTGTTATCCTCTGCGAATTTATGGCTTTGTTTACCAAATATGTCGCTCCAATTTGGGCTGAGCTACGCTGAGCCAATTACTCAACTATGTCCTTTGAAGGGCGGGGCTTGTGATCCGGTGCTCCTGGGAGAATGGGTCCACGCTAGCGAGGGCTTCGTCGGCGTTTAGGAATGCGAAACATCTCCTGGCCTGAGGCGGAGACTCGGAGGAACTACGCAGAGCGCCGTGTACAGGGGACTGAGCATGACCAGTGTTATAGGTCTAAACAAAAGCAACCATTCCTCTCTTTCTCTGGCTCAGTCTAGCTCACAGTTGGGGAAGGTGGGGGTGCATTATTGAGGGCCTGAGGCACAAACTTGTAATGTTCGGTATGTGCTCCAGTAGGGTTAACCGAGAGTTTTCCACTGAGCAGGAAACCCCAGTGTGTGGACTGTAATGACATGGCTGGACTTGAACCCACAGAGTCTCTCCCAAGGGTGTGGTGTGTGTGGTTTTTCAGCTTGGGGGAAACGCAAAGCTTTACAACAACTTTTGAATGTCCCCCAGTCCCCCTCGTCCGCCTCCCTCCGTTGTTCACACACCCTGGCCAGGCCCAAGTGCTTTTCAGCTCTACTCATTGGTGAATGAATGGGCACTGATGTCATCCAGGCACCCTCTCTCTCATTCTGCCCCCCCCCCCCCCCCCCTCTCTCTCTCTCTACTTTCTCTCTCTCTCTCCCAGTGAGCTCACTGCTCTGTGCGCCTTAAGAGATACCGGTGGACAGGCACGTTCCCTGTTGTTGCCCTATCCTCCTCTCCCTGCCAACACGGGAGGCCCCTGTTTTGGATTGAGCAAAACTCCCACTGTGCAGAGTGAGGGAGGAAGTAATGATTCATCCCTAGGTGGAGACATGACCTGCCATTTGTTTTCCCCTCCCCCCTCACGCCGAGACATCTTATAGGTTTAGACTGTGTTCACGGACTGGTAAAGAGGCCGATACCAGTACTGCATGTAGGCCTATAGATGTCCTCCAAAACTTTACTTTCGCCACACGTGACTTTCTCCATAGGGTATCAGCTCTTCTGAATGTACGTGTGAATGTACTGGATTAGTGTGGAGACGGTCCACATTCGGGGACGGTCTTAAATTCGTCTTGAGCTGGATTAAAGCAGTTTTTGTCTCCGGTGGTGGCAGGCCTTTCCATGCCTGCACCATGGGCTTCATTCCGAGCCAGGTATTCTGGCCTGCCCGGGGAAAAGCCAGTTGTGTACAGAAAAAGCAGCGCCAGTTGAAAGCTGTGTTTGTTTTACAAGTCACCGCCGGGCAGGATTACATAACATGGGGAATTGTTTGGGCTGGGGTTGTGGACGCACAGAACAACCACCAAGGACATCGGGATAACGCCGCGCTGTTTGGGAAGTTCTCGCCATGCTCACGCCTGTCTAAAATGTCCGTCGGTGACCTCTGCTGTTATGTAGGCTACTTGTTCGCCAAGTTTGCCACCCTGAGGAAAGTGGAAGTGGAAGTCCTAACCAAGCACGGGCTAATAATGGAGGCAGTCATTTCAGAGGAATTCAGAAGATCTGGTTTGAGGGAGAGACGTCCCCCTCTGCATACCAGTGTAAACTGTGACCTCAGACCGGGGTGACGACATACTCTAATATCCACAGATCCCTAGAGCAGCATCATGAACTTTGCATCCTCATGTTAAGGGCCTCATGGTGTATGTGTTAATGGGGATGGAATGTGTGTGATGGACCAAGCACCCCAGCACCTATCTTATCGTATGGTGCTGGACTTTAACATTATCTGAATGAAGGACAATGCCCGTCCTCCTGATGACGCTGTGCTCATTTTCAGATCAATGGTTTTTTCTTTGAGTTTTCTTTATTTTCCAGTGAGAAACTGTGGCTGTATGACTGATGTGCAGTAGTGCGTAAGGGACACAGAAGAGTAGAATGTTTCCCCAAAGGGAGATCTGCATTCTGTGGCTGATAGCAAGTGTTGAGAACACTAATATGAAACAGATGTGATTGAAAACAAATGTAGAATTCTACCAGAATGAGGCTATGCTGGAAGTTTCTTAGGCAGAAGTTGGAAATGCATTTTCCGTTTATCTGTTCTTTCAATTATCAATCCTCTATTCATATGGATTAATGACTGCCATTTATGATCTCGCCGTCTTTTGCAAACCAATGATTAATCATTTGGAACAACAAAACATTAAAAAATAGTTAAAACATCTGACATCTCCAACTTCACTGTATGTGCGATGCACACAAACTTTCATGGTTATAGTTACACATGCGCAGCGCACACAATTTTTTGCATACCCTGATGAGGGGTTTCTGGGCACTAGAAGGGCCCTTGAGCAGTTACACTACCCCAGCCAAAACGGACCTTGAACCCGGTGGCCATGGGATAAGTCTGAATGTTTTGGCGCTCGAAATCCGGAATTGCGTTCTAGTGTAATAGGCAGATCCTGAGGCTTTTGAAAACCAGGCCAGGTCAAGCCTGGCTTATGTGTGTTGGCTGGCTTGTTTCTGTGCGGGACTGGTAGGACGGTAATGTCTGATAAATAAAGATGGGTCTTGTCACCTGGACACATCAGTTCCAATGCTTCCAATGCTAATCCAGCACAATAAGAGCGGGATAGCCAGTTAGCTCATGGGCTCACAACAACTAGCAGCAGCTTCCATAACATTAATGGTAGCGGTCAGTGGCTAAAGCAGTTACACTGATGATTACACTGATGCTATTTTGCTGCAATGGGTTCAACTTTTGTTTCTGGATAAAGGTCATGACAGTAGCTTATGTCAATAATGTAAACTGAAGCTTTCAGTGTAACCTACTGTAGGCTAGTTGTGTGCATTGCTTTTAGTTTCACTTTCATTTTTGTATTGAAAGAAGAGGCATACTATCAATGAAGAAAAAGTGTGTGTGTGTGTGCGCGCGTGAATGATTGAGTAAATGATAAACATAATAAAGATAATGTGTGTGTATCAGTACCTTTTGAATGTTGAACTAGAGCAGATTCAACTTGGCGCTCTGGTGAGAACAGGGTAACATAAGTCTTTCAGGTGCTCTTGGGGTTTTGGAGGGAAACCTTTTGAATCTTTTCAGCATATTTTAACAATACCGTGATAATACTGATATCCGTGATTTGATAACCGTGAAATTTTCATTCCGTTACATCCTGGATCAGCATGTCAAAGGTCATTCTGAGTGTGTGTGTGCACGTGCGTGCCTGTTGCGGTGGCTCGTGTCAGACGATCAGAAGACAGACCTCCGGGCAGAGCCCTGAGAGTAAACAGATCTTCTTAACGTCTGCACTTAGACAGGAAACTGAGATGAGTCATCATCGTCATCATCATCATCACTCTCCAGCCAGTGCAGCTCAATATCCAATCTACACACACACACACACACACACACACACACACACACACACACACACACACACAGACAGGGAGGGGTTGTGTTTCACACGTGCATAAATGTACTCTAACTGTAACTGAGTGTGGTTGAACTTGTTTGCTCGGCCAGAGAAAGAATAGCACTAGTCTGAATCACCATCAATGTGACACCGTACAACACACATAACGCCTTTTCTCCACTTTCCTCTTGGTGCTGTATAAGCAGATGTTAGCTCATGCCCTGTGAGTGTGTATCCTTCATTGGCTGCAAATGTCTTTTTAATGCTGTTGGTTCTCTGGCTGTTGCTAAGTTTCACTTGATTTCAGCTCCTCTGGACGGATCCTGTTTGAGGCCCACTGATCATTACTTGTCTCCATTGAATTGTGTTGCCATGGTCCTCTGTGTTCTCGCCAGCAAATATGTTCTGCAGGCAAAACCAATTTCATCTGCAATTGCACAGCAGATTCTTTCTTAACTAATCTCAATTCAAGAAACAAGTGAAATACTTTACCAGACCTTAAAAGTTGTTCATACTCCCATTATTGCCAGTTAGACAACTTTCTTTTACTTTTAATCTGAACATGTTGATTATTTTTATTCAATCTTATTCAGTTCTCTGTGTCTGATAGGGATTTGTACTATGGAGGGTGATATCCACTTAATTAGTTCAATCTGGTCTTAATGATTATAATCACACTAGACCATTAGTAAGTTATTTAAGTGATTAAAATAGCAGTAATGCATGGGCAGTTTCACATCAGTTTAGCGCAAGTGCCTCTTATGTGAGATGTGTCTATGAAGGCTTTATTATAAAAGGTAAAGATGCAATTGCACTTTGTATATTTAGTAAACAATAGATATGCTTACAGTGTCCATCTGGTGGACAATTGCAGCCTTTCCCCTTTGCACTCCTAATAGTGGGGCGGCTAAATTATATCACAGTTTAACATGTTTTTGAAAGATTTTTCACGGTGCCCACCCACATCCATTGTATGACCTAAAGGGTGCTAGAGCAAGTATCAGACTTTCTCAAAAGTGCTAGTTTTGTCAACGTTTTGATCTGAACCATTGTATATGATCATAAGTAACCTTAAAACAGGGCTAAACATGCATTTTCCCTTTACTACTCCTTTAACCATGATTTGACTAGCTAGCAAAGTTTGTCCTTATTGAGCTAGCTCGCTCACCTGATTAACTCATTTATCTTCCAGGCCAGATATTGATTTTTGAACGATGAAAAATGTGCTGGCTGGCTTGTTTGTGGTGGATGGGGGGTTGCTATGGGGGTTGCTTCATAGAAAGGGTGTTGGAGTGACTGTGTTTGTCTTTTGTTGTATTTCTACTAAGGCTTTTTATGGGGAAAAAAATCTGCCTTAAAGACAAAGCCAAATTAAAATGAGTACTGTTCCACAATGCTATGACCTACGTTCCTAAAATTTTACCTGAAGATCTACCACACCTGTGGGATTGTTAAAGTAGTGTAAAGAATTATCTAGGTGGTAATCAATTACTCTGCTGTGACCAAGACACAGCAAAAACATTAAGAAAAATTGTACTCACCTAAAGAAATGTACAATTAGACAGCCAATAAAGCCTGGCCAAGTCTAATGTAGTATGAAAACTTACATTGGATCAGTTATGCAGCATGTCACATTTACCACACCAAAGTAGAAGATCATATTCCAAAGCATAGAGGCTCTACATAGATTTTAGTGAGGCTAGGGTGAGGTCGGGCCGGATGGGGACGACCACATCCTAAGGTGTGGTGTTATGGCCACCAGGGGGCGTCTTTCCGATGCCCCAATATCCAGATTTGTTCTAAACATACTCTTCAACATATGTGCCAAGTTTGGCGCTTGTATCACAAAATTGAATGATTCTTGGTATATTCTGAGCTTAGCTTCCCCACTATAAAATAAACACCTAAATTTGTAATATCACTGACTGCTTTATCTTTTGTTAAATAATGTATTAGGGCATTCCCTGTGGGGGCTGTTGGCATCTGAATAATGTGAACGACTGTGTAATGGAACACTTAACCTTTGTTCTTTGGACAGTAAATCTTTTTGACTCATGACTCATGGGTTCATTGTATTCCTTGTGTTAAGACTGACATTATAGAGGGGTGTTTAAGGCGTTTTAGTTTGACAGATGGGTTTTAAAGTGCACGTTAGGTCATAACTAGCTTGTTAGCATGTTATTACCACAGCTTATCAGAGTGGAAACAATAATACAAAGTCTAGTTCCTACTGTGTACTATATGTCCATGTCAAGCATGACTCCTTTATCAGATAACTCCTGTCAGTGTCATTTTTGTCATGATTCATGGCATTTCTTTTCACATTCAGGTCAGAAGTGTGTGTGTGTGTGTGTGTGTGTGCGTGTGTGTGTGTGTGTGGGAGTGAGGGGCTTTTGGAGACGTGTGAGAAATGGCAGGAAACGGGCCACATGTGAGTGTTTAATGGCATTCAGGAAGTGGTAGAGAGGAAGTGGTGAAGAATGCTTTGGTCATGCGGTTGAAGAAACAGAAAAACTGTTCTGACATCATGTTCAGATGGTGACTATTCTTAACGATGAGCGATACAGCCCCTCCGGTCATAAAGCCCCCGTTCTTGATGGCCTTAATCTTGGGCTCTGCACGTACTGTAAGATCCCTGAATAGTTGCTATGTTTCAAATGACACAAGTCTCTCGATGACATTCACAGGGAGATCCAGAAGTCTCCATTTGGAACACACATCCCCTTTCATACAAACTCAAGCCTTTGTTAAGGCACTCTGTGAAGCTAACCCCAAGAGAGCACCGCTTTGAAATTCATTTTACAGGTCTGTACAAACCTGAGGGCAAAGCTGTTCTCGTTAAAGAGTCACATGGTCAGGTCATCCACCGAGAGGCTGAATCACTCAACCACCGCCGCCTTGTCTGCTTCCTCTGGTCAATAGCTGGTTTCATACGACAACTTTCCCAAAATAAAAGCCATAATGCCACTGACTCCTGCCCATTTAAAGGCACTTGAGCTCTCAACTTTACCTAATAGCCTTTTTTGGGGAAAAGCCTCGTGTGCATATTTACAGAGGGGAGGGGGGCTTTGGTAACACTGTGCCAGACTTGTGTTTAATTGTGTTGTTTTTGGAAGGGGCTCTTGATTCAATCTGTCTGACCACAACTCTGCAGATCTGCAGACAGAGCTCCATTATTTGATAGGTATGTGTGGCCTTTTGTCTTCTCGATTGGAGTGAGATGTTCCTTTCTCTCTTCCTCCCTAGTGTGTGTCTGTGTGTGTAGGTTTGTCTCCACACTCTAAGCTGCTGGACCTGAATATCAGAATGCCGGTTTGCCCACCTGATATTCTCACCAGGTTGGGAATTACACGACAGCCATGGCTGTCGATGCCCCTCCCTCTGGCCGTGATGCCCCGAAAATAATTCTACCCCCTGCGGCCACCATGGCTTTTGTGCCCCTGCTACCATCTAAATCTCGAGGTTGCTTTAAAAGCATGTTTTTCATGTTTCTTATTTATTGGACATACTGTCGAGAACAGTTATTGTATCTTACTTGGGTGGTAAAAATTCAGTAGGCCATTCAGTTAAAAATATTACTGAACTACTGCTTTAAACTAATTTATTTGTAGGTGTCAAATCCTTTTATTTCACTCAATGGCCTTTGTGCCTTGGCATGTGGCCTTTGTGCCCTAATAAATTGACACCGAAGGCCAAATGGCCTTGCCACTAAAATGACAAAATTCCTACCCTGCTTCTCACCCTCTCAGCCTCACTCCTTTTGGTATTACAGGAGCCTGGACAGAGCATAAAGATGTCCAGACACATGTTGGGCCATGTTTAATCAACAACCCCCCAAAGAGATGGCATTCATTCATCCTGTAGGATGTTGTAGGTTTTTTACCATAGCTTTGGCCTTTCCCACCAGGAAACAGAGGAATGTTTTATGGAAATGGGTCATGCCTGTGGCACTATTTAACAGGGCTTCTCCCTGATCTGGGCACTGCTTCACTCACTATTCACCTCAGTTATTGTTAACTACACAGGCCAACAGGGCTTGAATACATTACATTACATTAACTCTGTTAGTTGGTATAGGCCTGGGCTTACTTTATCTCATTATGTCATGTATTAAACCATCAGTGTCTTGGCTACTGAACAATGAAATCCTTTCATTGTAGCTTAGATAGAAACCGGAAGCCTTTGGTTACAATGACCTACATGTTTAACATGGAACATGACACAATACTCATTTTCTCTTTAGAGCTATTTTCCTTGAACCAGTTGCACTTTGAGTTGCTTTGCTTTTGACCCATTTCATTGCACATAGTTTAGGGAAACTACTAGAAAAGTCTTGATACTGAAACACACCACCATCTAACAGAGGTAGGGATTTTTGCCTCCACGTGCTAGGGGGTATATTTTCACTTGGGTGTGTTACTGGAGTTCGTTCGTTCGTCGCAAATCAGGATTATACAAAAACTACCAGACCGATTTTCACAAAAATCATTAGCATGGGCCAAGTTAGAACCCATACAATTTTGGAGCGGATCAGAATCATTGGGTGGATACACAAATGAAAAGAGAAAAAAAAATTGACCATACTTAAATCATCTCCCTTCACTTCATCCTTACATGTTCTGCCAGGTTTACCGTATTGCCTGGTGGCCGAGCGGTTAAGGTGTTAGTTAAATGATTTTTTGTCCGGGGTTTGCGCCACAATGAAGAAAAAAGGATAATGCACGTAAGACTTAGCCTGGTATGACCATCCCGATCTAGCGAGCTCACTGCTTCGCTCCGCGATATCGGTCTGGCCTTCGCCCCATAGAGAGCGATTATGTGGGCGGGGGTACTTGCCTTGACAGACAAACACCTTCAGCCAATCAGCGTTCAGCAAACCTTTGCCAAATCCAGTCGGAAGAACGGCAAAAACATCTTTTCCACCGAGAAACATACTGCATACTCTTGTTCTAGTTAAAGTGTTGTGGTTAAGTCTATTTCTGCATAACTGCACTTATAGCTGGGTTTATTCTTCTAACGTTAACGTTACCACTCGTTGCTTCGGGAGCCGCCATGTTTGTTTAGCGAGTGGCAGAGACACGAACCAATCAGGGGCTGCTTTCCACTGTGGGGCGGGACAGCAGTTAAAACGCAGTCCCTGATTGGCCCGGTATGGTCTGGATTTTGGCATAATCGCTCTGGAGAAGGCGAAGGCCAGACCGTTCTGCGTTAGTGAAACAGAATGTGAGCTCGTGAGAATGGGATGGGCGTACCAGGCTATGGAAGACTAATCTAATCCATGCCGCCTGCGTAGTAGAAGGCAGATGGACGCCTCCAGATGAAAGAGGAATCTGCAACATTTTAAATCATCAGATGATTAAAAAAAGGATTAGTGCCAAATATGTGACCAGAAATGGGCATATCACAGAAGTACAAGTTTGATCAATCATCATCTCAAACATGTAAGCATTAGGCCTGATGTGCATTGTGTAGGCCTATGACCAATCCCATCAGCTATGCAATGAGCATAGCCAAGGTAATTATACATTAGGCCTATGCTACCCTATTTGTTGGCATAGACTAGACAAAAACATTTGATTTAATAGCTTCATAATTATTCATCCTATCAAAAACTGATGGTGTTGTTTTCGCTTTTCTGTGCCTGGCACATTTGAACTTGCTCAGCTGCTTGGGGAGCCTAAGCCTTATAATACCGACTGGATCCATCTAGAATTTCGGTCAGAAACACCAAAGAGTATTCAAAGCCTGTTTATCGGAAATGGTATTCAGGACAGCCCTAAATGTACGCTTATCATATAACCACAATGTTTAGTTATCACTGTTTTCCATCCATTCCAGCTTGTGAAATAACAAAACATTTCTGTTTCACTTCAGTTTAGCGCACAAAGGGCTGTTTAACAGTCCTGTTTATAACAGTCCATTATAAGAAGCAGGCTATAGGTGATAGCGAACATATAGGTGATAGTGAACATATAGGTGATAGTGAACATAGCCTACTTCTCAGAAGGGTCCAAAATTAATACTTGCCTGTCACCAAATGCAGGTAAATAGTCTTTGGCAAGTAAATGATGGAGGCCACGCGCTACACTGGCCGGTAGAAAAACAAGTCATTTTCTACACGATCTGGAGAAAGCTGCTGGTTTGCCGTCACTTCAGTTTGATAGATCTGCCGTTCTGGAAACGGAAAGTGCGTTTGCTCTCATCACTACGTTGCTTTTTCATCGTGGTCAGAAAAATTGTATACCACAGCCCTAGAGCTTACATTAGGCTACTTGAGCTAGCTATCTCACGCCGGCATTCCCGTCGGCAAGGCAACCACGATGAACTAGTATGGTCATGTGACATAGGGAAAACAATTTTGATATTTAGACACATATAGTGATTGTAAATAATTGACAATCATTAGAAATGCATTATGAGAATATTTAGAAGAAACAGGATACAGATTTTGTATTGTAGCCTATATTGCATTTTTTAGATGATTTGAATTGTTGTTTATTTTATTGGGAATTCACTAGTTGGCCAATGTTGTATTGTGGGAGAAGAGGACAGCTAGTTGGATCACCTAATCTTTATTTCCCTGCAGCTATTCAATTAAATTCAACTTCAGAATATGCTGTACAGTATATGGATCAATATAAATATACAGCATGAATACAGAACAAGCCAGCTTTCCTTTATGACGGGCCATGTTTGAGCAACGGACTGTTTGTGTGTATAGAGACATCACCTCCCCACACAGTTTAGAAGTTTCTGCGGAGGTATTTGCTCAGACATGTGACTTATAAGACACTCTGGGGATGTTTAGGGGCCGGGAAGAAAACTGCAGGATGTTTACATGGTTGTCTTACTGAAAGTAGGGATGTATAATGTGCGTGCCTCAAGACTCAAATGCATGCCTAGTTTGCAAAAAACAAAGAAAACAAGCTTGAGAGCCTAAGCAAATTGAAAAACTGTATGGAAATCATAGAATTATGCACTCTTTACTTCAGGACTTATTTGTGTCTTACACAACATCAATGAATATACAGTTTGTTCTTTTTTAAAGAAAATGTAGAGATACAATTTAAAATAGCGGTTCTTGTTATGGTATCATCCATGAAGATCAATTATTGGTTTTTGCTCTGAAATGATATCAGTACATCACCAATTAAGAGCATAGTAAACATAGAAGGTTATCTCGGGAATACAACTGCACTTACTAGGTTGTTGGCATCCGTGTAGCAGGCGTATAGATCACATGCATGTACAGTACGTATTTAAACTTTTACATCATTAAATGACCTTGTTTATACCTGTGAATAAACACATATAACACAGAGCTCTAATGAGTCAAGAACTCTGTAGGATCACTGCGTTTCTCTATCCCCTCCACTCTCCCCCTATCTCTGTCTCTCTCCCTCTCTCTCTCTCTCTCTCTCTTTCTGTCTCTCTTTCTCTGTCTCTCCATCTGTCTCCCTATGTCTCTCAGTCTCTCTCCCACTCTCTCTCCCCTTCTCTCTCTCTCTGTGTCTCTTTCTCCCTCTCCCCCCCCTTCTCTCTCTTTCCCTCTCTGTCCCTCCAACTCTCTCTTTCCCGGGCCACTGTGTTTCCCTCTTACCCAGTAGCGTTGTCCTCGGAGACGGGCTCCTCCGTTCTTGGACAGGAGCCAGGCTGTTCTGAATGGGAGTCCCAGTCAGCGGGGAGGCTGCTGTGGTACCGAGGCTTTGTTCTGGCCGTGGCACAGACAATAACACTCCTACAGTGACTCCTTGGAGGGTGGTTCTGACTACAGTACGTGAAGGCAGCCTATAGTGTACCTCCTCTATGCATAAACGTATAATTGGGTCATCGAGAGATCGGGGCCCCTTGTGTGATGAGCTCTATTATGTGGGCTTAATGGACAGACGGCTGCATGGCTGTAGCCTAGCGTGCTCTGTGGTGAGGGCAGGGAGGCCTCAGTCTGTTTGGATAGGGGAGTTCTCATGAAGGGCCTGGGGCCGTACTTCATAGCCATCACTCACCCCGTGACTCTCACACACACACACACACACACAAATGCACACGCACACACACACAAACACAGGACTCCTTCATCCCTCCTTCATCCCATCTCTGAGAAGCCAGTATAGTATAACGGGTATCTTATGGATTAGGCCACGTCAGTACAGTATGTGCTTGGATGTATTTAGATGAATGTCTGGCTATGAATCTGTCTATGCTGTCCTTTTCTGGACTGCCTCTCTCAGTCGCTACATAATGCACTATTGAGACCAGCTTTAATGGGGGCAAACTTGATTAAAAAAAGGCCCAAGTTGAATCTAATTCAGCTGGAATAAGCTCAAGTAAAAACATCCTCTCAATACTTAATCTGAATGATGACGACATGCTGTATCTGTGCATTGACAAAGAATATTCTAGTTAAGGATGGCACATGAGTCCGTCTATCCATAGACGTGTTTAAGGCCTTCATTTACTTCTTGTGAGCCACCACCACCAAGTCCCGTTTTGTTTACCAGTCATGTCCCTATGTAAAGGAACACTTTCTCCCTTAAACGCTCCCCCTCGAAAACCTAAATTAAGAAACCTAATTAAGAGGAAAGCCGACTAGCTGTGACATTAGTCAAAGTGAACGGTTTGGCAGAGAGAGTGGTGGCAGACAGAGCACTGATGCAAGGTTGCCAAGTATTGTCAACGGCACATGGTGCTACAGTCTGAACCGCCAACCATGCCAGGCTCCTAGTGATCCATTAATAATTAAGAATTCTTCTAATTAATTAACGCAAAACCGGATTTCCTTGTCTCTTTTTAGAGGGGCCTTGTCGCCCATTTAATAGTGTGTTTTTCAGTGAGGAGTGAACAGATGCAGTTATATGGTTAGGAAAAGAGCACTTTTAACTGGGCCTGGCTCCAGACGAGGGCCCCGGGCTTCCTCCGGGCCGGGTCTCTCTTCCTCTTAGTTCTTGATCCATCTGGGTCTTTACCTGTAACCCCAGGTAGGGGGGCTAGGGGGTACTACCACTTGCCCAAGGTGGACCCCCAGACTAGTGGAGGGAAGGAGAAGTCTTACTTCTCCATTCTAGTTCGCACTGGAACTAGCCACTGCCCTGCTTTGAATTATATTAATTATAACTGGATCCACTCAGGAATCTGGGAGTGGCACCGAGAACAGGAGGAGCAGAAAACAAAACACAGAGTTGCATACACAGAGAAACATAACGGCAAGCACAAGTCTAGTATATCAACGGGTCACCCAGTTTCTGCAATCAGTTTGACACAGTTAATTCATCTGCAAAACAGACTACATTTCCTTAAAAAATCAAACAGGTTCGTCCTCAACCGGGGATCGAACCCCTGATCTCCCATATGGGAGTCAGACGCTTAATCCACTACACTACCAAGGAACTTGAAAGTGCGGAATGTCATAGTGTATTTATTTTGGTGTGCTGGGACTACTGCCTCTTGTAGTGCCAACATACAAATGCAGGTCAACAACGGAACGGATTAAGGGAGGGAGGGAGTGACAACCCGACAAATTCTATCTACAGTATGGTGCGCTGGCTTACAGCCACTCACAAAAAGACATATTATACATGTACTGTTGTGCTGTATGCCCAGTGGTTCAATCATAGCCAGCTCTGAGATTCATTCATTCTTGCAGTGGCAGTGATGGAAAGTCATATTCCATGCGCCACCTAGTGCTGTGGTATCATAAAATTATGAATAATACAATTTTGAGAACCAATACTGCAACTCTGGATTTCAATTCAGAAAATATGACTTCAGGCCTATGCACTTTGGATTGAGAAAACCTAACTTGGTAAATAAATAATAAAAACACTTTTGGCAGGTGCCGTTTGTCTCTAAATGTACCATGGATTATCTTCCCCTGACCTTAAATGTCAACATCATATTTGATGAGCAACGGGCTGAGGGCTTATTTGATTTTGTAATTTTGTAGAATTTGTTGTCAGCAATAAACGTTTATTATGATGAAAAATAAACTCTGGGTTTTAATAAGCTTGGGAAGCCCAGAGGACATCAGGCTTAATTGTTACATGGTAAATTGTGTAGTTGCTCTGTTTCCAAAATAATGACTGGGGAGAGCAGTACTGACGGCTTCCCCTAAAGTCAAAGCAATTAGCTCAACAAAAAGGTTCAAATGTTGTTAAATTGATTAAAATATGTTTAATTACCCCATTTGAAAAATTAGTGGTGTTTTACATAGTTTTGGGCTGTGGTAGAAAAGCAGTGCAGCTCAATGTCCTTGAGAGGTTTTGCGATTGCGACGCTCTTGTTTTGAACTACAACCTTCATGCTTATTGGTTCAGAGATAATAGAGTACCTCTTGTCACATGGGTAGGGCTGGTATTGATACGTTTAGTCGACAATTTAACATCTGGCGATGTGGCCATTATGTTCTAATTTGAATCGCTGGCCCTTTAGGCATCAGCTGATCAATACTACCCTATGTTAGCTCTTTATCCAACGTGTCTTCGGGAGCAGTGCCAGTGTGCATGCATCATCTTGATTAGTGTCTTGAAGGGGAAACTTTTAACAGCCAGTTCAGTGTCTCATCCATAGTCAGAGAGGCTCAGCCCCAATGCATTGCATCACACCTCCCAACTCTTAGTGCTCCACAGCAGAGATTGCGGGTGACAGATATCGCAGTTCACAACCGCATCCTTGTGCCTGGAGCCTGGAGCTACGGTATGAGCTAAGAGCTGTGCAAGACGCTAGGAGGGAGGGACACTGACAGAGGTGTGGTGAAAAACACCGGCCTCCTAGCTGGCGAGCGCCACTCGAGATTATCCAAGGAGTAGAACCCCACGGCGGGAGGCATGCTTTACAGCGACGAGCGCCCCGCATTCCCTGCTCGTTAGCGCTTCACAGCCCGGCGCCACAGCATATGGTGCTTGTGTTGTTGTTGCTGCTTCCTCTGTGTGGAATTTTACAAATGGCCGTTCTGAGCAGAGCCACAGGCCTTTGGCAGCGTCTGGCTTATTGTGTCTGGATACAAGACAGTCATCTGTTTTGGAGATGTGAGCCGTTTTTAAAGGGCTGCTATTGTTGTTTAAGAGTGTAGAATTTGATTGTAATCTCTAAGGATGTTTTCATTGTAGTGGAGAGGTGCTGTGTGTTGTAAATGGGAAGAGAAGAGTTTGGTTTTCTAGTGTTTGTGGCGAAGACGATGGGCAACAGTGCGATGGCTGGCCCATCTTTAGGGTGAGGTCATTTCAGTTCTCTATAGGTTCTCTGAAGGGGGACTTTTCCACAGCATCTTCAACTTTAGACACACTTCACCAAAACCTGCCCCTCAATCACACTTTTGACTTTGATTTACTGCAGAGACACATGATTTACTGCAGACGTATAGTACAGACCTGCATGTGCCAAGTGGGGCCCACCGCTCGCTATCACTCAACTTAACTATTTGTGTTTTTTTCACGGGATCATTTAGTGCTAAATGATGTCTAATTACTTTTGCATGTGTGTTCATGTTCCGCCCACACACAAAACACACTTTGTGGGGTCATTATCAGTTGGGCCACATTTTTTACACTGTGCCTTCCCTTCAACAGAACATACACATAAAAACATTGGCTGACGACATGGTAAGGTGGTTTTCATTCGTGTGATTCTTTTGTTTGCATCATCCTCTTTTCTCTATGTGCTTTAGCTGCACGGGGAGTTCAGGTGAAAGTTGTGGATGGATCAATGGAGACTGGAAAAAAGTCCGATCAGTAGTCGAGTCCGATTGTCTTATCGTTTTGTCTTTCAAGACTAGGCTAATAAAAAAGTGGAGGCCCTCTGAACCGCTAATGGTCCGGGGTTCTCTCTGCAAGCCTAATGTTTGAACGATTAATCAGCCGATTAATCAGTCATGTAATACAGCCGGCTCCTGGCTCATATTGGTCCCTCCACAAATCTTTCTTTAGAACGAGTAGCGTCATCGTTGAGTTGCGTCGCCGTTTGTTCTCATCTTTTTAATGCATCTCATAAGTTTGAACGTCTGTCCGTCCGCCCTGCCCACGCATGACCCCCGAACCCATACTCCCAACATTAACTCACTAACAGCCTCTGATGCACGGTGTCCTACTCCACTTCTCTGATGCATGGTGTACTACTCCACTTCTCTCTCTAACCGGGTGACGCGTGTGCTGCCGGGCGTCTCGTTTCAGCCGTCTCCTGTTCTGTTCCAGTAGAGCAGTTAGTTCTGCTTCCACAGCTCTTTATACTACCCTCCACGCACCACTTAATTCATCTGCATAGGTAGTAGAATCTAGTAGATGAATGAAGTAGGTGAATTCAGCAAGGAGCTAATATCTTACTAAAGCACAATGCTACTGCGCATTAGTTCCTCATGATAGACACACCGTAGTATGTGTTTTTGAACAAAGGTAAGTGGAAAAGGTAAGTCGGGTCCGTAATGGTCACTGTACATCGAGTCTATCCCATGTACATGTGGTTTTGTAGGTGTTTGAACTGTATCTAGTTTAACGAGTTTAATGAGAGTAGTTATTCCACTTAGGGTGGGTTCAGTAACGTTTTAGCTACTGATGACTGATGAGTAATAAAACGATAACCAGTGAAGCTCTCTCTCTCCCTCTCTCTCACCACTGTAGAGGAAAACACCGTCATGGCCTCTGGCGTTTGCAGATCCAACCGGGTAGTCCTCAATACAAGTGTACCACTGTCCAATATCCTAATTGATTCCCCCCCTACCCCCCCACCCAGCGGGACCGCATCACCAGCTTCAGGAAGACGGGGATGAAGAAGGAGAAGCCCCTGATCCAGCACTCCACGGACCCCCTGTCCATCCAGACAGAGATGCCCCTGCCCCAGCCCCTCTTCGACGACCGCTCCATGAACCTCTCGGAGAAGGAGATCAACGACCTGTTTGAGAAGATGATGGTGAGTCCCTGATGCCTCTCTGTCTCTCTCTCTCTCTCTCTCTCTCTCTCTCTCTCTCTCTCCTCTGGGGGAAACGGCTGTTCACAAATCTATTCACGCCTGCGTCGCGTCCGTCCGTCACGGCGTCCCGTTCCCCGGGCGCAGTGTGCCGACAGCCGCTCGGAAAGAGCGCTCAACTACCAAGCGCTTTTGTCCGTCGCACACAATGATACAATACCAAAGCAAATGGAGGATTTCCATCCCCTTTGTAGTCATCTGTGAACGTGTGCTTTTATAATCTCAAATTGAGCCACAGCATCTCGCATACTCATCTCGCATACTCGCTCTCAAACACGCCGTCTTGTGGGTGACTTGCTGGCAGCCCTGTGCTCAGGCAAAGTCCTCAAACTACACTGTTCAGTGGACACACACACACACACACACGCAAGCACGCACACACACACGCACACAGACGGTCTGAATCATGCTGTCATGACACCTCATGGACTTCTGGACCTCGGGTTCACTTGACTTGGCTCTCAGTCACCCCACTCTGTTCTAGTCACGGTGTGTCGAGCATCTATACAAACCCACAGAATGGCGTTGAACCTGAAACAACTTATGCTTTTAATTTCACATTGATATACAGAAGCTGAATCCCAAATCGCGCACTTAGGCGAAAGTGCAGAGAACTCGCGGCCTTGTGGCCTCACATGCGCGTTCCCGCCAAGTCCACAAGGGCTCAGGGTAGTCCCAAAACGGAATTGCTAGGTCCACAAGTGCGCCACTGCCGCCATTTTGCGCACTTTAACCGCACTTACCGAAAGTCCGCAATTTCGCAGACTTGGGAGCAGAAAATACCCACAGCCCACCGCGTCTCATGTGACACAGTGCTTGAGTGCATCCTAGTCATGATCCGAGTGCATCACACATAAATGATGTCATTTGCCGATAACACAACATTTATCTTGAAATCCACATGCTGCAAACATATCCCACCCAACATAATTTTTTAATTATTATTAAATTAAAACAGACGTCAGTCAATTTGCAGAGCCGAGCGGAGAGCTGAGGAGTGCGTCAGAGCAGCCTCTGCATCGGAGGGACGCGGCAGCCAATGAAAACGAAGTGGGAGGGGCATTAAGCTAAACTGGCTTGGGAATCGTTGGCACATCCGCTGGAAGTGCTGTCCCATTTAATTCACGGCCCTGCACCCTCTGGCCCTTCCAGCTGACGTCAATTAAGTGCTCAGGCCTCAGGCCGCAAGTGCGAGGGGCCGCAAGGGTGGTTTGTGCACTCAGATTGGGATTCAGCTAGAGAATAGAGAAACACATCATCCCTAGCGGCTTGATCGATCTCGCCTCACCATTCTTTAACCCTCCGGAGAAAAAGCAGCAAAACTGTCCCCATGTGGCCACAGAACAATGCTTCTCCTGCTGGGTCTGACCTCTGACCTCTGTTGTTGTCTGACCGCCCTGCTGGTTCATGGGTTCTTTAGTGGCGTTTTGATATCAGCGGTTTGCAATGGAGGTGGTGGTGTTGTGGTTTTGTGGGAGTTCTACACTGTGAGTTATTTTTCTTCACCACTCAACTCTCAGCACCTTCCAACCACATCCCTTCATCACCACGTCACCAGACCTCCGCTGGGCTCAGCACCACGCGCCGCCTGTCAACACCACACACACACACACACACACACACACACACACACACACACACACACACACACATACACACACACACACAGACAGATACACACACACACACACACACACACACACACACACACACACACAGACAGACCGACAGACAGACAGACAGATACACAGACACACACACACACACACACACACGCACACACACACAGACAGATACACACACACACACACACACACACAGACAGACCGACAGACAGATACACGCAAACACACATGCACGCGCACGCATGCACACACACACACACACACACACACACACACACACACACACACACACACAGACAGATACACACACACACACAGACAGACCGACAGACACAGACAGATACACACACACACACACACAGACACAGACAGATACACGCAAACACACATGCACGCACGCACGCATGCACACACACACACACACACACACACACACACACACACACACACACACACACACACACACACACAGACAGATACACACACGCACACACACACACACACAGACACACACACACACACGCACTCACACACTTTGTCTTAAACCTAAGACAAGTGTATCCAAGCGGTTGTGATATCATGGGATGAACTCATAAAGATAAGAAAAGATAAGATACTTTAATAATCCTCATGGGGGAAATTTGTGGACTTCCCCAATTTGAACTTTTGACATTAGGAATCACATGAATTACATTTCAATTGTTCACAGCGGTCAACGTCGCAACACCCATAAAGCAAGGACAGAGGGTCAGTGAGCCTTTTTCCTTGGAACTCCATGGGTGAGGCTCAACACTGCCCCCTTGTGGGCTTCTGCTTCCCTCCCCTACTCCCTCCCAGGCTTGCTTTATCCTTGGCTTGGTACAGAACAATGAAGCATTTAATCATGCTAATTGCAATGAAAGTCATTTTCCCCCTCGACACATATAGCGTACAGTCACAATAGCAGCTCCGAGAACAGGGTAATTACTAACCTGAAACTACAATAATACCCCTTTGCGTAAGATGAATGGTCAAGGCATTGAGACGCTTTCAATGTGCCTATTACTGCGGCGTCCTGTACCTCTGTCTCGCTGAATTTGAAGTTCAACACGTACCCAATAAGGTCAATGCCTCTTTGACGATCGCCTCTTTTACTCCCGTCGAAATTGGCCCTCACCCCTTATGTGGCCGCCGGATTGAAATGTGACAGAAAGGCTCTCTGCCCATCTCTTTGAAGTGCCAGCTGAATTACTCTGGCTTCATTGCATGGGGGCTCTGTGGACGTGCGCGTGTTCCTTTTACCTCCTACAATGGTCTTTACTGGTGGGAGCCGGAGAGATGTGGCAGCCCGCTCTTTTTCATCACGGCTCCTCCAAGTCTTTTCCTGCCTGGCCGATCGTTCCTGTCACTCAGCTCACCTCTCAATTACCATGTTTGTGCCCACAGCACCGTGACATTAAACTCAGGCTTGCTGACGGGAGACAGGGAGAGGCATGATTGCTGGGCTGAGATGTGTTTGTGTGTGTGTGTGGGTGTGTGTGTGTGTGTGTGTGTGTGGCGCCCACAACGTGCTCATCCCCGGGCGTAATTACAGCAATAAAAGCAGAAAAAAAGGTCATTTCCAGACCCATGTGGCTCAGACCTACCTAGCGATTGCGGAATCTTTATCTCCGGCCGTGTTTCAGCGACGCTGTCATGTGAGACGCGGCGTCGGACCGGGATAACCACTGGGCTGCGCTCAGTTATTATGTCTCTTTTTATCCTAACAATATGCTGCTGTCGATTGTTAACATGTGCTACAGCCTTAGATGAGGGTTTTGCGGTGTTGACCTACAGTACAACTCTGCTGTGCTTTAATGAGTGGCGGGGAGAATATATTTTTGACTCTAGCATGCAGCCGACAGCACATGTTGCTCTACGCACCTCAGAGCTAGATTAGGCCCTTTTTATTAGGGATGGGTATCGAGTCGAATTTCAAGAATCGATTCGATTCCGATTCACAAGGTTTGGAATCGATTATCACGATTCGATTCGATTCAACATCGATTCGGTTAGTGTTACTAAAACCAGTTTTTTTTTTAGCTGTAACCTTAATTACATGACTGCCAAGTTATGCAACACATCAATACTAGGGCTGGGTATCGATACTGATTTCCAAAAATGAATGAATGAATGAATGAATCATTGATTGAATTAATGAACTATTCATTCCTTCATTTATTCATTCATTCATTCATTAAATAAAAGTTCGATTTTGGGATTCATGAATCGATTCTGAATCATTTGATTTTTAACCCAGCCCTACTTTTTATACAGTTGCGTCATCCAAAGATAGCCATGAAAAAGAGCGACACTCTCTCTGTCTCTTCTCAAATCAACAAACCCAGAGAAGGACACTGTGTACACGAAACCACCGGCTGAAAGCTCATCTACTGGTTGTAGGATATAATCCACCGCCAGGAGAGTCTGTGTGTGTGTGTGTGTGTGTGTTTGCGTGCGTGTTTGTGTGCGCGACGTCCTTGGGTCCTCTAGACGTGCACACCTGGACCCCCGCAGCCGCCCGATAAAAAAAGGCGGCGCGGTTAAAATCCTCTGAGGAAATCTCCGGTCTGAGTGTCTCAGCGAGGAGCACCGGCGGACTCTTAATGCGCGGCCTCATGCTGCGAGCCGGCCTGCGCACACCGCTTTACATCATCATCTAGCCGGCGCCGAACCCCCTGCCCTCCTCCTTTCACCGCCACCGCCACCACCGCCACCACCCCTTTCATTAACATGCAGACACAGCGGAGTCCTATACAAGTGTAGGGCTTGGGGGGGGCGGAGAGACCGGCGGGGGACGCTGCTTCTGGACGGACGCGGGGACGAAGGAGACACATCAGACGGTCAGTCCTCTCATCTGTCTAGTCGATGCTGCCCCCCCCCCCCCCTCCACACACACACACACACACCCCCCCCCACACACACACCCCCCTCTCCGGATCGCGCTCTCTGTGAAGCAGCGCTGTCGAAACGGCCGCCGCCGTGACCGCTGTGAACGCGCCGTCTGGGTCATGTGGCCGTGAGCGGAATCGCTGATTTTGCTGCCGCTTAGATTCTTGTCTCCGGCGCCATCAAAACCCTTCAGATAACAGCAGCCTCCTCGGTGTCGAGCCACTGTGTTCCAGATGTCGGTTGTTTGTATTTTGCAGTGTATATACCTGGAGAGAGAGAGAGAGAGAGAGAGAGAGAGAGAGAGAGAGAGAGAGAGAGAGAGAGAGAGAGAGGAAGGGGGACCTACCAGTGCAGTGGTGTAGATGAGAGAGAGAGAGAGAGAGAGAGAGAGAGAGAGGGAAAGAGAAAGAGAGGGAGGGGGATCTACCAGTGCAGTGATGTAGATGAGGCTAGTTTGGCGAGGGTTTTATGTCCCTACGCCTCATTGCCAGGAGGAACATTCGCAGTAATAAGGCCCTCTGTGATCCCAGCACAGTAGCCGTCCGCACCAGGACGCTAAAACCAGCGAGGGGGAGAGCCGCGCCCCCTCCCTCCCCCACACGAATCAAACGAGGGGGAAAGTGGACAAAATAATGGATTTGTCACAGTTCAGGCAAAACAAACTGGGCTTTTTTCTTTTTCCCTCCCTTCCCTCCTCCTAGACCTACGCTTCGCATTGTACCAGAGCTTGGCTCGGGTCCATATCCATTTCAGCTGCAGACAGATATGACGGTGCCCATTAATTATCCCAGGCAGCGAGAGGCGGCGGATGCCCGGAGGCCTACGGTCGCTTTGTGTTTAGCCGCGTCCGGAGGCACGACGCTCGGCATCTGTAACGTGCGCACGTCCGAGGCGGCCGCGGTATCGTCTGGCGGCGCTCTCCCACGGCGGGGCTGCGAACGCCGGTTTAGGTATATTCAAACGACCCAGACCAGTAGCAGCAGGCGGCCCTGGCGGAGGAGGCCAACTCTCATCGACATCATCTGCTAACAGACCGCTCCACTTCTACATAACTCCACTGTCGCGGGTCCTGGCACACGAGTGAACGTTTCAATTACCCGAGCAGGCGTAGCCAGAGATATCTTGGGATTCTTCCACCCAAACCTATGAGGATTTAATTAATAATGGATCATAAATCATTTTGCCCCCGCTGGTCCCACATGCCCCCCCCCCCCCCCCCTTAACTACATGCTCTTTATTCTCTCTGCCATCTCTCATCTCCTTTATTGAATGCCAATTAAGCAGCCAAATTAGCAGAGTTCAGAGATTAATTAAAAAGCCTACTGCTTTGTCCAGTGAAAACTTGTTAAAGTTTCCTTTTTTTTTCTCTCCCTGTGCCCCAACAAGGATACTAATGGGTTTCCAGCTCCAGGGGTGTTGGTTAGAGGAGGTATTAGAGAGGGAGGGAGGGATTTGGGTCATGGCTCCCTGAATACATGGTGCATCCACTCAGCACAGGCTGAATTAAAAACAAAAGTGGAGACGAGGAATGGAAGCCCCGGCTTGTTTCGGTGTTACAGTATATCTCACAGAGCGCTTGTATTAGTACGGTAGCATGCGCTTCCTTTTTTCACAAGGTTATTTTGGGGCCTATTCATCGTCGTCGTCCACCACCGCCACCACCACCACCACCCT
The DNA here is from genome assembly GCF_949987555.1 of Borostomias antarcticus. Taxonomy (NCBI): domain Eukaryota; kingdom Metazoa; phylum Chordata; class Actinopteri; order Stomiiformes; family Stomiidae; genus Borostomias; species Borostomias antarcticus. Next base: position 4,009,096 of record NC_140261.1, read on the forward strand.
AGGGCACCTGGCAGAGGCATCCGAGCCAAATATTTCATTTAACATCCCATCATTTCTCACGGCTCCCACCAGGGGGCAGCATGGCTCCACTGCACCGGCTCCTCCACGTCATCAGACTTGAGCGGTGTTTCGTCAGGGCTCATTTTGTCTATCCCTTTGTCTGAAAGTGGACCTGATAAATATACTCCCTCTAATCATCATGTCATTCCCCCAACTTGAAGTGCTCCTTACAGCCTTCACTCTCTCTCTCTCTCTCTTTCTCTCTCTCTCTCTCACTCTCTTTCTCTCTCTCTCTGACATGAAAGGACCTTTTTTTTTGATGCAGAATAAAAGCCTATGAAAGCCTATGATAGATAATACCCAAATAAGACTAGACACTGTTGTGCGTGTCAGTGATTGCTTCACCACAATACGGCCAGGGTTGTTTGATATGCACTCTGCTGTATAGTCCTATACCCCCCTACGGCAGGCAGCCTCTTGCTTGTTGTCAGGGTGCGGACGCTGGGCAGCCAGTAGGCAGGCAGGCCAGCGCCGTCTGCAGAGCCAGAGTCCTGACAGAGCCTCCTTCTCAGCTGTCCTAGCTTTCAAAGCCGTAGCCGTGTCATTAGCCGACCGCTTGAGGGACCATGTTTACACTCTCCCCTGCGAGCTTGCCGGCTCCATAGAGGGGAACACAATTGCAAAGAATCCTTCCCGCTCCTAAGTACGCACCTTTTCTACCTTTTCAATGCTAGGGTCAACTTGCATGTGGGGAACAGCATATCCAAAGTAGGCTAACATGAACCGCCCTACTTGGCAGGTAGCCAGGCATAAGCAGACGATTGCAGCATATCCACCAAGTCCAATTGAACTTGATTCCAGTGAGCATATGAGCTCGACAAGATGGATCCCTGCTACTGCTGGTGGCCTTGTCACGGTCTCCCCCGGTCTCTCTTTTGTATCCACACACAGAGATGAAGAAGACTCTCGTCAAGCAGAGGAGCGGAACAAAAGCCAGTTGCAATGGAAAGTAACGTGTACATGTGTGTGTTTGTGTTCTCAGGAGGACATGAACCTGAATGAGGAGCGTAAAGCACCGCTGCGAGGGAAGGACCTGAGCACCAAGCGGGAGATGGTGGTGCAGTACATCTCTGCCACGGCCAAATCTGTAAGTGAGAGTGAGAACGAAGTGTCGCCGCACGCCGTAAGCCAAAGACTCTGTGTTGAGACGGTACTCTTTTAGCGTAGCGGTCGCAGGGGAGTGGGCTGAAATGGATGACATTCTCTGAGACACTACGGAATAATGAGCTTAACTTGATCTGCTTTCTGCCTCTCTCTCTCCCCCTTTCTCTATGTCTCTCTCTCTTTTCCTCGCTAGAGCCCTCCCCCCAAATCTTTGGTTGCCGCCTCTGTTCATTTTTTCCATTTCTTTCCTGGGGGCTTATCAAACTGCTTTTTTTTTGTACGACACTCGTCTTTATACCGGCGTGGGGGGGTGGGGGGGGGATCAAGATTTCATTAGAGGCACATCTCCCTTCCTCCCGCCGTAATCTGAAATATGACACTTTCATCACTTTAAACCAGTGAGAGAGGAATGGCCGCCGTGTTCTGGGAGTGATCCAGGTTTTTTTTGGGGCGAGATCTTAATTTTCTCCTTATGAAGTTAGGATCCTGCCGAGGTGAGACGAGACGTCAACACAAAAGAGACGTGATTTCTGTCTCAAGTCACTCCGACGCTCAGCCAGCCTGACAAGATCGTTTATTACCTATCTCATTGTTATGCTAATTAACTGGCATTATTAATAATGATGATAATCAGAAATGATTGAATTCTTCACGGGTCCCATTATGCTCGGTGTGAAGACCGATATATTATTCAAATGAATAACATAATCTATCTGGGAGAGTGGGGTGGGGGTGGGGGGGGGGCAGGCTGACTTTTCAGCCCCCGACTCTCACCTTCTGAGCTGAAGGTTAGAACACACAAACAGGCCACACACACACACACACACGCAGACACTCAGATGCACGCACATGCACACCCAGACACTCAAACGCACACACATGCACACACGCACATGCACACACACACGCACACATCCATGCACGCAGATGCACGCACACACACAGACGCACACACCCAGTCACTCACATGCACGCACATCCACACACACATGCACACACACACGCATACACATGTACGCATGCCCGCCACACACACACACACACACACACACACACACACACACACACACACACACACACACACACACACCGCTGTGACAGGGCTAGGAGTGGGCCGGGTACCAGCTTAGCCAAGCCGGGCACAGATATGTTTCTGTGTGATAAGTGTGGTGTGCTACATGGCAGAGAGAAACCCCCTCGCCCCAGTCAGGAACACAACACTTCCCTCTGCCTCCTGGAAATAAGAAAGACGCAGGATTACCGAGCCCAATCACCCCCCCGTAGTGACACATCACAGGACGCCAGAGCTTTTCCAGTGGGCTGTTTACTGAATTAAGGTGCCTCTCAACAGTAGCTTTAGTTTATAATTGAGGTCTTTTTCGCCCGATGGTTTGACGATCGATTTAACAAACACGACCGTCTGTTTTAGTACCTGTGATTAGATACAATATTTACACTAGTTAAGTTGGCTAGGTTTTGGTTTCTTTTGACATGGGAGCATTAAGCATGATCTAAATGCGTTTGGGTGATGTAAAACAGAGAATAGGTGAATTCTGATGCGTGGTAGGTATGGCGTGCACATTTTCAACTGCGCTTCCAGACCGTGGGTTAATGTTGGCTCGTTTCTCTGACGCTGGCAGGTCTTCACCACTAATTACGTGCCTTGAATCTCTGTGTTCTCTTTCTTCATCAAAATCTTCTTCATCAAAATCTTCATCATAATTGCTGACTTATGAAATCACTGTTTTTTGGGGGGGCGCAACTTTGTATGCCCGATTGCTACAAAGGGAGTTTTCCGTCTTGTAGGAAAATGAACTAACATGCCTTCATTCATTCACTCACTCACTCACTCACTCACTCACTCACTCACTCACTCACTCACTCACTCACTCACTCACTCACTCACTCACTCACTCACTCACTCACTCACTCACTCACTCACTCACTCACTCACTCACTCATCACCTCTCTTTGTACTGTCATCATTGTCACATCTTCTTCTAGTGTCCTTGATTAAGTAGGCATTAACACCTCTATCTCTCACAGATATCCCAGCATGCATAGCTGTACCTGTATGTACCTCGCTCCAGGTCTATGTTGAGATAGTTGTAGAAGATACAAAGAGTGAGGTATTGATTTTGATCACCACAACCCCCCCATCGGCATCATCAATACTCCAATTCCATCTGTTTAGTTGTAGGTATCTATCCCAGCTGAGCCACAGCTAATGCGCAGGCCTGGACCCTGTAAGCGTTGCATTGATAACATTTTTTCCCGTGGCTTCTCTGCTTCTTCTCTGCAGACCTAGAGAGAGTAGATTGGACATCGACCATACTTAAGAGCAACCTTAAAGATATAAATCTTGATTTCCTCCCCAAAACCATTACATTTGCCTAGTGGAGAGTATATGATCTTCCTTCTACTATAATGTACCATTAGGGTGTTAATATACTGTAGCATATTAATTCCTCACAGCTATTAAGATAAAACAAAATAATAGCTAATAGCAAAGTAGGCTGATTATGAGTTTGTTTACGCTCTCTAAACATGACTTATCGTGAAAGGGGGAGTTTATTTTCCCAGTGTGTGCTGTAGCCTTCCGAGTTTATCACCAGGCAAGATGGAGACCCTCTCCCATGAATAACCAGGGTCCAGGGTCCAGTGCCACTGCGCAGCCTTGCAAACTGCCCCCACCCTCCCCATCCCTGCCCAGCACAAAATGGAACGTCTTTTCAGGGGAGAATTCTGTTGCATTGACCATGTTCTTCTGAATCTGCTCTGTGTGCTGAATGGAAACCCGGGTGTGCTGCACAGCATGTCCTTGACTATCAACTTTGCATGAGCCCCTTTCTCTCACTCGCTCTTCTTCTCTCTCTCTCTCTCTCTCTCTCTCTCTCTCTCTCTTGCTTTCTTGGCTGTGTGAGTTTAACTATGTACTGTGCCAAAACATGCCTCACATGCTAATCCAATCACTTCCTTCCAGTGTGTTGAAAAAAAGTGTTAACATTTGCTTATTCACATTGTCACAGATGATTTATCTGTTTTAATGCAAGTGTTCAGTGTCTCATGGGATGAGGAAGGGTACAATAACTGCAGGGTCTTGAGGGGGGAACAAGCCCAATTTTCTTGGTGTCCAGCCATTGTACTCAAAGGTGATTTCGGTTCCATTTCCCAGTGGAAAACCTTCTATTTCAACGGCATCATGTGACCTATTGGCGCCTCCAACCTGACAGTTACCCAGAGAAAGCAGACCCACTAACTATCACACTGTTATCTGCTTTAATGAATAATACATTCATGTATTTCCAAGACATAAGGAATGATAATAATGATTATAGTTACGGCTACACAACAATACCCCCCTGTGTTCATGATAAGATGATATTCTCTCAGAGGCTTGTTGGAGCTGGTTTTTTTTTATGAAGCACTGGAGATGCTCATTACCATATCACACCAAGTAATATCTTTCAACATTAGTCCAATCATTACCACATGGGTCTGGTAGGAAGGGTGCCACCGTTTCACCAGCAGATGTAAGCAGAGACATGCTATTCCCCCTCAAGCTCCTCTTTATAGTTCTCTTCTCAGGTGTCTGTTCTTTCGGTCAAGCCGTGAAAAACACAAATCAAAGAGAAACTCATTTTTTATCTTGTACAACAATAGCAAAACATGACAACACTGGGAGAAGTAGTTCTGGTTGTTCTCTGTTGTCACTTGCCTCTGTGTGACTCAATGTCCCTGTAATAACCAGCACCGTAACACGTTCTTCAAAGTTAGATGATGACATCCGAGATTCATCAGAGGACGAGGGGAAATGTGGATTTATGGTTTAAGAGAGCACACACATGATCAAGCAGCCACACAATTAAAACACACTTGATGGCCGTCATAAACTCTGAGCAAGAAGCTGAATGCCAAATGCACAGCGAGCGGGAGGGAGAGAGAGAGGAGAGAGGGAGAGAGGGAGAGACGTACAGTATTGATAAACGGAGATGAGAAAGACTGAGAAATGGTAAGACGATTAGAGAGAGAAGGAGAGAGAGAGAGAAGGAGAGAGAGAGCGAGAGAGAAGGGGAGAGAGAGAGAGAAGGAGAGAGAGAGAGAGAAGGAGAGAGAGAGAGAGAGAAGGAGAGGGAGAGAGAGAGAAGGGGAGAGAGAGAGACAGAGAGAAGTGCGAGAGATAGTGACGGAGTAGAAGAACACGGGGAGAGAGATAGGGTGATGGATCAAGCGAAAGAAGGAGCGAGATAGAAGCAGGGAGGGAGGGAGAGAGAGAGGAGGGAGAAAGAGAGAGAGAGAGAGAGGAGGGAGAGCCGCCTTGATGTGCAGGGAGACTAACTCTCTGTGATCAGTGCGGTGCCGCGCGTCTTTCTCGCAGTGCACCGGTGGAGAGCTGTGCTCAGACGCAGATTAGAATACACTCAACCGCCTGACAGACACCCTCCCGCCCAGACAGACTGACAGACGCCTTTGCCGGAGTTGTAGAAAAATGCTCCCTCTCCCCGGCACTATTGACAGATAGCAAGGTTAAACTCCAGAAATCATGCTGACTGGCTGGGCTCGCGGCGGTACGGCTGTGCAAATCTGACACCTGAAGTCAACTGCACATGGCAGCAAAATTGATTTTGGTCTTCGGAGACCAAAGTGGGCACACTTTGCGTCTCGATGCTGCAACGTTCGATTAACTGCAGCAACCATTGGATTTTGTCAGGTTTTTTGTGTGTTTTTTTCATCAATGGATTTCCTATTTTAAAAAATGCTGGAATAAACGCAATATCAGAGCTAAATGCGACAACCCTCCATTTCTAAAAAGCACTGAATACCAAAAAAATAAAATGAAAAATTCTCAACATAGAACCCCTTTCACAACATTGAGTCACAGAGAGGTGAAATGAAATGTGGCCCCTTCTAGAGACGGCTTGTGAACCCACAGACACTTTTGTTCAATTACAGTGTGTGTCCTCAAACTGTTGAATAGATTGTTGTGCAGTAGCAGTGTTTAGTATAATATAGTGCCTACTTGTGTGGGGGCAGTGTGTAAATGTCATGATGAGGAGCGCTAACCCCTCTACCGCAGAGTGGGGAGGTGACTCTGGCCTACTAATGATTGTGCTGTCTTGTGTCTTTTTGCACATTAACTCCTCGCTGACCGATGCATGCAGATAACAGGGAGCAAAGTCGCGGTGAGTAGCCCATTATTTACTCTGCTTCTGAGTGTTGTTCTTCTCATGCATCTCTCCATCTTCTCCCCCTCCTTCTCCTCCCCCTCTACCTCCTTTTCTCTATTCACCCTGTGAAAAGATGCAGCCTGGTAAAGTTTGTGCCAGAATGCACAGATAAGGCCATTAATATTATGGTGTTGGAATCTTATTTCAGCCCAGATATTGCTGATGAGCCGTGATTTGGAAAGGCTATGAATTGTCAACACTGTTCCCGCATGTAAATGGAAACACTTTCAAATGAAAGATTTCAAAATTATACTGCCTGAAAATGAACTGAGAACCTTTTTGTTGGTTTAAATGGTTTCTCTTTTGAAATGGATTGCAGACTAACACGTATTATCATTTAAATATTGTAATACCAGAGATGAGCTGTAGTTTTTACACAAATAATCATAATCTGCAATCTAATCTGTTTATTGGAACGTTTTGCATCTAAATGGCTTTCATTGTGTTCATTCTTTCCTTGAGACAGCACACACGCTGAGAATGTATCACTTAATTTGATTTTGTATGTGCGTACACACACGCACACACGCACACGCACGCATACACGCGCATACACACGCATACACACGCATACACACGCATACACACACACACACACACACACACACACACACACACACACACACGCACGCATACACGCACACTAAGCTCTGATTGAACAGTGCAAAAGATATTGAGCGCATTTTTTCTCTACCCAAGATGTGAGGCTGGTTTAATTCCGAGTTGTGGTATTTGCTGCAGTACATTTGAATTTGTTGTCAGCACCCCTACACTACCCCGCAACATTAAGGCACGCCACCCTGTCTCACAAATGTACACTCTTATTTGTGTTGTTGCCGTCAATTTATTTTCTCCCTCACTAACTCACAAACGGCGATAATAATCATTATAAATATACACTGTCCAAGGGCTGCCGATGTTTCTTCATTTCTCCACACTGTAATGTGGTAATTGCAGATTTGCTCTGACAACTTCTCACAAAGTGGCGCCCTATTGCCTTTGTGTATAGTAGGCCCCTTTTTAAGGGGCTTTTGGGGGGAAAAAAAGCTCTGTTATTGCTTTTAGCAAGTGTGAATTGTCACCTTTAATGGCATTTTATTGCTTTCCGGAAGGCTCCTTAAGGATTAAGGAGGCTGGGGGGCTTAAAGGGAATGGGGACACGCTAAAGTGCTCCACATTGACCTGGCCTCCACCCCTCCGGTGCACCCAGACAAACTCCGCTCTTTGAGTCATGCTACTGTACAAAACAGTTTATATCGATTCCTGCTCTGTTCTTTTGTGTCAACTTCTGCAGGAAGAATGCTTTTTTTTTGGTGGAAAGGGCAAGGCGGGGGGGGGGGGGGGGCAAGCTAGTTGGGGGATCAGCAGCACAGGAGACATTGTGCCCAGTAAATAGAGTATGACAGAGCTGACTGTCATGTATCCTGACTGTTTGTCCAAGATCCCGCCGGCTACTCTTTGAACCTCTCCCATTTAAAAACCCACACCACTCGTACTGCGTTCACCATCCTGCTGGCCAGACTGAAGGCCATCGTGAACAATGACCGTCACCCTCTCCGGGACACACTCGCCAGGCAGAGGGGTGCTGATCCTGCCACGGTGCTCCCCTGAACACTTCCTACCTGCCGCCATCACACTTACCCTCTGACCATGGACTTAGCTGACATTTTAAATCGACATTTTAGATTGAACTGATATATTTAGATTTTCCGATTCAGGTTTTTATTGTATTCTACTGCACTTGATCGTGCCTTTTCAATGCCCTTGTGCATGCCTTTGTCTTTTACTGTTTTTTTTATTGTGTTGGGTGTCTTATTTTGTATGTGCAGCAACAACGGAATTTCCACACTGGTGATTATTAAAGTATTCTATCTATCCATCCATCCCTCCCTCTCTCCATCCCTCCCTCCCTACCTCCCTCCCATCCATCCATCTATGCCCAGTGATGGTGGGGAGCTGTCAGTCTTCGACCTCCCCCGCCCAAGAGCTAGAAGGTTCTCAAGTCGGGCTGTTCAGCTCAGGCGGACGTGCCGCTACGGCCTTGGCTCTAATCCAGCCGCGGCCCGGTGTGTGTGTGTGTGTGTCTGGCGTATGTGCTTCGCTAACGCCGAGCCTCATCTACCATCTGCTCCTTTTAGCCAGAGGGAAGATGAGCAGTGCCCTGGCAGCTGACCTCAGAGGGGCCTGGCAGACCGGTCCGGACCAGAGGCCGGTCCGGATGCGGCTTCCACAGTCTCATCGAGCAGCTTGCCGGTTTTATAGGGCCCGGCTGATTTAATGTCAATTCTCGATCGCCACGTTCTAACAGTGGCGTATCAATAAGTCACACCTAGCGGGCCCCTGGCAAGGTTAACCCCCCCCACACACACGCACGCGCCCCACACCCCCACCATAAACCACTGCTGACGTGCGGTGAAGATTTCAACAAGTGTTACCTAAGAGAGGGAGAGGTCGGATGTTCTCGGTCTTGACCTGTAGGGGCCGCCTCTAGACCCGCGGTCCAGATCAATATCCGCACGACCGGCATCCCGATAAGACGGCCCGTTTCCATGGAAACTTGCCTGCCAGCTCTGAAATGTTAGTTGGTGCTGGTGTGTGTGTGTGTGCATTTGCGTGTGTGTTTGTGTGTGTCAGAAACACCCCAGACTAGGGAATCGGAGGCTGTGGGTTTTGGGGAATCAAGCCAGAGTAATGGACAAAGCTTGTTGTTTAAAACCATCCCTGGGGATGTCAGACCTAACCTTTTCTCTTGCGGAGTGGCCAAGACTGTTTTTTAAGGGTGACCTCCTTTTTGGGGGTGTGAATGTGTGTTTTGTGTACCGGCTACGGACGCTCCCGTAGGAATGGTAGAAATAGTTAGTTCTAAGCAGAGGTCTGACCTGAGTGGATGGCGCTCATCTCACCAAACAATTAAACTGTAACGTTGTTCATTCCAACGCAAGAAGAACGTGAAGAGAGATCATTATGCACGCTACGCTGCTTTGAGGCACTTAAAGGTTTATAATGAAAGCGAGCACTCTTAGCGTGAACGATGAAAATCTGATGGAAAATCTTTTCAGACCGCCGATGTTCTGGAAAGGCAGAGCTTGGAACAATCCTCATTTAAACCGAGATGTATATATTTCTTCAGGGGAAGGTTTTATTCCCAGGCAGACGGATAACCTTGGCATTTGTGTGTCTGCTCGGCTTGTTTCATTGGCTGACTTTGTATCCAGGGCCCACCTGCGCTCCAGGGCTCATCATCAGCTGATGCACTCCCGCTCGCCGCGGCTGCCTGTCTGAGGCCTCCTCGGGGCACGCCGAGACGGAGGAGAGACGGAGAGCCGGAGACGCCCTCTACCTGCACTTTGACTCGGGGGTCCTTCACGGCTCCGGCTAACGCCAAGCGTGTGCGG
>NC_140261.1:4023882-4111382 GCF_949987555.1 Borostomias antarcticus
GCATCAACAACACTGCGCATCCATTTTTAAAAACAACCATATGGTGCTCCTGTTTTCTTCAGGTGTCTGTGGCAGATGGATGTGAGTTAAAATCAGTCTGGGAAAAAAATACGTCTCCATCCCATCCGTCGTCCACGCCTGACCTGGCCAGACTAGTGCAGAGTGGTCGGTTGGCCTCATGACTTAGTGTAAAAACATATAAAGTGCTCCTTTAGAATGGACCCAATTACTGAGTATTGGCCCCAGGGTTCTTTGATGGCGGATGTATAGTGTTCCAAATGGTGATGTCCTTGATGCTGGATATGGACCCAGCGGGTGAGCCAACATCCAATCATGTTGAGAGATGGGCGGGCTTGTCACTTTATGTGCTGAGTGGTCTTGGGAGATGATGTCTTTTTTTAAGGCTCGCTGTCTGGCTGAGCTATCTGTAGAGCCTCTAAAGAAAGCAATATGAAGCCGAGACAATGTTTATCGGCTTCAAAAGCAAGTTCCACAACCACAGTAAACTGTATTTATTTTTACTTTTTTTAATTCATCAACCCTGCCAGATTTGTCTTGTTTTCTTTCTGTCAGCTTCCTCACTTGCCCCTTTTGTTTTGGGCAGAATGGTTTGGGTGTCATATTATAAGTCTCGGTGTCATTAGCTGGAGTCAGTTTGCCTCCACAACAGCAAGAAACTGAGAGGAGGAAAAAAAACAAAAAAAGTTCCACCCTAAACCTCGCAAGTAGAACAAAAGAACCGAGAAATCTTGATGCTATTATCTAGGCAACATCTCGGAGCTTTTTGATATAAATGAACTAAGGGTTCTAAAATTGTCATTTGAATTATGCCTTTCATCTCCCCAGGGTTTTCAGTTAAGCAGTTCAGCCCGAGTCTCCAGTGAATATTTTCCCCCTCTGTTTGCATTTCTGAACAAGCTCCATAACGAACGGAATAATGAATTCTATTATTTTAAAACCAATTACTGTTAGTCAGAGTTTTTTTTTTGTGTGTTTTTTTTTTCACCGCCATCGTCGTGCTCTCTGCGGAATAGCGTCGCTGTAGAGTGTCTGAGCCTTGATGCCGCCTCCCTATTCCCCAACCATCCACAGTAATGCAGTCTGCCTGTATTCAGATACATCCCCTCGAAGCATGAAAACCTCTCAAAAGACCTGGATTTCCAGGAATTAGAGCGGCGCTAATACGCCTCAGACACATTATTGTATTTGTCCCCAACCACAATTATGTGTGAAAATGGCGAGGCGTTTTTTTTGGGGGGGGGAAATAAAAGACATTCTGCGTATCAAGTGGAGCTGTATTCCAGGAAAGATAGTTGTGATGAAGAACAAGTTGTTTCGAGCGCTGCTGTCTATTCTTAACCCCCCCCCCCCTCTCCCTTCAGGCAGGAGAACGGACGTACACAGAGCGCTGATAGAAACCTGCAAATGAAAGGAGAGGGAACAGAACATCTGTTGTGTTGAAAGAGAAAAGATGTACTCGCCGTCGCAGCCAATACAGGGATTTAGCCGTGGAGAAAAAAAATGAGGTTGAGTTGTTCCCTTCTCTCCCCATTAATTGTAATTAAGCCCTCGCGGTCGTAGCAGTCGGGTTTCTCTCAAAAGCAGACAGTATGTTCATCATAATTATACTTACTAAGGATTACCAAAGACTTGTACTGACACGGAATTATCAAGTCGTTCTCACCCCACACCTCCACCCCCTTTCTTTGTAAGCTAAGCTTATCCCTAACAATGTTTTGGTCTTTCTGTTAATCTGTATATCTATATACCGCACATACTCTGCGACTGTGATTCTGTGAGTGACACCGAGCTGCTTTTATCCACTCTTTTTAATCTACAGTACAGGCCTTGAAAGTGGCGCTTGGCTTGAATACAAGGTTTGGAAAGTGTACAGTGCTAGACAGTGACTTGGATGTCGGGAATGTCTTTACGCAGATAAGCACACACACACACACACACACACACACACACACACACACATACACAAACACACACACGTGCGCGCGCACAACACTCATCTCTCTCTCCCCCTCTCTGATTAAATCCAGAATGCCACTCGCTCCTAAAGATTGATTTATAGCTTATTTAATAAGCCGAAAAGGTTACCTCAAAGCATATTTTCTCCATAATTGACCAATTTGCCGCAGCTCAATAACCATTTGTCATTTCAACTCGGAGCACAGTAGTATTCCTCTCTCCGGTGCATCAAACAGACACGGCTATTACTGATATTACTTCTTCATCATTAATAGAGGACAAGATATGAAATATTTAGCAGCCTGTGTTTTAGAGGTGGATGGGGCGGGGTCCTTCGTTAGCATGTCTGAGCCCGCCTCTAATGAGCTCACTTTGCCCAGCAGCTGGCCGCTATTAGTGCCCTTTGTTCCAGATGTTATCTCATTAGAATGGAATTGATCATCCTAATGGTTCGGGGGGAGATGATTGGTCCACATTAGTGGGACCCCGCCAGTTCTCGTGCGGGCCAGACCGCAATGGTTTGTCCCCCATTCACATGTCCCATGTTGGCTAGACAGGTTAGGTATGGTGGCCATCATCTACCCCCTTCATGACAGCATGTGGAAGGGAAGCAAGCGCCAGGCTTGGTGGAAGGACTTGGGGGAAGGGTGCCAGTGCTAACTGTGAACAGAGAGGTTCATGGGTAAGTTGAGCGCAGCGGCACCAGAACAGGCACACGCCCAGTTGGGCTATCGTCAGCCTGGCACTCTGGTGTAAACACACTCTCTATCCCTGAACCGAGTGGCCTCGCGGATGGGCTTGAATGAAGTGAGATGAAAGTGAAGTGTCTTTCATTCTTTCACAATCGCATGCCTCCGATGACGGGGCTTGTGTTGTGAGCTAGTCTGTGAAAGAGAGACGTTTATGGGTGCTTGGATTCTTCCATTTATCATTACCTCTGCGACAGCGTAGGGTGACAGACGATGTTTTCGGTGGCGTATATTTGATTATATATTTATTGGTTGGTTTGGGTATTTGCAGGATTATGCAAAAACTACCAGGCCAATTTTCATGAGACTCAGTGGAGGGGTGTAGCACGGGCCAATCTCGAACCCATTCGATTATTGGAAGCCAGCTCGCTGTGTGGGGGCGCTTGAGACACCGGGTTTGGACTGGGGGGTGCGGTGAGAGAGCCTGGAGGGCACCAAACCGCCCCGTCGGCTGTGACTCGAGGGGGGCGCCACAGAGCCGCCCAAACACGGCCACCCATTCACCTCCATACATTTTTTGGACTTAGACTCAGTACATTCACTCCGTTCATTGTCAGTGGGGGGGGGGTTGAAACAGCCATATCTCTACATGAGAAGGTCACAGAGACACAGGGTTTGAACTGGCATAAAGCTCTTGGCCTAACGGATGCAGCAATACCAAACATGTCCTGCTCGCACACACGTCCATGCACACAAATCCACAAAATGCATTCATAGGCGGAGTTCTGTGCTCTCCGAGCACCATTTCTAGTTATTACATTACATAAGAGTCATTTAGCAGATGCCTTTATCCAAAGCGACTTACAATACATGCATTGTGTAGTAGTATTATGACGTTGTAGTATTATGTAGTATAATCTAGTGCTAGCCAAAGTGCAAGACTAGCAAAATGTAAGTACAATAGGTGCTTAATAGGGTGAATCCTGGTAGTACTTCTTGAAGAGGTGAGTTTTGAGCCTGCGGTGAAAGATGGGCAACTACTCTGCTGTCCTGACCTCAGTGGGCAGTTCGTTCCACCACTGCGGGGCCAGGAGAGAGAAGAGCCCTGACCGTGTTGACCGCAGGGGCCTCGGAGTGACCGGACTACCAGTTGCCCCGAGGTAGCAGAGCGTAGTGGTCGGGAGGGGGTGAGAGAGAGACAGAGGGAGGGAGGGAGTTGAGAGAGAGACAGAGAGAAGGAGGAGAGAGAGAGATAGAGAGAGAGAGAGAGAGAGAGGGAGGGAGGGGGGACAGAGGGAGGGAGATGGACACAACCCTCTTGTTCAGGTGTACAGCTCGTCAGTCGCCATGCTTAATTGCATCCATCCTCATCTCTCCATCTTAATCCCGCCCCCATCCGGCTAGCTGGCCCAAAACAAGTGGCGCAGCTCGCTTAATGAAAACAACAGAGGCATCCGTTTCATTACAAATCCAAACTCGCCTGATGTTTGGATCATTTGAGGTATTCGGGCCTATGAATATTTCATCAGTTTGTTATTAACGTGGGGCTTTCTTGGGCTTCGGCGAGTGCCCACACCCACATGGCTTCATTCTCCCCTACGGACACCTGTTTATTTTTCTCCTCTTGGCGAGAGAGGAAGCTGGTGTAGATTTACAGGAAAAAGTGGCAACATTTCCATCAGCCTTACCCCCCATGTCCCTCGGCCCTCCACCCACCTCCCAGCAACCCACAATTTTCTCCTTCCGACGGGAGACAAAACAACGTCAATCCCATGCAAAGCTTGTGTGCTAATGGCAGCTCGCTGGGGTTTTCATGGCAAGATGGCCTCTTGCGTGGCCCAGTTTCCTTTTGGAATGGTGGTTGTGGGCGTGTGTAATGACTTAATCTATACACAGAACATCAGTGTGACACTGGTGGTGGTTGAGAATGGCTTCCTGCGAGTCAGCATTAGGCTAAGGCATTGCCCAATTAGACCATTGTGCCATATCTCTCCTCCTTGGATGGCTTTGTGTGCTATTTCAGTTTGTGGTGCCCATTCCTGTGTGTGTGTGTGTGTGTGGGGGGGGGGAGGGGCGTTGCGTTTCCATCATTGTATGGAACATGGCCACGACACGTGATGGAGTGTCATTTTAGTGTCTCGTTTTTTGACACACTTAACCATAAAATGAACCCGGGCATATTTGGCAAGACGTGCGCCTCCAACACTCCGCCCCCCCCCCCCCCCCCGTCCCCCCCCCCCCCAACCCCCATTTGGAGCCTTTCTAATGGGATATGAGGGAAGCATAATGATGTGTGGGCCTTGTTATTTGCCTTTGTTCACAAAACACTTCCCTGGGTTATTGCATTTTACGCTTGGAAGGCTTGATCACTCATATTATGGCTGAGTAAATGGAAGTCAATAAATTACCCACTGATTAAAGATGATGCCCTCACTTTGGGTTGCAAGAGCCATTGGCCATGCATGGTTAACACAAGGCTTTTGAAGTGTACTAGTTTAATCATTGTAATTCCTTTCCCCCGTTTGCCCCCCCCCCCCCCCCCCCCTCTCTCTCTCTCTCTCTCTCTCTCTCTCTCTCTCTCTCCTGTCAGTCGAACATGACACATGTATTTGTGAGAGGTTTGGTGCAGTGTGGCAGGGTATGAAGAAGAACAGATATCAGCGAGCACTTCTGTGCTGTGTGGCTGGGTATGGAGGAGGTGTTGTGGTGTCTGGCTCGACAACAAAATAATAATTAGGAGGAAACAAGTGAGCCCATGCATTTAGAGTAGGGATGCGCATCGAAAACCGGTTATTGTTGAGAACCGGTTCCCAGTGAATCGATTCCTTGGGAATCCTTATGATTCCGTTATTGATTCATGTCGTTGCTGCGCATGCGCGATGACGTCGCACGCACGATGCCCTGTTCTGTTTTATTAGACCGCGGTAGAAGAGGCCAGCAACATGTCGTTTAGGCATAAACGTTCGAAAGTGTGGTTACATTTCACGCGACAAGATGACAACACGGCCACTTGCAATGCTTGCAAAAACGTATATCATCAAAGGGGGAAATACTACAAATATGCAAAAACATTTGGCCACACAGCATGCGATAACTTTGCAGGAATGTCCCGTTTTTGATGCGCTCCGGAGTGACGACAGCAGCGCAGCTAACGTTAGTGTAGTCGAAGGTAAAGTCCTCCAGAGTCCCTGTCTATTGTGTTACTGCCATTTGTTTAATTGTGTAAACCAGCTTTCACTATATAAATAATCTCCATTTCCATCCATGTAATTTAGATGATGACGTTCAGAGTCAGGCTCGTGGTAGTTGGTCTGGGTCAGAGGCTACTTCTTGTAGAATTGGCATGTTCAAAGTATATATAAAATAAAATTAATGTTAATAAACCTGTTTGTACTCTTTTGCCCAATGAGAATCGATAAGAGAATCGATAAGGAATCGGATCGATAAGCAGAATCGAAAATGAAATCGGAATCGCTAAAATCTTATCAATATCCATCCCTAATTTAGAGAAGCCTATTAGCATGTTGTTTTGTCTCTGAGCTTCTAGGACCCTCTCTCTTCTAGGGCCCTCTCTCTTCTAGGACCCTCTCTCTTCTAGGACCCTCTCTCTTCTAGGGCCCTCTCTCTTCTAGGACCCTCTCTCTTCTAGGACCCTCTCTCTTCTAGGGCCCTCTCTCTTCTAGGACCCTCTCTCTTCTAGGGCCCTCTCTCTTCTAGGACCCTCTCTCTTCTAGGACCCTCTCTCTTCTAGGGCCCTCTCTCTTCTAGGGCCCTCTCTCTTCTAGGGCCCTCTCTCTTCTAGGACCCTCTCTCTTCTAGGGCCCTCTCTCTTCTAGGACCCTCTCTCTTCTAGGGCCCTCTCTCTTCTAGGGCCCTCTCTCTTCTAGGACCCTCTCTCTTCTAGGGCCCTCTCTCTTCTAGGGCCCTCTCTCTTCTAGGGCCCTCTCTCTTCTAGGGCCCTCTCTCTTCTAGGGCCCTCTCTCTTCTAGGGCCCTCTCTCTTCTAGGGCCCTCTCTCTTCTAGGGCCCTCTCTCTTCTAGGGCCCTCTCTCTTCTAGGGCCCTCTCTCTTCTAGGGCCCTCTCTCTTCTAGGACCCTCTCTCTTCTAGGACCCTCTCTCTTCTAGGGCCCTCTCTCTTCTAGGACCCTCTCTCTTCTAGAACCTTCTCTCTTCTAGGGCCCTCTCTCTTCTAGGACCCTCTCTCTGTTAGGACCCTCTCTCTTCTAGGGCCCTCTCTCTTCTAGGGCCCTCTCTCTTCTAGGACCCTCTCTCTTCTAGGAGCCTCTCTCTTCTAGGGCCCTCTCTCTTCTAGGACCCTCTCTCTTCTAAGACCCTCTCTCTTCTAGGACCCTCTCTCTTCTAGAACCTTCTCTCTTCTAGAACCCTCTCTCTTCTAGGGCCCTCTCTCTTCTAGGGCTCTCTCTCTTCTAGAACCCTCTCTCTTCTAGGGCCCTCTCTCTTCTAGGGCCCTCTCTCTTCTAGAACCCTCTCTCTTCTAGGGCCCTCTCTCTTCTAGGGCCCTCTCTCTTCTAGGACCCTCTCTCTTCTAGGGCCCTCTCTCTTCTAGGGCCCTCTCTCTTCTAGGGCCCTCTCTCTTCTAGGGCCCTCTCTCTTCTAGGGCCCTCTCTCTTCTAGGGCCCTCTCTCTTCTAGGACCCTCTCTCTTCTAGGGCCCTCTCTCTTCTAGGACCCTCTCTCTTCTAGGGCCATCTCTCTTCTAGGGCCCTCTCTCTTCTAGGGCCCTCTCTCTTCTAGGGCCCTCTCTCTTCTAGGGCCCTCTCTCTTCTAGGGCCCTCTCTCTTCTAGGGCCCTCTCTCTTCTAGACAGACAAAGGAGGTTTTAGTTTGTTAAAGTACATCAGTCATCTCGACGAGTCTTGTCTTACTGTAACTTCAACGGTAAGCGATGTGGATTTTTTCAAACCCGTCGACATCGGCACTCCAAATGTTCCCGCAAAGTTACTGCAGCACGTTGAATTTACTCAAGCAAAAAAAATAATCAAATTTGTTAAACCCTCTTCAAGCTTAAAAACACGGCCAAGTTTTCACCGCTGTAATTGTTTAAGCTCCACCAAAAAACGTAATTACCAGTGGCTTCTTCATGGACGCAGCCTCTCAGCAGAGACTTAAATCAGATCCGCCCCCCCCCCCCCCCCGCCCTATTTCAGATATGGAAAAATTGATGTCAATACTAAATAGTAAACAGATGGCCTGGGTCTGTCAGAGGGGCTGGTTGGTGCATGGAGAGGTGTGTGTGTGCGCGTGCGTGCGTGTGTGCGCACATGTGTGTGTGTGTGTGTGCCCGGTGAGTTTTCTGCTGACCCCTCGATTTGGAAAGTGCTGATGGGCCTCGGTGCATTTCATGCATCTCCAGAACTCCGCCACACTGATTGATACACCGTGGAATAAACCTCAGCTTCATTTTCACATGAAAGGCCCAGACAAGTTTCCCGGGCACAGGAGACCCGCAAGCCATTACAGGGCGGAAAAGCCTGCGGAAGGTGACTATCTGTAAACCTGACGCGCACACACACACACACACACACACACACACGCGTGCATACAGTACACACACACACGCACGCGCACGCACAGAAGAGAGATAAGTGCGGTGTGAGGGCTATCGTTTATTAGTTCTATCTGGCGCCTGCAGACGTGTGATGCAACCTGCGCACGGTTTGGCGAACTGGATGTTTTGATGCGCCGTGGCGTGGAATAGGACCGTATCTTTAGTTAGGGACACTGTCGTGTTTTTGAAGAGAGAGATAGGCGTTTCCCCGGGCAACCCGCCTTCCCCTCCGTCCTCCCAGTTTCCTGTGTTCAGCATAGCACATGTGTCGGAGCTGACTAATTGCCTCCGTTAATGAGCAATCTCTGTAGGTCTGTCTGGTAGGAACGTGGCGTTCGGCGCCAGGTGCCAGCGCCGCCGCCGAGGCGGTACGACGCCGTACAGCGCACGCCGGCGGCTCCTTCGGCGTCCCCACTTCCTGTACGTTCGCCGCGACGTGCTCACTCGCGGGGGAGAGGGAGGATGTGAACAGATGGAGATGTAGATCTCTACCAAAAGCTCTGTCACACAGGTGCGGGCCTTCCAACTCAGCCCGCATAGCTTGGCTCTCAGCGCCAACACCTGTGTGTGGATTAGGCTACCAGGGGATGGCTGGAGAACAGGGGAGTGGGGTGGTCGTAATGAGGGCACAGGAGGGGGCCCGGGGCCTCTCTAAGCCTCTTATCCACCTCAGCCCCACATGTAAAATTGGCATCAACAGACCCTCCCCCATCCCACAGCATAAAGCCAACACAGACCCCCACCTCGCTCTCACACACCTGCACTACCAGAGGCTGCCAAGGAATTTGGATGCTGTGATTGGCTAGACACCTGAGGGAGTCAGGTGTGACACAGCGCTGACAAAGCTCATTGGCTCAATAATGTGGGGACACCACCTGCAAACTACGCTTGGAGATGGTGGTGTAATACAGTTGAGTATAGTTTGAGCACAGGGCAAAGACAAATGTTCCAGCGCCCTGTCAAAATGGATGGATAGTACAACCTGTACTGCTAGTTGTCATGTTGTGTTATTGTAGTACATTGTGTAATATACATAAGGGGGATAAACTTCTAAACAGTGCAAAGTGTTCCTTCAGACAGGGCCGGACTGGCCATGTGGCGTACCGGGCAAATGCCCGGTGGGCCGGACCTACTTGTGGGCCGATCTAAAAAAAAAAAAGAGCTAACGAACGGCCCATAGAGCAGGGACAGCGGCCCATTGGTCCATTTTCTATACTGACACTGTGCTGGCCCAATCATATGTAGGCCCCACCCATCCCTCTGTCAGTTTCAGGTGTCATTTGCGTGGGCCGTTAGAGAGCCAACAGCACCCCCCCGTCAACAAATCGCGCAGCACCCCCCCCCCGTCAACAAATCGCGCAGCACCCCCCCCCCCCCCGTCAACAAATCGCGCAGCACCCCCCCCCGTCAACAAATCGCGCAGCACCCCCCCCCACCCCCCGTCAACAAAACGAAACTGAAGGTGTTCCATCTCACTGCGTCGGCTCGGCTAGTGGCCTGACTGGGGCTACATTTCCCGGTAGGAAATATTCACGCCCTGGTGGTAGGCCGGTCTGGGCAAAAAATGCCAGGGCCGATTTTTTGTCCCAGTCCAGCCCTGCCTTCAGATGACCTCATTGACACATGGTAAGCATACTCAGCAGGGGCGGCACGTAGCTCGGGAGGTAGAGCGGCCGGCTGGGGATCGCAAGGTCCCCGGTTCGATCCCGGCTCCCGGCATTGTGCCGAAGTGTTCTCGAGCAAGAGACTGAACGCCAAAATCGCTCACGTGCTTGTATTGTTGCTTCACAGCAAGTTTGCTGCGAGTTTGGCATGTTCTCCTTGTGTTCGCAAGCGGTTCCTCCCACAGAACCCAATATGAAAAACATGCAGTAGAACAGATGCTCTTCAGTCCGGTCCCTGACTGAGACCTGGGCTGAGCACACATGGAGGAGGACGGCTTGGATGGGAGAAATGCAGGGCATTGCAATTTTCATCAGCGACACCTGAAGAAAGAAACAGCTGTTGTGTGTTTGCCGCTCACACGTGTAGTAATCACTGTCACTGTGTAGCCAATAAAAAGTCCCGGGGAAGAGCGGTTTCAGCACCACGGCAAGCGGACAGCAGGGTTTCAGGTCCAAGGCTAGCGGAAAGCACGGTTTCAGGTCCAAGGCTAGTGGACAGCAGGGTTTCAGCACCATGGCTAGCGGACAGCACGGTTTCAGCACCACGGCTAGCGGACAGCACAGTTTCAGGTCCAAGGCTAGCGGAAAGCACAGTTTCAGCACCACTCGGTAGTGGACAGCACATTTTCAGCACCACAGGATAGTGGACAGCAGAGTTTCAGCACCACTCGGTAGTGGACAGCACAGTTTCAGCACCACTCTCTAGTGGACAGCACAGTTTCAGCACCACTCTCTAGTGGACAGCTCCCGGGGCTAAAACAGCTCTGACCGACCAGGCTCCACTCAACATGGTAGGATCATAGTGATAATGAACAGTTCAGCTGAAGGACACCTCCCACCTCCCCCCATTCTCCCTCAGTCTCTCCATTCCAGGCTCCAGGTGAGGTGACATGCGGTGCACCTTTTAGATGAAAACATACCGACACTCCTTTGTCTGTCTTTGTCTTTCTTCATGGTCAGTTTTTATCCAGCTTGATTTTGTCCTTGTTGCATTGTTGACAGCAGGAATTGCAATAAATAAGATGTGGACCTGCTGTATTAGTACGTTGAAATGGGAGACCTTGAAATGCTTCATGCCTCTGGGACAAACACAAATTATCAATGGTAGTGAGAATCTGACTATGGTTGGTGTGTGGGCGCGTGTGTGTGTGTAAGTGAGTCTGGAACACGTATATGCGGTAGTACCCTGAGTCTGTATGCATTTCCTTCTCCTGTCTGTCACTCACCCCCGTGAGTGTGTGTGTGTGTGTTCATCTCTCCCGTGTGTGTGTGTGTGTGTGTGCGCGCGTCTGTGTGCGTGCAAGTTCATCTCTCCCCTGTGTGTGTGCGTGTGTGTGTGTGTATGAGTCTAGAAGACATGTATGCAGTAGTGCCCTGAGCCTGTGTACATTTCCTTCGCCTGCCTGTGTGTGTGTGTGTGTGTGTGTGTGTGCGTGCATGCGTGCATGTGTGTATGAATCTAGAAGACATGTATGCAGTAGTGCCCTGAGCCTGTGTACATTTCCTTCGCCTGCCTGTGTGTGTGTGTGTGTGTGTGTGTGTGTGTGTGTGTGTGTGCGTGCGCGTGCTGGCCTGTCAGACCTATATCGGATTGCCTTGAGTAGAGGCCTCTTCTATGTGGGAGTGAATTAAACCTCAAATCGCCAGTCAGCCGTGGTTGTGAGCCTAAAGCGTCTTCCAAATGAATGTGTTAAAAGTCATTAAACAACACTCAACTTAATCATTCTTTTACTTTTCATAATTAGGACCCAAGGCTACTGTCAGTTCCGACACGGCTCTCGCTCGGCTTTTGGCCACAAGTTGACTGGTGCTAAATTAGATGAGATGACTTCTTTATTAATATGTCTGCAGCCGGCCGCGCACTGAAAAACGGGTGTCTTCATTCGTATATTGAACAATCTTGGACTGTCATATTAATGCCCACAGTAGCTGAGTATATGGCTTCGACTTTGAAGTGGCGGTAAGTTGTGAAATTGAGCTTTAAATAATATGGCCCTAGTCTCAGTTCTCCTCATTGCCGTTCCTTGTGTGTTGTGTCACAATATTGACAACGCTTTGCCGGTGCACAGGATGCGGCAGCGGTTTGCGAGCTGTGCCTGGCTCTCCGGGGCTGGGGGTGAGTGACTCGTACCGACGCCGTACCGTACCGTCACTCCCAGCTTGTTTACCGGGAATGACTTGTTGCCATTCTCGGTGCGGTGGCGTCTCCAGCGGCGTCTCCGTTCCCGTCGCTAGCTGCGACCCACTCGCGTTGGATGTGCGACGCTGTACACCCCCCCCTCTTTGTCAACAAGGGCTCCGGCTGAGTAGCTGCTCGCTGTACCTTTACTATAGATGTATGTGCAGTGTGTGTGTGTAGGCCGGCTAGGTTGGTATAGCCAGGGCTCAGCAGTCTGTGAGCAACCTTCTTTGCACTCCGTAGCTTATAATAATCAGTGTGAAAACATACTAGGCACACAATCTCTTTGTCACACTGCTCTGGGCTGGGTGATGATATTTGGATCGTGTGTATGTGTGTGTGTGTGTGTGTGTTTGTGAGAGAGAGAAAGAGAGAGTAAGAGAAGGTGTGTGTGTGTGAGAGAGAGAGAAAGGGTGTGGGCATGCGCGCGCACATGTGTGAGAGAAAGAGAAAGTGTGCGTGTGAGAGAGAAAGTGTGCGTGCGCGCGTGTGTGTGTATGCATAGAGAGTCGGTGTGGGCGCTGAGCAGACGCCTGTCATGTGTAGCTCTCCAGTCCCGCCTCTATAAATAGACGTCTCTCAGCGCTGATGCTCCAGGGGGGTTTTACCCCCCGCCCCCCCCCTCCTCTCCTCCACTCCTCCCTCACATGTCACCTGTCAGCTTGTCTATCCATCCTCCTGGTCCCAACATTAGTGTGAGGCATCATTATTCAATGCTAAATCACTCTGACATGGACCCCCCCCCCCCCACACACACACACACACACACACACACAAACAAATAAGTCATCACACCATGGCTTATCATTCCTAGAATTCATTAAGACTCAGTTGGGATGCATTATGTTCAAGCTCACTGTCAGCGTTTTTGGAGAGCACGACTCAATTATATGCCACTCAATATGACATTTGTATTTTTCACTCTTAATGCGCCGTAAATCCTCCTTTAATTTGGATGAAGATGCGATCGTTTTATTTACTTTCCAAATGATCGTTCGCCGGATGCGAGTCGCTAGTCTTTTTTGGAAGCTTTCCAAAGAGTCAAAAGTGTCCAAGTCCCACTCTTCTCAGGGAAGGTTCCCGGCGTGCCTACACACCGCCGCACCGCCTGACGGGATTGGCAGAGAACCGCAGTATTAGACTTGTAACTGTCACTCAGCGCTCCGCCCAGCACCAGCCATTGAGTTTTCCAAAACCACAGAATTTGTGGAAAGTGACAGTTTCAGGGTAAATGGTACCTCGACAAGTAGGCTTTTGAATTAAATCGGAACCCCCCTAAATCAGATGCAGAAAGACGTCTGACCCGCCTTGGTTCAAAGGTTGAGGTGGCCAATAACCTGCTAAACTAATGAATTGCCAGGATTTGAGCATCAGATTTTTGCATGAAGTGCCCCAGACCCATAGAGAGATCTGCAGCCTGCAGTAATGTAGCTTACGTAGTATATGAGTGAAAGAACTCATGGGTCTGGCATTGAGACTATTGAATCGCTAGCGTAGCTGGCTAAAGCGGCGTTAATGAGAGGCGGTCGGTCACGTGTGTTCGTAAGTCGGAGGACCCGGGGTCGAACCGAGGGTGGAAGCCGTACTGATGAGCGACACAGTGACACCTGTGACGCGATCACCTGGTTAAACAGGATAAAGAGGGTGATATCAGTATGTGGCCTGTAATTCCCTCGGTCCTCTTAGTACTGTTGGTGTGTGTGTGTCGTGTCACTGTCGAGCATCTGGAGAAAGGATGAGGAACACACAGCAGAAGATCAGTCAGCCTTGGAACTCTGCGATGCAAGGGAAGTTTGCTGCTGACCTTTCCTTGCCCCCACTGATACATTGCATCATTCTATCATTTCCCATCTGAAATTAATATTACCGCAATCTCTTTAAATCTAAATTTGCATCAATGTTTTTTGCCCAAGATGTGAAGATGCAAAGCCTCCGGCTACAATATGTTTAGATTATATTAAGTGTCTCATTTGGCCGGGGAGATGCCCCTGAGTCTGCGCCTCCTTTCCCCACACGAACAACAGAGAATACAAATAGCACAAATATCCCAGTGTGTGCATGAAGATATCATTCACATTCCCCTCTTCTTATGAAGCCATTCTTTTTCCTGGAGGTTTTCTTCCTTTAACTCGATATTAAAGCCCCCAAAATCTAAATAATTCCCGTTCTGCTGCGGATCGCCTCAAAATAATTAACATCAAGTGGCGGGTGCTTTGCAGAAGCTTTCTAGAGATGCTCACTCACTCACTCACGCATGCAGGCGCACACACACACACACACACACACACCATGGACACACACACACACACACACACACACACACACACAAACACACACATACACACCATGGACACACACACACACACACACACACACAAACACACACACACACACCATGGACACACACAAACACACACACACACCATGTACACATGTACATTGTCTTGAATATTGCTCAGGTGTCATTCATTTATAACTGCTCAATCCATGGCGACAGATCTGAATCCTGACCCAATCAGATCTGAATCCTGGACCAATCAGATCTGAATCCTGGCCCAATCAGATCTGATTCCTGGCCCAATCAGATCTGAATCCTGGCCCAATCAGATCTGAATCCTGGCCCAATCAGATCTGAATCCTGGCCCAATCAGATCTGATTCCTGACCCAATCAGATCTGAATCCTGACCCAATCAGATCTGAATCCTGACCCAATCCGATTGAATCCAAACTATAAGAAACAACAACATCCAAGCAACCACTCCGCCCAAGATGATTGTGATTGTTTAAAGAAATACAGTGTTTATTTTCCCCCGTTCCCCAAATGGTAATGAGTCCAGCCAGACCTTTCTCCAGAGCAGCCAAGCCAAGTGTGGAGATAGGCCTGGCTGAGAGAGACTAGTTCAAGTCTAGCAGGCTTCAGACTCTTTCAAGGGAGATTTTATCACTACACAGCTAGTTCCTTTCTTTTAACATGCTTTTTATTTTCCTTCACAGTTAGAAATTACATACTGTAAAGCACAGGGCAAGAGTTACAGTGATTAAATTAATCCATGCCTACATTCAATTACTGTGTACAGCTACAAGAGACGAGAATAACTTGGATTCGATTAAAGTGCTAAAGGTTTCTACATACAGCACGACTGGATTTGAAAACTTTAGCGTCTTTCTTCGTCAAAGAACTTCAATCGTGGAACTCTTCCGGTGGAACTTTCTCTCTGGGTTTGAGCTAATTGCCTCAGCGAGGAGGACGGGCTGTGACTTGACCATCAACCGAGCAGAGGACTGGAGGTAATTACTGAGGAGGAGCTTTTTCTACCGTCAGTGGGAAAAAAGACAATGGAGATGACGTCAATAAGGACAAACTCCGGCCAACCCCTCCCCCACGCACGATCTTTAATGAAGACCTCTGCCACTGGCTTAGATGGATGAGCCTGGCGCCCGGAGAGCGAGACACCGGTAGATGTTTGTTTGGTCGCGCGGACATACCGGCAGCGGGGAGAGCGTGTCAGATAGGGAGGCGCATTACGCAAGACCGGGGTGATTAAGGAACAAAGTTGATGGAAAACGACCCCTATCGACGAGGCTTTGTCTCCCAGCATCTCCCCCGCACCGGGGCTGAAGCCCCCCCTAGCTAGCTTCCTCGGGGCTAAGCCACCCGACTGGATTCACAAAACCTAAGAGGGATTGATTGCTCTGCAGCAATTTTCCCCGCGAGGCCCAGGCCAGGCATTGATTTTTGCCCGCCAACTTCAGGAATGGCGGTCTTACATTTATATTACTGTTAATCATTACTCTCTTGGCGTTCTATCAAGAGGCGCGGTGATTAAGACCTGCGCTACATAATTAATTGCAGGCTGGCAGATGGTTTGTGTTTTTTTTTTTTCCTCTTCTATCCGCATACTATCATGTTGTACCCGTCTGCCCTCCTCTGCCCAAACCTTCCTCCTTTCCTGTCCCCACACACGCGCGCGCAGTACTCGTACCCGACGCACACGCTGCTGCTTCCCCTTTCCTGTTTTGATCTGCATCCCCGTTAGTCGTGACCTGTGTGATCCCCACGCCCCCGGTTCCGGCGCGGCGGCGGCGGCGACGTGACGCACTACCGCTTAAAAGCCCCTCGCCGCCCGCCTCAGATGTGGCGTTCAGCCCTCCCTCTTCTGACACTTCAGACGGCGTGCGCTTCGCATCCGCCCTCCCCAGCCACACCACACCCCTCCATCAAGGGCTGTCTTTCTTCCTCGGCCCTCCGTCGGGCGCGTCTCTCTGTCTGAGACTCAAGCACTTAGAGTTAGAGTTAACCTTCCTCCGCTCCGTCACCTTGAAGCCGCTAAGTGGTGCTGAGAGAGGAGGCCGCCCGGGTTTGAAAGCGAGACGAGCCGCGCGGCGACGGCTCGGTCGGGGGTGACGAGCGGAGCCAGGTGTCACGCCGAGCGAGCAAGGGAGAGAGAGAGGGTGGGGCAGGGATGTCATTAAACTTCCCATTCCTCTGTGTATGTGAGCTTGAAAATGGCGAAAGAGCTGGGGGTTTAGGACCTACTGCTTTTCCCAACCTAAGAGACAACTTTCCCTCTGTTTTGAGCAGTGCCTCTCCATGTTACGGTGTATGAAAGACTTTCTCTCTTCCACAGTGTTCAATACGTAAGCGGCCCTATAAAAACAAAAACAAAGGTAGTCTGATAATGCTCTCCGATTACGCGTGTCGTTTAATTGCTTTCACGCAGTCTAACGCAGATGCTACAGTCGCCCGGCACGCATGCCGTGTTTGCGTGTAAATACTCTGCCGTGCTTAATACAGATCAGTCCCAGCCGATCTCGGCGTAAACACCTGGGCTGAACAGCAGCAGCTCCCCCGCTGCGTCGACTCCCACATGCCCGCTTAGGAGCCACTTGGCTGGGCCTCACGGGGTACGGCGTGTACCCTACAGCGCATATGGCTGGAGGTGCCGCTTGGCACCAGCGAGTGTGGCATTCGACTTGTCGATAGCGCCGCTGTGGCGTGCGTGTATGTGTGTGTATGTGTGTGTGTGTGTGTGTGTGTGTCTGTGTGTGTGTGTGTCTGTGTGTGGGAAGTTTAGGAATTTGCCCGTTAGTGATGTTCGGGCGTTGTGGGGAGTGTTGGCGAGCTAGTACTTTGGTTTTTGTGTGTGTGTGTGTGGGTGTGTGGGTTTGTGTGTGTGTGGTTTGGCTGGGGTTCCATGTACCATAGGTCCTGTCAGAACATCCTTTCCGCTGTGAGCTATCAGACACTCCACATCTGGCTCACTGTCAGCTTGGCTGCTGCCGAGGAGCTTCTGTTGTCTCACAGTCACACACACACACACACACACACACACACACTGTCAACATTGGCAGTCTTAACATCCTCACTGGAAGAAAGACTGGCACAGGATTCAGCTGGCACTGGGATGGCGCCACATGGCACATCACACCCTGAAGAACAGCATGGCCGCTCCAGGAGTGGAGGATACTCGGTCAGCCGTGACCTTTGCCTCCTAATAGACCTTTTTACTACTGTTAGTGTACACCAGTGTCAAGTTAAAAGCTTAATTTGTTTTGTTGTTTAGCTCAAAGAGCATGCCAAGGTCACATAATTCTGTTGAAGAGGACAAGACTGTGTTCTGTAGCTCTTTGTGAAGCAATCAAGCAGGACTACCAGCTATGCAAATCCTGGCACATTACTGTTATATGAGGAAAATACATGATAAAGGGACACGTTAAGTCAACCAATCTATACTACTGTATCTAGCCATCACCCTATCATCACCGTAGCAAGACGCCATCCCCTAGCCGGCATGGATGCAGCCAAACAGGGTTGGGTTTCCATGCTATTATTCTGCTCCCTCCATGTAAAAGCATGTGTCCCGTAGCGCCCTAATCCCCGGCATGGGGAGACGAGGCCAGGCCTTTTAGATTGATTAGCTTCTTACCCAGAAGCCTAGGGAGGCTGAGGGAATGTGGCTGAGGCCACACTGAGATCAGAGAGCGAACAGGATCCTGGTCGGTCGGGAGAGGGAATGAAAGGGGAAATAAAATAAAATGAAAGTGTTGCTTAGACTTGGATCTCAGCGCTGCATTCGACACGGTTGACCACAACATATTACTAGGCTGACTGGAAAACTGGCTGGGAATTTCTGGCACAG
Organism: Borostomias antarcticus; assembly: GCF_949987555.1. Classification (NCBI taxonomy): domain Eukaryota; kingdom Metazoa; phylum Chordata; class Actinopteri; order Stomiiformes; family Stomiidae; genus Borostomias; species Borostomias antarcticus. Next base: position 4,042,100 of record NC_140261.1, read on the forward strand.
AGCTAGACTGGTTTGAATCCTACTTGAAGGACAGAGACTACTTTGTGTCTATAGGCAATTAGAAATCCGAGTGGACAAAAATGACCTGTGGAGTTCCCCAAGGCTCCATTCTGGGGCCTCTTCTGTTCAACATTTACATGCTCCCACTAACTCAAATTATGGAAAACAACAAAATATGCTACCACAGCTATGCAGACGACACACACATTTATATCACCAGGGGACTATAATCCCATACAAGCGCTGATTAAGTGCATTGAACAAATCAACGATTGGATGTGCCAGAACTTTCTTCAACTAAACAAAAATAAAACTGAAGTAATTGTCTTTGGAGCCAAAGAAGAATTAAAAGTCAGCGCTCAGCTCCAATCAGTAATGCTAAAAACGAAGCCAGAAATCTTGGTGTAGTCATGGACTCAGACCTGAATTTCAACAGTCACATTAAGACAATTACAAAGTCAGCCTACTATCACCTGAATAATATATCAAGGATTAAAGGATTTATGTCCCAGCAGGATCTGGAAAAACATGCGTTTATCTTCAGTAGACTCGACTACTGTAACGGTGTGTTTACAGGTCTCTCTAAAAAATCGATTAGACAGCTGCAGCTGATTCAGAACGCTGCTGCTCGAGTCCTCACTAAGACTAAGAAAGTGGATCACATCACTCCAGTTCTTAGGTCTTTACACTGGCTTCCTGTCTGTCAAAGAATTGATTTTAAAATAGTGCTGTTGGTTTATAAAGCACTGAATGGTCTAGGGCCAAAATATATTTCTGATCTGCTGCTATGTTATGAACCATCAGACCTCTCAGGTCGTCTGGCACAGGCCTGCTTTCTGTCCCCAGAGTTAAAACAAAACATGGAGAAGCAGCATTCAGTTTTCATGCTCCACATATCTGGAACAATCTTCCAGAAAACTGCAGGTCTGCTGCAACTCTTAGTTCTTTTAAATCAAGACTGTAGACTTTGCTGCTGCTTTTTTATTAAATCAAATACTTATTTATTCATACACTGCACTGTAACTTTTATTCCTGTTTTATTTTTCCTGTATTTTGTTTTAAATGTCCCTTTTTTGCATTTCGTTTTACAGTATATGACCTTTTATGTGTTGCACTTTGTCTTGATGCTTTTAATGTCTCATGTAAAGCACTTAGAATTGCCTTGTTGCTGGAATGAACAGTACTATACAAATAAACTTGCCTTGCCTAGACTTGAGAAACATTCCATTCTGGGAAACTTTACATCATTATCAGAAAGAGGGTTTAATATCTGCTGCAGTAATGCCAACATTAAATGTGGCTTTTTTAATATGCTGGTCAGAGACGTGCGCTGCTACCCTCCATTAGAGCTTTGAAGGAAAGCAAGAGTTTATGAAGAACATAAAAAAGGGTTTGGGTTATTTTGATATCTGTGCGAGAAGGGAGCTGGCTGTTTTCCCTGGTTATGATCTTTGCCCGTCTCTTTTTGTTTTAACCGTGAACAATGGCACCATGGCATTTTTCTCAGCAGTCAATAAATAGCTCCTAGAAGGATATTATTCTTAGGAGCCAGGCCGGAGATGGTGAGAAGTAGGGCTTTATTAGAAAACATGAATCTTGTCATTGGGCCTGAGGAATATAGATGATGTGTAGTCGCAGGTTCGGATGGCATTTGCAGATAAAGTGGAGCTTAATATTCAGAATTATCATAATGATATCCATGACATCGCTCAACCGCTCCTCCACCGTTATTGATCTGCCGGTGGTTTCGGGAAACGAAGGAATTAATTAAAGCGACAGATCGATTTTTAAAGTAACAGATTTGGCGCTGCCATATGCTACCTGATGGATGCTGAGATGCTGGTCAGAATACCGGAAGCCTCCATCTAGTTAGGAAATTCATACCAGTAGTTAAAGTTTGAATTCTGTCTTGAAAAAGCTGAAAGTTGAGAGTATTTGGTAACTTGGTGAGAAGTGGGCCAGTATAGTAGATGAGGATGAAATGCATATAGAGGAAATTACCTCTTGGAGTGCTTTGGTAGTCTTAAGATAAACTTATATTAACTTGCCATATAGTACAATACTGTGTATCACAATATATCAGTGTACTGCAGTATAACTACGGCCTCTTCCTTCAAACTACATTGGAGTCTTCATACATGCTGTAGATTAGTTTGCTGACTTTTTGGCAGTAAAATACTTCAGACTATTGTCACCTCTCAACCCAGCGGGTCTCCTCCACAGCTCAGCTGATAATTAAACACCCCCCCTCCCAATGCCCCCCACTTCTTAAACACCCCCCCCCCCTCCCAATGCCCCCCACTTCTTAAACACCCCCCCTTCCAATGCCCCCCCCTTCCTCCTTCATCTCAGTTTGATGAACTGTCGTCTGTCTGATCCGAGCGGAGAAACATTTCCCCCACTCCATGTCTCAGTCACTTAAACAGTCATCATGTCATCCTGACAAGTTAATGTGTTGTTTCTCTGTTTATGGGGCGTCATGTGGACACAATGGGTAAATTATTGTCACTGCTGTCGAAGCCATTAAGTTGCCAAAAGTTCTCCGGGATAAGTCTTTGCCAAATTTCGTCAACTGGCTCACGCATCAGAATGGCCTAATATCGTGTTTATATTTTGGAGGAAATTAAGATCCTCATTGTCTGTACTGGATTTGGCCTTGTTAATGTTTTCTCAATAGATTAAACAACCTTGGAGCATAATGGGTAGGATTAATTAGATCATAAGAATCACATCTCATGTGATCACATTATGTCTCGATGGTTCCACTGTTTTAATTGGTTCTCATTTTAAAGGCAAATCCCAATACAAGCTGTGTTGCATCAACAATGGAAAAACCTACTAAGGACTTCCTCAGACCAGAACATGTCCAGTCTCTTCTGAGCTGGGCAGCGGTGGCCAGCGTCTCTCTTCCTCACTGGGTCTGATGCTGGGAATGTGTCAGAGAGGAAAACATTTAATATCACCTTTGTTAGAGGTGGTTTGTGGTTTTGTTTCATACAGTAGAACATATATTCTATATATCTTTTACAAGCCGCTGGTGCTAGGTGGAGTACATTCACTTTCTCAAATAGGAAGTATGTGTGTACTTTTATGAATCGTGTGTGATTCCCACTCTTCAGGTACATGTTGCTATGTGAAACATTTGCTGCGACCATTCCATGCAAGGACACACATTTACTGCCTGTATGGCAAATGGTATTCGACGTTCTCTCTATGCTATTCAGCCCACCTCTATCACCTGCTAATTTCTAAATCTGACCTCGATTCAGTCAAATTAATTCCGCTTTCCATTCATGAAATGAATTCCACTTTAGATCGATGATAGTTTCACACGCACCCCCATTGCTGTTGGCGAATGTTCAGTACAACATGTCGTCAGTCACCCTCCCACATCAAGCAACTGTGTGGAAACCTTGGGGAAAGATGAACATGTCGTTCATTGTGTTCAGGCATGTTCATCACGATGGAGGGGGTTGAAGAGGAGAAGAGAAAAGTGTGTGTGTGTGTGTGTGTTCATGGATGTCTGATAAGTGGGTGGGATTAAAAGCACTTATGATGTGCGCCAATGCAATTAACAGCGGTCGACCTGCAATCCTATTAGACGAGTGTGAGGGAATGAAGGGGCACAAAAGGAAAGACTGACCTGTTTGTGTTGGAGGGAACCAGGCGGACTCAAACAGCGTGTATCAATCATGGCCGGCCCTGGGAGGTAAACCCATTACCAGCAAGTTATCAAGGCTGCCTGTGCCGAGCTGGAATATTCTACACATTGTTCATAGAGATGCCGAACACACACACACACACACACACACACACATACACACACACACACACACACACACAAAGCTGATTAACAAAGATCCCGGTGGTGGAATTTCTGATCAAATATGACAGTGGTGGTGTGGTTCTTCCTGGGTTGGGGAGGGAACACTTCTCCGTCTCTTCTTCTCTTAATTCTATCCCTTCTCCCTCTTCTTCCTTTCGTCTTCATTCCACATTAAGCCTATTCCGCTCCCTCCCCACCCCTCCATACCCCCCTGTCCTCTTCCTCAATCACCCCTCTCTCTCTCTCTCTCTCTCCACATCTCGTTTCCTCCAACCTCGCTCCTCTCTCAGCCTCCCTCTTTCTTCTCCCTCTCCATTTCCCTTCTCTCTCTCTCTCTTTGTCTCTCTCTCTGCTTCTCTTTCTCCATCTCTCTTTGTGCCCTGCATCAATATTAATCCGGCGGTGTATTGCAGGATGACGCCCAGGGGAGAGGCAGATAGACAGGCAGGAGAGAGAGAGGGAGAGAGAGAGAGAAGGAGTGAGAGAACACTGTCGGGGCCTCGCCTTGGCAGACAATCACTAAATCACGCGGCTCACTTTGAAGAGGTGTGTGTGTGTGTGTGGAGGGGGGGGGTTCATCATGTCTCCTGGTGGGGCTCCCTCATTAGATGGTGCAGCTCTTTTGCATTGTTTAAAGAGGATCCTACAGCGGTCGACCCTCTGGGACTCTTCTCTCCTCCCACCCAAACTCCAGAGGACCCGCCCAAGCAGCCGAGCCTGCTACAGTAAGATGCCCTCGTCAGGCCGACAGGATACCCACAGAAATGTCCAGTTCTGATCCTCACAGCATGCGTGGGATGAAATGTCTCCCTTCGCCTTTCAGTTGTGCGTGAAGATTATTAAAGGCTCGTTGCTCTAATTGCCGCATTGTTACACTACAGTACGTCACCATCCGTCCTGCAAAATCCACACAACCACAGATGCGGATGTGTCACCTCGGTTGTACATCAACGGACGGCTCTTATTAATATTCAAATGTTCATATTCCATTTTTCAAAAGCTCGACACGCTGCGTTGCATAAGTGATGGTGCTACTTACAGTAGACTTTAATTCTAATTAAAGCCTCTCCTTGCTAGAGGTGTGTCCTTAAAGCTGTACGCATTTAACCATGTTGAACAGTTAGCACGGCTCCGAGAAGTGGAGTTCTCGTGTCGCCAAAATGGCGCTTTGGCTCGAGTAGACCGTTTCCCCGGTTAAGATCTGGTTAAACTCGTCCTCGTTCTCTCGAATTACCACGGATTTCTACAGCTCTTAAACAAGCGGCGCTTGTTAGTGTATTCCGTTTGATTGCTCCAATCGAGGGAAGGCATTTCAAAGGCCTCATCTGAGCAGCAGACGAGTAGCGCGTTCATGGCACATTAAAGCATTTTGTTCCGAGAATTGCAGACGGCGTTGAAGTAATGGAATGATGCCGACACGATGCTCTCTAAAACTCATCCTCACCTCTTCAGTTAGGAAAAAGCCCATTTCACATTAATTGCCGGAGAAGGAATAAAAGACGGTTGATTTGTTGGGAAGACGACCCTGATTGTGTGTGTGTGTGCGTGTGTGTGTAATCAGAGAAACAAGGAGGAGACAGTTAAGCAGTCGTGGGCAAGTTGTGAAGCGCAGATCCTGTAGTTGATAATGAGAGGGCAGGGCAGCACAGTGAGAGAAACAGATAACTGCCACTGTGGCAGAAACATCCCCGCAACCAACGCTAATAGCCTTTTCACAGAGAAGACATGCTCATTAATTGTTGCATGAACCCCCCCCCCCACACACACACACCCCACGATCTCTCAGCTGTTGGGCGGAGAGGGCAGGGTAGGAGAAGTGGGGGGATGGAGGGGGGGGCAGTAGACACACACAGCTCCACCAGTTTGGGTTGACCAGCCAATATTAATAGGGAGATAGGATTTCCGACGGTCACTTACTGTAACGAGGCCGTGTAGGGTTTCGTCATAGATCACCAGCGTGACAGCTGGATCTATTCTCTCCTCCTCTTCCCATCGTCGTCCAGCCCGCGCTGTCCAGCCAACGGATGGCTCTGCCACAGGATCCCCCCCTCGACTGCCTCTGATCCGTTTCAAATGGAAAGCGTCCAGGTTTTCTCGGTCGCCCCTCGTTCCCGACGCCGCCGTCCTCTCTCCTAATTGGCCCGCCGCAGCTGCCAAAAAACTTTTAAGTATGCGCCGCCGTGACACGTTCGCCTTTTTATGTCGGAACGTTCCGCCGTGGAAAAATGAAATCATTACAAAAATTGCGTCGTTACACTTGCGAGCCAACTCCAATTAGAGGCTTTTCTATACGCTGGGAGCCTCAAGGAGCCGTCTCACCGCCCGCCGCCGCCGCCTGGTGGGGTAGGACCGGCGGCCATGCGTTGGCGTGCAATCCATTTGAGCTCCGAGCAGTCCTGCGGGCGAGAGTTAATTTCTTCAAATTCAACTTAGCATATTAGCAGAGGGATTTATGCTAATCTGGCCAGTGGGGCTCGAGGGCGTTACGTTTTGTTGCTACAGTGCAACGCTCGTGGCGGTGTGAATATCAACTAGCAAAACGTTTGTTCTGGTACTACTGAGGAAAGGTTGGCTAGGTGGATGATGGACCCTCCGATGGAGGACTCTTAATTTAAGACCACATCCTGTTAATTGGTGCCTCTTTCACTATCAACCACGAGCAGTGGACTGAATGACTTTTATACTGTAGTAGCACGAGGGCAGCCATTTTGTGGGGATAGCAGGGACCAGGAGGGCTTGGCAGAAGGTCTAGTGTGAGGGGTCTCCCCGCAGGCCTCGCCCACAGGTGGGAGATAGCTGCCCAGCTCTAATGAGGACCTTTATTACACCTTTAGCATTTCACCCCCCCACAGCTCCTCTTCTGCTCAAGGTTGGCTCACCTACAGCAGGCCTGCAGTCTAGGGCCTCCGCTCTCTCTCTCTCTCTCTCTCTCTCTCTCTCTCTCTCTCTCTCTCTCTCTCTCTCTCTCTCTCTCTCTCTCTCCACCTCTCCTTCCTCCACTCTCTCTCTCTCTCTCTCTCTCTTTCTCTCTCTCTCTCTCCCCACCTCTCTCTCTCTCTCTCTCTCTCTCTCTCTCTCTCTCTCTCTCTCTCTCTCTCTCCACCTCTCTCCTTCCTCCACTCTCTCTCTCTCTCTCTCTCTCTTTCTCTCTCTCTCTCTCCCCACCTCTCTCTCTCTCTCTCTCTCTCCACACTCTCTCTCTCTCTCTATCCACTCTCTCTCTCTCTCCCTCTCTCTCTCTCTCTCTCTCTCTCTCCACACTCTCTCTCTCTCTCTCTCTCCACCTCTCTCCTTCCTTCTCTCTCTCTCCACTCTCTCTCTCTCTCTCTCTCTCTCTCTCTCTCTCTCCACCTCTCTCCTTCCTTCTCTCTCTCTCCACTCTCTCTCTCTCTCTCTCTCCACCTCTCTCCTTCCTTCTCTCTCTCTCCACCTCTCTCTCTCTCTCTCTCCCTCTCCACCTCTCTCCTTCCTTCTCTCTCTCTCCACCTCTCTCTCTCTCTCTCTCTCTCTCTCTCTTCCGCTCTCCCTTTGTCTCTCTCTTCAAGGTTCCAGATTTTTTGGCCATGTATGGTTCAGGCTAGGACCTTTACTAGGCTAACGGCGTATGCTATTGCAAACGAAATAGGACGGTGCAGGACAGGACAGTGCAAATACAAAAAAAACAGTTTAAACAAAATACAGTTCAATACACACAATACCATATGCTGTTTGACTATCTTTATTTTTCTCTCCTTCTCTTTCCACCTCTCTCTCTCTTTCTCGCTTTCTGCAGCTCTCAAGTATGTTGGCATGTGTCTGCTTCACAAGTGTCTTCATCAAGGTGAAATAGTCTGAAATCCAGTGCCATTTCACTTTCACTCTCTCTCGGTCTCTCTCCCTAGCCTCTCTCTCTCTCTGTCTACATGCTTCAGAGCTCCACTCATTCATTGAAGTCCAAGGGGAGTGCTTGTGGAGTGGTCCACGTATATCAAAGGACAGTTCTTGTGCCGTCGTCATTGAAAGCGAAGTACGGCACGCAGCCCCTGTACGGGCTGAAACCCCACGAGAAGTCTTGTTTGGTTCGGGTGTGCTTTCCTCCACTTTGTTGCCTCGTCTAGCCGAGCCCTGAAATATTCATAGTCTCGCTGCAGCGATCGCTTACTTTCCGAATGTTTGAAAGGCCTGGAAGTAACGAGTCCAGAGTGTTTCCTGGTGAAACCGGAGCGGTTTACTCGGCCCGGCGCGTTTTTTATTTATTTTATTGCCCGTACGGCGCACAGCGAGGCGTTTTGGGGGGGGGGGGGGGGGGGGAGGTGTTGCGTTTGTCTACCGGAGAAACACTGGCGTGTTTATGTTTTTTGCGAAGCAGATTGAGGGCTTGCGTGGCCGTGCCGGGGCCGTCCGTGTCCGCGTTGCGCATCATCTTCCCCGCATCCCTGGTGCCTGTCAGTCGCCCACTGGCACCGATGGAGGAGTGAGGTGGGTGGAGAACAGACGCCAGAGTCAGGAAATTACCTTCCCTCCTCTCCTCTTTTGCTGCACAAAACAACACATCGCGCCCGTCCCCTCACGGCTCCCGGAACGCCTGCGCGTCGTGAGACGACGGAGCGCGAGGCTGCGCAGGTTGCTTTGAGATATTTTTACGGGCCGGTATATTTTAGCGCTGTGACATTTGTTGACGTTCAGCGATGCGCTTTGATCAGGCAAACTGGAAGGTTCTCTGTCTGCTTCGATAGAGAGAAGCTTTGTTTGTTGTTGTTGTTGTGTCTCTGTCTCACCCCCCCCCCCCTCCTCCCAGGTAAAGCAGATGTCTTAAGCGTCTTAAACGTCTTAAGCGTGGCTCCATCCCCTGAACACACACCCTTCCACCACATGCACACGCACACACACCACCACCACCAATACCCCTAACTAAACGGCCACAGGATGTCCCCCCTGGGAACGAGGCAGTGAGCAGGCCAGTAATCGGGGAGGAGGAGGGGCTGGGAGGGGGGTTCAGAGCGAGGGGCTCGGCCGGAGCGCCCGGTTGGAGGAGAGGAGAGGAGAGGAGCAGAGAGAGAGCAGGGGGTTGAGGGGTGGATATTTATTCACATTCAGAGGACCATTACGGTTGACCTTGGGAAGCCTGTGTGAACGGTGGCCCTAATAAATCACGTTTAACAAGCCCACTCTCCGGTCCGGAGACACACACCGCTGGTTTAACCCACAGACGGGGCCCCTCCACAGAGGGGACCTGGAGATGCAGGCGTTTGGCGGCCCGCTTCCCAAACAGACGCCCGGGGACATTTAATTGCTCCTCTGAATGTATCTCCTCACTGACGCGCGTGTGTGTGTGGGTGTGTGTGTGTGTGTGTGTGTGTGCGTGTGTGTGTGTGTTCGTGTGTGTGTGTGTGTGTGTGTGTGTGTGTGTGTGTGTTCACATGCTCGCCTGGGTATAGCCATGTGCTGAAACATACGCATGGACATGCATGCTCAAGCACACGCACACACACACACACACACACACACACATACATACACACGTACACACTGACCTCCCTCCCCATTCATTTTATATGGCAGTCATTAGGATGTTTTAGGAAGGGGCATGTGACCAAGAGATATATTTTACATAATATGTTTTATATATACACTTTCAGACAACAGTGGAAACATAATAACATGCTTCTGCACTCGATTGATTTGATGACAGTTTGATGCCGCATCACTTTGATGTGCATCAGCGTCAGAGAAAATCATCAATTATTCACATTTTATATCAAATGTAAATTCTTTCATAAAAACTGTAATATTCACACATTAATGGCAAAGTATTAAACGTGTTTACTAGACGGCGTTATGTCTTTGTTTGGCTCCGGAACTATTGTTTTTAATGCACTTTTAGTTTTCCAAATGACAGATACAAATTGCCGTATTTAAATCAAAACATGACATTTCAATACATAAACCAGCCGCCCACCCCCCCCCCCCTCCCCCCATGCTCCCCACATAGCTGCATGGCTCGGGGGCCTTAATGTGTTTGGGTGGTGTACAGTACACTACTGTATAATATGGAATGGTAATGTGTTACTGTACTGTAGCTGGAGCGGTGGTTTAGACTGATGTATGCAGAGTGTAGACTGGTGTATGTAGAGTGTAGACAGGTGTATGCAGAGTGTAGACTGGTGTATGCAGAGTGTAGACTGATGTATGTAGTGTAGACTGATGTATGCAGAGTGTAGACTGGTGTATGTAGAGTGTAGACTGGTGTATGTGGAGTGTAGACTGGTGTATGCAGAGTGTAGACTGGTTTATGCAGAGTGTAGACTGATGTACGCAGAGTGTAGACTGGTGTATGCAGAGTGTAGACTGATGTATGTAGTGTTGACTGATGTATGCAGAGTGTAGACTGGTGTATGTAGAGTGTAGACTGGTGTATGTAGAGTGTAGACTGATGTATGTAGAGTGTAGACTGATGCATGTAGAGTGTAGACTGGTGTATGCAGAGTAGACTGGTGTATGCAGAGTGTAGACTGGTGTATGCAGAGTGTAGACTGGTGTATGCCGAGTGTAGACTGGTGTATGCAGTGTAGACTGATGTATGTAGAGTGTAGACTGATGTATGCAGAGTGTAGACTGATGTATGCAGAGTGTAGACTGATGTATGCAGAGTGTAGACTGGTGTATGTAGAGTGTAGACTGGTGTATGCAGAGTGTAGACTGGTGTATGCAGAGTTTAGACTGGTGTATGCAGTGTAGACTGGTGTATGCAGAGTGTAGACTGGTGTATGCAGAGTGTAGACTGACGTATGCAGAGTGTAGACTGATGTATGCAGAGTGTAGACTGATGTGTGCAGTTAGCTATGAGATGCTGAGGTTTGGCTTTAGCACTGGATTATGTTCTTAGTCACTAGTTTAGAAAGGAGATGTGATTGCTTTTACTTCGTCAGCCAGTGAGCCAGCCAGTCAGACAGTCAGTCAGCCAGCCAGCCAGCCAGTCAGTCAGTCAGTCAGCCAGTCAGTCAGTCAGTCAGTCAGCCAGCCAATCAGTCAGTCAGTCAGTCAGTGAGCCAATCAGTCAGTCAGTCAGTCAGACAGTCAGTCAGTCAGTCAGTCAGTCAGCCAATCAGTCAGTCAGTCAGTCAGTCAGTCAGTCAGTCAGTCAGTCAGCCAGCCAATCAGTCAGTCAGTCAGTCAGTGAGCCAATCAGTCAGTCAGACAGTCAGTCAGTCAGTCAGTCAGTCAGTCAGTCAGTCAGTGAGCCAATCAGTCAGTCAGACAGTCAGTCAGTCAGTCAGTCAGACAGACAGTGAGTTGTGTGTGTGTGTGTGTGTGTGTCAGTGTGTGCGCGTACTTGAAATATCTGTCAAATTATTACAGTATGTGCATAGGCAACACCATACAGCATGTGTGCGCGTGGGTGTGCGCGTGGGTGTGCGTGTGACGATATGTTTGTGTGACCCAATGAAAGGCAGCAGAATGTTATTCCTCCGATGTCATATTGTGGGCATGTCAGTGTCTCCCAGCCCGGCTGCTCAGTAGTGAATATCAGTGCGCCGCGCTGCGGTGACAGGGACTGGAGCTGACACCCTGTCACACTGTGATGAAAAGCACACTGAGATGATGTGGCGGGAGTGGTCCCGCTGTCCACAGAGAGAGCGAGAGAACGTATACGTGTGGTTGTGGGTGTATGTCTGTGTGTCTGTGTGTGTGTGTGTGAGTAGCATCCGAAAGATGACACCCGGCTTGGTGTGGTCAGAAGCAGCCCCCGCTCCTGGCCTGTAGGCGATCCCCTGTGTTTCCCTGTGGCTCTCCGTCACAAATGATAGGACTCCATGTTCCTTCACCCCACCCCCACCCCAATCTTCCCCGGAGAGGTGAGGTGTGAGGGGACGAGAGAGCCGCTGCCTGGGGGTGTATCGGCAGCCTGGGTTCTGGTCCAGCTCATCCCGTGTGGAGGGGAGCTGCCCGGGCCCCTCTGCCTTCCATCCAGGGGCCCGGTCCCGTTGGAAGGTCTCCGGTTCTCGCCCCCCGACCCCTAAAAAGCTTTTCCTCGATGCACCGTCGTCCCAGCGGACGCAGAAAGGGGTAGATCGCCACCGCGGACGCCTTCTCTTTAATCATTGAACAGAGGAGCTTGAGGGAGACATGGATGACCAGGGGCCTGCATAACAGAACACAGGCAGGCACACACACACACACACACACACACACACACACACACACACACACACACACACACACACACACAGGGGATTCATGAGGCTACATTAGTAAGACTGGTCAGGCAGGCTTGTTGCACTTGAGAGAGAGTGTGCGTGAGAGAGAGAGAGTCTGAGAGAGAGAGAGAGTGTGAGAGAGAGAGCAGAGCAGCTGGTTGTGATGGGTGACAGGAATGTGTCAGAGTGGGGTTATGGGTAAGTGCCTGAGCACCGAGAACACAGGAGTGTTCAAGTTAACTCTGGAGCGCAGCAAAGGGCGGGACTAGAGAACCGACGGAGTGCGCGCGCCTATCTGGACCAGATTTTGCTTTTGTCAGTGCGAGCAGTTACTGCCTTCGTTGTACAACACCGCTGTTTGTCGTTAGACTGCGTTTGTGTGCATTTCTGCGCGTCCCTGCGTTTGTGTACTTGTGTACTAATATGTGAGTGTCTGTCTGTGTGTGTGTGTGTCTGTGGGTTTCGGTGCGTGTGTTTCTGTGTGTGTGGGTGTGGGTGTGTGTGTGTCTGTGTGTCTTGTGTCTGTGTGTCTTGTGTGTGTGTTTCTGTGTGTGTGGGTGTGGGTGTGTGTGTGTCTGTGGGTTTCTGTGTGTGTGTGTGTGTGTGTCTGTGTGTGTGTGTGTGTCTGTGTGTCTGTCTGTGTGTGTGTCTGTGTGTGTGTCTGCGTGTGTGTGTCTGTGTCTGCCTGTGTGTGTGTGTGTGTGTGTGTGTGTGTGTGCGTGTGTGTGTCTGTGTCTGCCTGTGTGTGTCGTGCCCCACCGTCGTGGCCTGTCCTTCCGCCCTGGCGTTGTGCTGAATACAGTATGCAGCAGCATCAATCATGGACTTGTGACTGCAGTCCCCCTGTCCTGACTGCACTCATTACCCCGTCTCTCTCTCTCTCTCTCTCTCTCTCTCTCTCTCTCTCTCTCTCTCTCTCCACCCTCCAGTTGGAATATAAAGATTTGCATTTCATCCCCACAGATGCGTCCTTTTTCATACACTAGTCTTATTGAAGTCCTGTTCTCCAGATGTTTTCCCATAGACGACTCTCCTATTCAGATCTCTATAATTGATTGTATTATGAAGATTTAATGCTTGGGGTTAGAGAGAGAGAGAGAGAGAGAGAGAGAGAGAGAGAGAGAACATTTCATTTCCCTTTTGAAATTCAAAGTAAGAAGAGGCACAATGTGCTTGCTTTTCATGAGCTCAGCGTAAAGTGCTGTCTGATGGCTGGTATTTGCATTTCCCATGGATGATAAGATGCAGAACAACAGCAGATTGCTACAGCCACAATTAGGAAGACGATCAAACAATTCAGTGTTTTTCTCTCCGTTCTTGCTAAATTGCACTTCTGTGTCTTTATTTCCAGTCGGATTTCAGAGAATTGCCCCGGCTTTTATTGAAATATAAAAATAAAAATACTATTTTTAAAGAGGTCTCACCTTTAGTAAGAGTCAAGTTAATTTCTCAGTTTTTACTTCAGCCTTCTTTGAAGAGGACAGACAGGTAATTTTTTTATATTTTTTTTTAGCATCCAATAATAGGTCCAGGAAATAAATAGATGTTGTTTACTGTGGAGTGTGTTTGGTCAGGCTGTGGTGGGGTTATTGAAACCAGGCCAGGCCCAGCCTGGTTTATGTGCGTGGCTGGCTTGTTTCTGTTCAGGACTGGTGGGATGATGATGATGATGCCACTGAAATAGCTGTGAATTGAAATGACATGAAATAATGTCTGATAAATTAAGATAGGTCTTGTCGCCTGGACACATCAGTTCCAATGCTTCCAATGCAGAAAGAGAGAGTGAGAGTGAGAGATAGAGTGAGAGAGAGAGTGAGAGTGAGAGAGAAAGAGAGAGTGAGAGAGAAAGAGAGAGAGAGAGTGAGAGATAGCGAGAGTGAGAGAGAGAGTGAGTGAGAGATAAAGAGAGAGAGAGAGAGAGAGTGAGAGAGAGTGTGAGAGAGAGAGAGAGAGTGAGAGAGAGAGAGAGAGAAAGAGAGAGAGATAGTGAGAGAAAGAGAGAGTGAGAGTGAGAGCTGGGCAATATGGAATGCCTCTCTGTCAGTTATAATAAGGGAGCCTTGGCAACCCTTGTTGAATTATAGATCACACTGGCGTGATTGGATGAGGTTAGACCATTGTAACTCCAACTGAATAATTTACAGATTGTAGTACTAGCGTAATAATTGCATGGCCAAGGTACATTTCCGCCATCGCAGGGGACAAAGTGAATCAAGGGATGCTGCGAGGTCCTACCGACAAGGATGCTTGTGATTTTGAGGCTTGTCAGGTTTGTAAAATACTTTACTTCCAGTACGGAGGAATATTTCATTCTGAAGGATTTTATACGGTTAGAGTCTGGCATCTAGATCAGTTGTTTGGTTGGTTGTTTGTTTAGTCCACAAAAATGTGTGTCTGGCTGCACACGCGTGTACGTGGTTGCAGCAGCTATTGTGAATACGAGTTGTTCTTCCTCCTTTGAAGGACGTCTTGACGTCTGCTGCCCCAACACACACCTACCCCCTAACTCCCTAGCCTCCTACCCCCCTCACTCCCTCGCCTCCTACTTCTCCAAGTGCCCATCCCCCCACCCCTGTCCTCACCCAGGGCTCCAGATCCTCTGGAGGCTTGGTCCACATGTCGGAGTTTGTGATTCAGCCTCCTCCTCCTCCTCCCGACAGACGGACCGGAGGCGCGGCGGTGCGGTCGGGAAGGGCCGAAGGCGTGGCCTCAGCGCCGCCCCCCCGCCCCGACACGCCGCCTCCCCCCGCTCATCGCCCCCTCCTCCGGTGTCTGGGCTCCGCAGCTGCTGCTCGCCCCCGCGTGTCACACCACCCTCCCGCCCTTCGGTCTACGTGCACGGCGCGCTCTGTCCGCTTCCAGGGATGGCGTTGGGCCGACTGTGTGTGTGTATGTGTGTATGTGTGTGTGTGTGTGTGTGTGTGTTTTACGGTTGAGACGGGACTATAGAACGACCTCATTACCTCTTTTTTCCCCCCCGTCTATGGGGGTCTGGTCCGGCGAGCCCCAGACAGCTGACACACAGTTAAGCACCTCCGCTGCACAGACATATCTGGAGGAGGGGCGTGGCGGCCCGTCTGCCCGTCGATACGAGGCCAGGCAGCCCTCGGAGGCGGAGCTTAAGGGAGCGGTCGGTCATCTCTGCATTGCGTCAGTTTGACGGCGGCAAACGAACGAGCGACTGCGGTTCCGCGAAAGCGGGTTTGGATCGTTTGTCGCCGTCCTCGCGTCGGTAGGGGATGGCACAATGAGCACAAGGTGTATTCACCGTCTTGTTGGTTTCGCCGTGGGTTGTACCTCGTCAGCCGCGTCCTAGGACAGGCGTACCCCTCCAGGCTTCCCGTACATAAATGTTTTCCATTTGTCGTGAAGTCGGCAAACAACTTGAAAACAATCGGCTTTACAGAGACCCCCGTCTCGCTTTCTCTTCTAGCCCGGTGGCTATTGGAGCCTATTTGTGTCTTAATAGTTTCTAAGGATGAGGGAGAAAACAAAATAATGAGGATGCAATTGGCAGATGATTACAAGAGTGAGACGACAGTGCTGCTGAGGAAGGCAATGAGCTGTCAGCCAGGTTTAAACGACCTAATGGGGGACAGACCAGACAAAAGTAAACACGAGAAAATGTTTGTTTTTGTTCATGTCTATTCCTTACATTTATTAGAAACATATCAGTATGCTTTCAACCTGTCGGTAAACTTGACCTGCACATAGTATTGAATCTGTTCGCTAGCCTCATTAAGCCACTAGAGGCCTCGATCGACAAACATCGTTTTCCTCCAACTGAAAAATATCATCAAAGTCATTTTGTTACCTTAAGCAAATAAACCCTAGTAGTGAGTAATAATGGAGTGATCCTATTTTGTTCAATAAGACGCTTCTACATTCACAAATATAGTTGCTTATCATGTGCATGTAGAAACTGTAGGCATTTTTGAGGCAGTAAAAAATACAATTCTATTTTTTCTACTATGTGATCGTCTACTGTCTTCATGCACACATTTGAAGTATATAATGTAATCAAGAGGGAATGAAATACAAGTATACAGTTTGGTGTCTTACTAAATTCCATCCTCATATACCCATTATATGAAATAAAGCTCTGTTTTACATAATACTGTACATTATGTTGTACGGATGTTTAAAGTAGATTAACCAATGAATACATGTATATACATATCTAATGCAATTTGAACACGGCTGATCTAAGACACGCGATGATCAGCGTTAATGTAGTGCACTGTTGGTTTTTTAAGCGTTACTAAATGGTAAAGCACAAAATGTACAGTAAGAATGTAGAACTGTGCACTTAGAGGCACATTCTAAGTGCAGTATGTCTGTGTGTGTGTGCGCATGTGTGTGTGTGTGTGTGTGTGTGTGTGTGTTGGGGGGGTCATCCAAAATTCCCTAAAATAGAACTTCTCCTTGAAATCCCAGTCCAGACGTAATGAGACTTATCCCTAAACTCCAGATCCTCATTTAACTCTGAGCAGATCTGTGTCCTGGGCTCTCTGGTGGGGGGGTCTGTGTGACTGCCCCCCCCCCCCCAAGCACGCTGCCACCACCTCTCCAGCTATCATACACTTTTAATTGGGACAGAGCAACTGAGATTGGAGTGGCTGGGACCCCACAGGGGGTCGTCCTATTTCCGTCCTCCTCCGAACACTCGCAACCCCGAGCTAACTGCCACGCAAGGCACGCGGGTATCTTTAGACCCGGCGTAATTCAAACAGCGCACTTTCTCCCTCAACACCTCTCCTCACCTGCCCTAAAATAACCGGCACCCTCCACCCATCCAAGCAGCACTTTGGAAAAAGAAAATCGTTGCGGGGGTGTGAAGAGTAGGGGAGTGGAGGTATGTTACCCCCCCCCCCCATAATATGCTGCCCTTGATGTGGTGGAAGGTGCTGTCGCACACGATCGGGAGCCCTTTGCAGAACAGCCTGCCTCTGCCTTCATTAAGGAGGTCTGAAGTGGGCCACTGCTTTATGAGTAGTCCGGGTTCAGACTGTTCCAGAATCTACAGGAGATTAAGGGCCGGCCATGTTGCAGTATTTTGCAGTTTGGTGGGAAGTTTCTGCAAATATATTAGACATACCTGTATTGTTGTCTCATTTGTTATTGATCCATTTCTCGCCAGTTTCGATTGGCTCGGCAATATATGAAGGAAGATGATAGTATGTAGTTTCATTTTCAGGGATGGAGATGGATTTGTGGATCCGGTATGTGTGTTTGGGTAAAGCACAGAGCTTTCCAGGCAGCTGAGATGACGTGGTCTGATATGAGCATCACTCGTCAGAGGACAGGAGCTCGCTGTCTGCTCTCTCATAAGACAGGGAGAAACCCAAGGCCTGGCTCATGAGACGCATGCACACACACACACACGCACGTACGCGCACGCACACACACGCACACACACGCACACACGCACATGCACCAACACACGCACACACACACACACACGCCTGTCGGGAGGTGTGTCTCTTCTTTTTTCGTGCTCATTTTCTTGGTTTTATTTTGTTCCTCCCGCTCTCATCTACTCTATCACTCTCTTCCCTGTCTCTCTCTCTCTCTCTCTCTCTCTCTCTATCTCTCTCTCTCTCTCTCTCTCTCTATATATATATATATATATATATATATACTATATATCCATCTTTCTCTCCATCTCTCTCTCGCGCTCTATCTCTATCTCTCTCATCTACAGTATCTCACTACGTTCTCTCTCTCTTGTTTTTCTCTCAATTCTCTCAATTCAATTCAGTTTCAATTCAAAGGGCTTCCTACAGTAGGTATGGGAAACATATGTTTACATTGCCAAAGCAAACATCACAAAAAGTCACAAAAAGGTTGGAGTATAAATGTAAATACAAATAGGTGAAGTGAGTGAATAAGTAAGTGTAATATTTACAAATGTATTTAAATAGTTTTATTTCATTCACGTTTATTTGGGAGGAACAGTGCAAGTTAATGAGCATTTCTAAAACAAATGAATTTAAACAAGCTAGAGTGTAGCCAGAGGCAAATTTCCATTTGTTGTCCCTAATAAGATGTTACTTAGAAACACAGAAGCAATATATGCATCACCTACAGTAAGTAATACATGCAGTAAACATCACCTACTGTAATACAGTGCACATTAAATCACAATCACGTATCGAAGGTACACATACAGAGGATCATACATTATGGAATAGACATCATAAAGTGCTGTACGATTGTACCTACGTACACATGAAAGTGTGTCTACAGTATTGACTATAGTGATCTGTGTTGCACATAGTGCATGGATACAGATTGACAGTCTTCACGGTGGTCGTGTTTCATTGGAAGTCCTTTTCCTGTCGCAAACCGCCCACAGACCTCGCTGCTGTGTTTGCGCATTGCTGTGTTTCCTCCAGCAGATGGACATTTTTTTTCTCATTAGGTTTCAAAATATTTGTTGGTGTTTGTAATCTGTGGGAAGTATGTGTCTCTGATGTCCTGGTGCCGTTGGCAGGTAGTTAAAAAGTGAAGCCTGGTTTCCACCTCTTTTTGTGTGCAGTGGGAGCACAATCTGTCTTCTCTAGGGAGCCGGTCTGCCTGTGGCGGCCTCTCTCCATGGCGAGGCTGGGCTCATTGAGCCTCTCTCCATGGCGAGGCTGTCCTCATTGAGCCTCTCTCCATGGCGAGGCTGGGCTCATTGAGACTCTCTCCATGGCGAGGCTGTCCTCATTGAGCCTCTCTCCATGGCGAGGCTGTGCTCATTGAGCCTCTCTCCATGGCGAGGCTGTGCTCATTGAGAGGCTGTGCTCATTGAGACTGTACATAGTGAAGGACTTTCTTAGTTTTGGGTCAGTCACAGTGCTCAGGTAATTCTGCCACTGTGTATTCTCTATTTATGTCCAAATAGGATTCCAGTCGTTTTGTTTTCTTTTAATTTGGTTTAGTCTGGTGGGGTTTCTGTTTGGTGGCAGTTTGTTCAGAGTCAGAACCAGAACCAGCTGGCTGAGGGGACATCTAGAGCGTTTCTGTAGGTGACGTCTTTGTTATGGAGCGTGTGTGGGTCACTTTTCTTTAGGTGATTATATCATTTAAATGCTTGTTTTTGAATTTTGATATTCGTGGGTATCGTCCTAATTCTGCTCTGCATGCATTGTTTGGTGTTTTTCGTTGGATGCAGGGAATGGATGCAGAGTCAATTAGTTGTTTTCACCATTTTGTAAAATCTTGTTTGGCAAGTGGACCCCAGACCTCGCAACTATACAGGGAAATGGGTTTCATAACAGTCTCATATTTTTTGCCAGATTAAGATGGGGATGTCCAACTCGATGTTCTTTTGATGGGGGTAGAAAGCCCTTCTGGCCTCGTCTGTCAGGTCGATCACAGCCTTGTTGAAGTCACCTGTGGCGCTGATGTTTCGGTCGAGGTAGGTATAGTTCTGTGTATGTTCGAGGACAAGCATATCTAGAAAGAATTCATATTTGTTGTGCTGGAGGCTGGGTCTTTTTTGGGAATATCACAATCTTTGTCTTGGTAAGATTCACTGTCCAGGTCCCGGCCTGGGAGAATGTGTGCGGAAGATCAAGCCCTTCTTTGGTTGGCGACAGCAGCACCAGATTGTCTGCCAACGCGTCTGTGTCTACTAGGGGGATGCCAGGTGCTGTAGACTGTTCTAATTGCTTTGACAATTCGTTGATGAAGACGTTGAAGAGGGTCGCACTCAAGCTGCCTCCCTGTCTGACCCCCCCGGCTCTCTTTTGCCCATCTTAACAGCGCACTTGTTGTTGGTGTTCATTGAGTTGATGATGTCATAGGTTTTTCTTTCCAATCGTCTGCACGGCAGACCTTCGTGCCAAATTGAATCGAGGGCTTTTATGAAATCAACAAAGCAAGGGAATAATTTGCTTTTGCTTTTGTTTATTTGGTTGCTATTTAGGGTGCTGAGGGTAAAAATACGGTCTGTTGTACGATAATTTAGTAGAAAGCCGATTTGGGATTTGCTCTTTCTCTCTGTCTTTTGTCTGTCTCTCTCTCTTTCTCCCTTTTGTCTATCTCTCCTTTGTCTCTCTCTATCTCTTTCACACACACACACACACACACACACACACACACACACACACACACACGCTTCTATTTTCTCTGTCCCTCATGCTCTTCCTCTCCTCGTCTTCGTCTTCTCAAGTACTTCTCCTCTTGATCACGTGCGTCTCTTGTAATCATCAAAACATAATTCAAGTTATTGCTTTATTTATACCTGCCCACTATGAAAAACAGAAGCTCTCTCTCTGTCTCTCTCTGAGAGGAGGGGGAGTACTTGAGCCATGGTCACAGCATCTCAGCAGCATTTTTAAAGGCTCGTCAATCCTTCACAGTGTGAAGGAGGGAGGGAGGGAGGGAGAGGAAGGATGTCGACGGTACGGCTACAGATTCCTGCCGGAGTGTCCATCTCTCTTTGCCTGGGGTCAGCGCGGAGGTCAGCTGTAGAATCAGTGAATCCTTATCCTCCATCCTCCAGAGGCGCGCACACACACACACACACACACACACACACACACACACACACACACACACAGGAGACACATCCTCCCTGATTTGTCATTTTCAGCTCCGTCGCACTGGGTAAACACCCGAAGAATGGTAATGCTCAGAGAGAGGAGGAGGAGGAATGGAAGAACTCTCTCTCTTTCTGCCCTTTGGGACTGGGCTTTGACATGAGCTGGAGCCATGGCGCTCACTTGTCATTTTCCTCAGAGACATTCTCTCACTCTTTCTCTCTCTCTCTCTCTCTCTCTCTCTCCCTCTCTCTCTCTCTGTAATAGGGGGGGTCTAATGAAACACAGGATTGGGGCGAAGATGAGGGACTTGGTAAACCAGCGAGATCTGGAGGCTCGAATTGGATAGTTAGAAGGTTGCCACAGTGCATTAGCGGATGCCGGGATGTCGGTATTGGCTTTTTCCACTGGTGATTCACTCTGCTGTCACGGTGCTACCGGTTAAGTGACGGCCGTCTAATTGAATGAGCCAGGCGTACTGTACGGACTTCCCAAGAAGCTCTTCTGCACCGCACGGCCAATTCCTTGGTGTTTGTTTCCAGCCGAAAACCAAATCTGGCCGGTCGAGTTAAGAGTGTCCAGTGAAACATCATTAGCCTCAGTGCGATTGTTTGTTTCAGTGTATTAGGGCTCTAGGCGTCGTTGAGAGTGCAGGGAGAGACTCCATGGGAAGGTACTCCTTAGAATCAGAACTAGAGTCCCAGTGGTGGTTCTGAGGATAGGTTGTCCTCGGGAGTTTTGCGTCACACCATGGGAGTACAGTACAGTGAGGATGCTCATGTAGATCTTTAACCTTGATCTTCACCAAAGCCCCCCTGGACCTGCTTGACTTCTTGGTGTCTGTGCATCAGAGTGATGAAAGCGGATGCCAACCCCACAGAGGAGGACCTCCGTCTCAGTGAAGCACGGCGCGGTACATCTCAGAGATTAACCAGGTGTACCGATGAATTAAGAAACTATTTCAGAGGATTACAGTCTGTCAGCCAAGGCTAAAGTGCAACATCAAATATTTTCACTAGTGGGATAAGAGGATTTAGCCACTCACCTTTCATTATGTCTGAATGCTTTTGAAACATCTGTGTCGGACCGGAGCTCAGACGCGCCGGAGGATTGATCCCTCCTCTTTAGAAGTGTGTGTGTGTGGGGGGGAGGCAGGCTTCTGGTCCGCCTCTGCGGCGATGCATTAGAAGATTAAACGTAATGTCTGATTGCGGACGCTGATGCCTAATTGACGCCCCCCACTTCTCAGTCTAGGTGCCTGTGTGTATCGATCCCCCCTGCCAATTTCTTGATTGCTGATTCCGATGTGAAAGAATTCAGCCTTAATGCCATAATCATACTCTTGTGACGATAGGGGAGCCTCTCCTAATCAAACAACCGTGGTCGCGGCGTGCCGGAAGTCAGCACGGGGAAGCAATCAGAGGGCACACGGTTTCTGGAAACGTTCGGGGGCGTGACCACGTGTCGTCCCGTTCTCCAGTCCTCGGAAAAGCTCGATCCACACTCGAAAGATCCACTTTCAAAGACAAGAAACTCACCGAAGTGTTAGTTGGCGTTCTGACATATAATTCTCCATAAAGTAAGATTCTAGTTCATCTGGAAAGGCTTTTTTAAATATTTAGCAGAACTATTTAGTCGCAGCACATACGTGTGTAAACTTCCGCAAACTAGGTAGCCTAGCAACATAAACAATAACAATAGCTACCGTAAGTAGTTCCGCTTCCTGAATCCCCTCTGCGGATTGATCTACACATCTACAACGGTCGCTTCAATACAAGTCAATGGATTTCAGAAAATGATCAATAAAACCCTACAAGATTCATACTTTGCGGCAAATTTGATGTCAGAACACCAACGGACACCAATTACCCCTCAGTGAGCTTCTTGTCTTTGAAATCGAGAGTTTAACATGTTTTTGAATGATTTTTCAAGGTGCCCACCCACATCCATTGTATGACCTAAACAGTGGTAGAGCAATTATCAGACTTTCTCAAAAGTGCTAGTTTTGTCAACGTTTTGATCTGAACCATTCTATATGATCATAAGTAACCTTAAAACAGGGCTAAACATGCATTTTCCCTTTACTACTCCTTTAATAATAATTGTGCCCCCCATGCAGTTCACATGCCCGCGTTAAGACAGAGCCCTGGCGGCGGGTCTGGCAGTAGGGTTTGAGCTGCAGAGCTTTGCTTCTGTGGCTTTTGATGGATTTGTTAATTGCCATTCACATGTTACATTAGTGTGCTCGTCAGCTGTGAGGTGTTAACCTGCAATAACAACATGACCCAGATGATCCGGCGACAGCTCTCATCTACGGTACAGAGGAGATGCAAGAGAAGCATCATATCCCCAGATATAACATGCATTCTGATCATGTTATCAACATGGAGTACTGTATGCCCAGAGCTTTCCAAGGTAGACTTTTAATAAGGCGACGGTTCTTTGTAACTAAAGAGCTAAAGAGAGACCCCAAACGGCAACTCGACCTCCACATTTCACTTGTGTTTAGAGCATCAGGTGTGCTGGAACCCCCCCCCCACAAAAAAAAAGAAGAATTGTTGAATTACACAGCTTTCTCATAAAAATTCAGCACCGAGTTCATTTATTCAGTCTCTTCTCCTCCCTTCCAAAAATAATTTTCCTACTATGTACCGAGCGAGAAAATCAAGATGCAGCACCAGACTTCATGCAGGCAATAATACTGCTGTCAATCACCCCTTTAAAGCAATCTGGCAGGACGCGGCGTTCCTCACTTCTCTCTTCTCTGCTCCGTGTAGTAACAGTAAATAAAGATAATAATTTCACGAAATTGGAACACACTCATATGGAGCGATGTTTTTCATCGGAATGCTTGAATTGGCTAGTCGTCGAACCCACGTGGAACGGGGCTGTGCTACTCCTACTAACGATGCATTTTCCATCATTCCGTGGCCAGGGCGTCTGTCAATACTATCGATCGGCGCGTTCCCCCGTGTGTTCATTTTTAGAGCCCCATCATCATTTGAACGTGCTGTTTTGAAAACGGAGCCATCCGACCGATGATGGGTTCTCGGCGGCTGTGGTCGTGTCATGCCTCGACACAGCCCGCTTTCAACAGAAACCGAAAGGAGAGAAGAAAATAGAAATCGTTTTCTTTTTGGGCTCAAAGATGGGGTCCTTGAACATTCCATTGTGTCAATATTTCCCGCGGTCTCTCAGGTTCATTCATCGGTTGAATAATAATGCAATATGCACTGTAAGTGTCTCCCATAGCAACGTCCTCGATCTGCATCGAATGATTGTAGAAATACCCGTCTTTATGATGGCGGTATTGATTACTATGGTGCGTGAACATGATGCTTCTATCAGCATTCAGGGCAGACTGCTTCAGCAGACTGTGTTTTGGGGAACACATCAATATGGAAATAAAGACATTAAAGAAAAGCTTCACTATCAAGGTTATGGGTCTTGTGGGAGAGGAAACATATTGGTTGTTTGTGATTCAACTGCAGGGACGTGTCCAGGGGAAATGCATGTAGAGTATCCACGGGCCTCCAGCCCCAAGGCCTTATGGGAAATCTGCATTTGAAACTTCTATGGCGTACATGCTAGCCATAAGAAAGTGTCTAGTGTTAGACAAAGCGAGATCTCAGACTGCTTTTTCACTTCACCCCCTGAAGTTCACCCTGCCTGCCAGCAGAGGGCAGTCTGTGACTGCAGCTACAGCAGAGATCCACCATCACAATTAATTTCCCTGCCCCTGCAAATACACACACACACATACACACACACACACACACACACACAACTGCACACGCAACCCTGTTCCTCTCTCAAAAGTGTATTATGAATCCCAAGCATCCGATATGCTACAGCGTTATGCAACGAGGCACTAAGAGGCTATGGTAAGGAACATGGCGTCCGTACCTTAGCCAGCTGTTAATGGTACGCTAGCCTGCTGGAGGAGGTCCGGTCCCAGGCAGGTGTAGTCTGTTGCAGAGCTACCACCAGAGCTACACACACACACACACACACACACACACACACACACACACACACACACACACACACACACACACACACACACCGTGTTTGCCTGGATGGTGATCTAATGGGATTTCATGTAAAGCGCTTGTCAGCACACACACACACACGCGCACACACACTGACTGATCCTCTTTTCCACAGAGCTAGGGGGGTTTGCATTGGATGGAGGCTCCTCCTCACTCCCAGCTCAGATCTGTTTTTGATTGCAACACACACAGAAACGTTGATGCGCAATCATCGAATATGATCTGGATGTGTGCGGCGTTAATAATGGATGCGAGGAACAGCTGGAAAGGCATTGATTTAGACCCACGGGTTTCCTGAGATTTTTATAGGATTGGCAAAATGTCGTTACCCTTCAGGTGGCGAGGTGATCAACCGCAGTAAACTTTGATGTGGATGGGCGGGCATCTCCTGCCATTGGCTCGTAAACCGGAACGATATGACAAGATTGAAAGATCTTCTCTCCCCCCGTCATCGTTTCAGACACCACACACACACACACACACACACACGCGCACACACACACACACACGCACATACACACACACACACACACACACAGGCACAGGCTCAGGGGAACCTGTAGTCGGATGAGCTAACGAACTGGCATAGCTATCTAGTCGCACTGTAGCCGCCTCCGCCTCTCAACTCTGTTTGTGTGTGTGCGTTCGGCCGTGCGTGTTCGCTGTGCATGCATGCGTGCACTGTATGTTTGTGCGCTTGTGCGTGTGTGTGTCTGTGTGTGTGTGTGTGTCTGCGTGTGTGTGTCTGTGTGTGTGTGAGTGTGTGTCTGTGTGTGTGCGCGCACGCATATGAATTTCAGAAATGTCAGCTGCAGTCAGAGTCTCAGCGTCATCTGAGAGGTGGGGGCGTCAGCCGGGTGGTAAAGCCCCTCCTCTCTGTACCTCGGGGTCCCATCCCGGCCCTCGCCCGGCTCTCCTCCCTAATCCCCCCCTCTCTCTCCCTCTTCAACATTCATCCTAATGTCATCCAATATTAACCGGGCGATTAATTCAACCCCCATCTTCCTAATCTCACGTGAACAAATCTTAACCCTTTTCCCATCAACAAACACTGTAGTGGATACAACTTGAATGTCAAGTCCTAGTCTCTTCATTAATTGCCCTGTGTTGCCATAGCAGACATCTAGATAAGCCAGCCATTGTTATTCACAAAAACTTGTTTATTTGCCGCTGCATTGTTTTTTTGTTCTATCTCTCCTGGCTGGGGTTGTTAAATTATCTGCATCTCATATTTAGATGGAGTCTACTGTACTGTAGCTAGAAAGCTCTGTAGGATAGTTGTCAATTACAGCATGGTTCCTGTGTGCGCGTCTTCATTAGGCAGTCTGTGTGCGATCCAGGGCTCGCCAGGGAGGTTACCTTCACTTGTGTCAGCAGCGAGCCCTCACCGGGGGAAATCTAGAGTAATATGCTCTCAGATCCGGGGGATTGGAGGAAATCTTCATTAAAAACCCTCTAATGTTGTCAATAAGAATCCAGGGTGGAGCAGAGAGGGACCCGAAGAGCTTGATCAGGAGTTGCTTGAGTTGCAGTAATAGGCGTGTGTGTGTGTGCGTGTGTGTGTGTGCGTGCGTGTGTGTGTGTGTGTGTATGTGCAAATGTTAGGATGTCCCTTGAAGTTTCGGTCCATTTAAATATTTCAAGATTCTTTGTTTATTAGCTACATCCATGATAGGTAGATTATAATAATTGGAATAGGAATAGGAACAACAACAGAAAAAAATATGATATAATAACAACAATAATAATAATAAACAATGCAAGGCAATACTATATAAACATATGGTGTGTAATGCGTATGATGCGTCAATAGTGCATAATGTGTAATGTTGCAGGCTACAGTAGCCTGCGTTTATGTTTGCACAGTCTCTGCATTCTGGATGCATAATGTGTCTGCGTTCCGCATCTCGCTGCTCTCCTGAAACTCGTGTGATGCTGCTGACACTGGCCCCTTGGTTTCCTGGAGAGGCTTAAAGAGGCGTACGCCTCAGCGCCTGGGCGTGCGCACCGCCGCGATTCGCCAGAGCAGAGCCAATTGTACACGTTTACTATGTCTGCCCCGGCGCCCGCTAACAAGGTTCACATTATCTAAAGTGGTTTATGGGGCTAATAGGTAGCCAATTTACCCCAGTGAACATAGCCCCATGGTTGCCTGTCATTGTGATGGTTGTCCTACCTCTAATGTTACTCTCACCAGGAATGGGGTGGAATTCCTCCACAGAGATCTGTGTTTGGCTGATTAAGCCGTAGGGAGGTCGTGTCCACTGAGAGATCATCACTGGTACTGTTGCATGGCAAGCACACATATACCCACCTCACAGGGGTGTAGTAGTGACTAAAGAAGTGGGGGTAGCACTTTATAATAAGTGCACACTATAAAGCATTTAGCAATTATTAGTAAATACTTAATTCATCATCTATAAAGCGTTATTCATTCATTATTAGTAAGCAATTTATTAACACATTTATAAAGGCTTTATTCTTCATTAATAAGCTAATGCAACATGTGTTTATTCAGTTTTTTCATACTTTATAAACAATGTATCTACCATTTGTTAATTGCGTATCATATCAATTACAAACAAGTTTTTCATGAGTTGTTAATGGTTCATCAGGTTGTTTATAACGTGGTAGTTAAAGTCGCACTGAAATTAAAAAAGCATTCTGTTCCATTTTGGTTCACATAATTGGTCATAGTGTTCACCTATTCAACGATGTATGCCAAACATTTTACAAAAGTCTACTTTTGTTGTAATCTTATATCAAAGTATATAATTTCTTACTTCCTGGAAAATGGTAGGTCACGTTCAATGACGAATATAATATATAATATATAATACTTAATACATGCTTTATAGTGTGCACTTATTACAAAGTGTTACCCAAGTGGGTATACTCTGACTAAAGAAGTGGATGTACTGTAGCAGAAATGTAACAGTTTTTACATTAGTGGTGTTTACTGTGGGTCCATGGATAAAGAAGTGGGTATACTGTGGGTCCATGGATAAAGAAGTGGGTATACTGAGGGTCCATGGATAAAGAGGTGGGTATACTGTGGGTCCATGGATAAAGAAGTGGGTATACTAAGGATCCATGGATAAAGAAGTGGGTCTACTGTGGGTCCATGGGTAGAGAAGTGGGTATACTGTGGGTCCATGGATAAAGAAGTGGGTCTACTGTGGGTCCATGGGTAGAGAAGTGGGTATATCCCACCCACTAAACCACTGCCCACTCATGTTTCAACGTCACAGAGAGAAAGGCTTCAGCCACGAGATGAAGGCAGGGTGGATTCAAACTGTTCCACAGCTGTTCACGGGGGACTGGAGGACAAACGCAATGTGAAGCAATTAAAACAGATCAATGCGAAGTGTTGCGCGAGGCGTGGAGTAAATATGGATCAGGAAGTGGAACGAGACACAGCTCCAGAGGTTACCATAGCTAACCCTGGAAGCAGCTGGTGTTTTGTGGTGACACATTGATCAGGTATTGGCTTTTATGGCAGGCATTAAAACTGGAGATCAAACCCAGATGGGGCCTTCATGAACACTGCCTAATAACTGCCCGAACCATAACCCGTACTTTCATGTAGGATCTAGCACAGTGACTGCTGATGTCACATTCTCTCTTATAAAAGGCTTTGCTGACAATGACTACAGTACTTACTCTAGTATATTATACTTTGTAAGTCACTTTGGACAAAAGCGCTGTCTGCTAAAGGACTGTACAATGTAAAAATGTAAATGTGATATATGATTTACTGCATTGACAGCATTAACCATGATCTGAACATACTGTAGATATGAGCTGAGCTTATGAGTTAGACATCCGTAAACACTTCCTTCACCTGGTGGTATCACCCAGCTGATCTCTTCAGGGCAGATGCCCCGCCCCTCCCCCGTATCGCGCCCGTTCTCTCCCGCTGTCGCCTTCCAAACAGAGATCACATGACAGTGGTTGACATGGTTGTAGCTGCCAGTCCTCCCCGTTCACCTTTTTCTTTCTGAAACCCAATCTCCACCGTGGCCTCGCTCCCCTGCTGACAGCTGGACGGCGGAGGCGAAGGCGTCCGATACAGCCACCGCCACCAGCCTCCTCCTTCTCACTCCCCTGATGGCTCAGACATGGGCAAAACAGCGCGGGGGGGATGGGGGGGGGGGTGTGCCCGGCTCCCCCAGGGGATAGACGAGGGCCGGGGCCGTGATTCTCGTTAGCTTCTGACTCTGGGCGCCGTCGGGACCCTCCCGGCTGCCATGGCAGCCTGCTGGCGCTCCAGGGTCAGAGCTCCAGACAGCCAGCGCTCAGGGCAGAAGAACGCGGGCGCTGTTGAATATTTGTAGCTATCGATCGGGAGGGAGGGACCGTAATGTAATTTCGCCATCCGTTTTCCTCTTTGCAAATATTGAGGTTAAAAGGGCGAGCTCCGCCTGTTGTAAATCCCCTTCCTTCTCCCATCTATTTCTCCCGTACCAGCCGTGACTGTGGTCCTGGGCATCCACCCAGGGCAGTAAAGTCCTCTGCCTGATAGAATTTTATAGTTGGCATCCTGGCAAGGCTCCTTGAGTTCACTTTCTACCCTTGTCAGTCTCCGTCAGGCCTGCGCAGAAAAGCCATAAAAGTCCTGCCTCCATCGCTGGGTCCAAATTTAGAGACCTAATTTTCAAATCAAACAATAAATCTTTTGAACTTGAGCCGGGTGGCCAAACGTGGGCGGGGGGGAGGAGGGGGGGACTTTGAGCGATGTTTGCCCGCTCATCGCTCCCATCCCGCGGCAGAAACAGGAGGCGGGTCGCCGCCGCTGGACCGCGTACAACGATGACACGACGCGACGAGCGGGTTAGGGACTCGGTCCAAGTGACGCGTTCACGTTCTGTGACATTCGGATACGCTTCTATGGCAGATGCCGGTGGCTTGTGACTGGCTCCGTGACAGCGTCTGTAATATTGCTCAGAGAGAGACTGCTGTGTCGAGCGGCGCTCGGGTCCAGGCGCACCTGTAAGTGACACCGGTGGAACATGCACAGCGCGCTCGTCTAGCTTGCTTGTCAAGAGTCCAGAGCTGTCTGGGCTTAATAATTGATGTGAACTTCAAGATTGCAGTAGGGGCATTGTGAAGCGCCATTGTGTGCGTGAAGGGTGTTGATGTGTGGCTATATGAGTTTGTGTGTGTGTGTGTGTGTGTGTGTGTGTGTGTGTGTGTGTGTGTGTGTGTGTGTGTAGGTGGATGGGAGGGTGGGTGGCTGACAGAATCGTAAAAGTGCTCACCTGCTGGTTAAATCCTCAAGCATCTGTTCTCTCTTTATTACAGTAGAGCTGGTGCCATGCATTTGGATTATCCAGTGTGTGTGTGTGTGTGTTTGTGTGTGTCTGTGGAAGAGACAGATGGAGCAACAGAGAGTGATCACTAGATCATACACACACACACATACACACAGACACACACACACACTGGCGATGCTGGCTCCCATTGACTTGTGCAGAGACCCGTCCCTGTCACCCCTCTGCAGTGGCGTGCACAGACATTTTGGGGGGCAGGTGACAAAGGAAGAGAGGGAGGGGGGGGGGCACGTGTGTGTGTCCGGGGGGGGGGTGGCAAAATTACAATGCATTTTCACGCTTTTAATCGAGAATCGATCGATGTCACCATGGGCCACATACAGTAGGCCTACACTGTTAAAGAAAAAAGTAACTTTCAAAAGGGCAATGGCTTGTCCAGAGGTCAAAGGGCAGGCGCACCTGAGCTCCAGTGTTGTGTGAACACAGCCAAGCATGTTCCTACAGTATCGGCCACGTGCCACTCTGAAGGCCATCGCTTCAAATTGACTTCCTCTCTTACAGCAGGAGAGGGTTTATTTACTGGAACGCACACACACACACACACACACACACACACACACACACACACACACACACACACACACACACACACAGGAGGTATGTCTGTCCGCCTCCGCTCTGAATCGGCCATTCCAAAGCCTGTGCAATGCTAAATCCCATTCTCAAAGGGCGTTTTACCTCCCCTGCGTCTGACAGCCCCCCCCAGCCTTGGCTGAGAAACCATCCACACCCAGAGACAAAACACACAACCACCCACACACACACACACACACACTCACACACCCACACACACACCCACACACACACACACACACACACACACACACACACACACACACACACACACACACACACACATAAACGCACAACACAGAACGGTGTTTTTCTATGGTTTTATGGTTGCCTCAATTGTCTTGCTATTTGCTCAGCGTTCAGTGTAAAGAGCTCTCCATGCGGACATGGACCCTCACAGAATGCTTCACTTGTCAGGGAATGATGGAGAGAAGCGTGGATAGACGGAGGAACGGACGGAGGGGAGGAGCGGCCTGTTCGCGGTGCCCAGAGCTCTGGTGTAGGGACGAGACGGTATACCGTAACACCGTGAACCGCGGTATCAAATGTCCACGCTATTAGAACCGTGACATTCCCTGTGTTTACGGTATTATGTTTACGGTATTACACAATAATGCGCTGCTGAAACTTCACATTTCAAGTTGCTTGCAACAGTTAATTTTGTCATTTAATATAAGCTTGCTATTAATAAACTGGGCTTAATTACAATAGTGTGTATTTTCCATCATGTGTTGCACTGTAGGGCTCTAGAAATGCCATATACAATGAAATACCGTAAACCGTACCGTGTAACTAGATACCGTACCGTACCGTAATGCAAAAATCCATACCGTCTCATCCCTGCTCTGGTGTCAGTCAGGAGTGTGGCGTGTTTGTTTGAAATTGTGCTGTCTAGCCGCCGGCACATTCTGTGGTGTTTGTGTTGTTTAAAATCCACCCCTGGCTCCCCACTCTCGTTCGAGTAAATTGAGCTCGCTCAATTTCGCACACACTTCCGTGCCTGTAGACCGTCGATCGCCTGTCGAGAAAGGACAGGTGGAGATCTCGGACTGAAAGGACGATTTAAAGTTGCGTGCGGTTGATGTTTTTCGGGGGCGGGGCATTTCAAAGTTTCACCGTTTGTTACAGCATCCTGACGCGGTGTTTATTGAGCCCTCCGCTCTCATCACCATGTTTCCCCCGACGAGGCAGAAATCCCACAATTCTCCCGGCTTCTCTCACCCCTCATCTGAATTGGGGGAAAAAAAAGGGTGTAGATGGAAAAAGCCGTCGCCGCCCCCCCCCCCCCCCCCCCCCCCGCCCCCACCCCCACATCCTGCAGTTGTGGAGCGAGCGTGGGCAGTCTCTCTCCCGCTAATTCCTGCGTGACACCCCAGGATCAACATGGGGATGGATAGAGGGATGGAGAGACGGAGGTATGGAAGGAGGGTGGTGGGGGGGGGGGGGGGGACATCATTACCGAGCCCTCACCTCGGGGCCTGCCGGTTCACTGCCAAGGTTAACTGGTTTGGCTGCCGGACGGCAGTTGGCATGGCTACCATCTCCCACCGGGGCGTCTCGCCTCCACCCCCCGCCTCCTCGAGTCCCGCGGGCACAACCAACCACTGACCGGCTCTCTCGGTGGCTCCGCCCATCTGCTGAGATTCGGCGGTCAAATGAGTTTCTCACTCTTCAAGAAAGTAGACGGTGCCGAATCGAATCTCACAAGAAAAAAGAAAAAAAAACACCAAAAACTGGTGTAGGAATTATAAAAAAAAGCCTGAGAATAATATAGTTAATAATGAAATTCTCTCTTAATAAGTGAGTTGCTGCTACATCTCCCTGTGATATGTGGTGGTGTGCGTGCTGTGATATGTGGTGGTGTGCGTGCTGTGATATGTGGTGGTGCGCGTGCTGAGCAGTCGGGCTGTTGATGAATGCCTCTATCTGCAGGCGCTAGCTGCTCTATTTTTCATAGCGGGCCCGCTTGGCCACGGCGGAGGGATCCGGGGCCGGCGTGCGCACCCACGCGCGGGCGTGATCCTCCCACAGAGTGACTAATCCCAGGCCCGTGTCTTGGGGGCGGGACACCGCTCCTCGCCACAGCCGAAAGGTCCCAGCTGTCAGAGGCGGAGCGCAGAGAAGAGATCCGGGGACGGATCCAGCCCCCCCCCCCCGTCTGGAACACACAGGCGTCATAGTAGGCCGAGACACACGGTCACATTAACACACATGCACACACACACTGACACACACGGTCACATTAACACACATGCACACACACTGACAGACACACGGTTTGCTCTTTTGAATTGCATTGCGTCCACCTCTTGTTAACGCGCACACAAACACACGCACACACACACACACACGTCCTGTACACACACTCACACGCACAGACAAACTCACTCATCGCTCAGACGTGGGGAGTCTGAGGAGATAATGACATTTCTGCTTCTTTTGTCCCGTCTAAGCAGCATGTCGTTTCAATCACTCAATAGTTGTGCGCTATTCACCATCCCTTTATCACGCTGGCCAACATCATATTCACGCAGCCCAAGTCACATATTATGTTCAGTGTACATTGTGAATCTCCCTGCTTTCGATTCGCTTCTGTCGCGATCGATCCCACTTTGGGTAAACTTTGTACCGCGTCTTTACCTCACGGAGCCGTGCGTCGGCAGCGCCGGGCCGTGCTGTGCCGCCGCCCCGTCGCCTCATCTCGCGGTGCAGTCCTGATTTCGTGTTGTAGAGTAGTAGTTCTTCGTGCCCCCCCCCCCCACCCCAGGGCGCCTTAAACGAGAGAGTTTGCAGAGTTATCACAGCCCTCTCACCGGCCGTATCCACAGCTATCAGAACCCCCGCACCACCGCTCCAGGGCAGCGCCAGGCACGCCGACACGTCTCACGTCCCGTTCAACAGGCTAATTAATCTTGCTTTGTTGGAGTAGTCAAGCCCCGCCCACCCCCCACCCCCCAGCCAGGGAGGGGCCAGGTGCCGTGCTGATGCAAGGGCTTTCTCAACTTCGGAGGCTCCATTTAAGGGGAGTTAAAGATCTCTCAATCTGTTGTGAGGCGGTGCGGGCCACAGACGCAGTGATGAATAGCTTTCTCTAGCGCTATTGAGCCGACTCGGGCCCCTGGTTGGGTGCAGCGTAAATGATGCGGATACCAGATGAAACAGCTTTTGTTTTCCGAGATCTCAGGCTGAACGCGTCCAATCAGAGTTGATTGGAAGAGGAGGGGGTTGGGTTTTTTTTAACGTGTGAGGCACGCACGCACGCTGCGTGTTTAGAAAGCAGGATAGTGACCCTTAGACAGGATTGTAAATGGGTCCAGACAGTAGCTTGGAGTCCATGCCTGACTGAGCTTGTTCCAGGTACACACCCACACACACACACACACACACACACACACACACACACACACACACAGCCAGACAAACAAGCCAATCTGCACCTGGCTTGGCCTGTCTCCAGGTCTCCTAGGAATCCCTTTAGTCATAAATCATGCCAGCGCTCGCCATCAGCATCTGTCCTCGGGGGCCGCGCGAGGAGGACGGGACAGCGCTGCCGTCTCCGCCACGCCACCGTCTACCCCGGCCCAGTTCCCGCCTCCGTCTCTCCAGCTCCGTGGCCCGCTCCCGGGCTCACAGACGCGGGCCGGGCCGGACACGCCGCTCCCCGCTCGCTAGGCGGATCACGTCTCGTTCACGCCAGTGTACGTACGGACGCGAGTCCGAGCAGCGGCGTCTCATTCGAGGTCTACGAAAGGGGTGACCGGGGTCTTGTTTACGCTGCCTGTGGGGTGGGAGGGGGGGGGGGGGGGGGCGTTCTCTCTGGGGAGAGAGAGAGAGAAATAAATACATACAAGAAAGAGTTTGTGCCACCGGTTACTCAGATCTCGTGCTCACGGATTTTATCTATGTTTTATCTGGGCTAGCCCTCTACAGAGAAGGTCAGAGAGAGAGGGAGGGAGAGAGAGAGAGAGAGAGAGAGAGAGAGAGAGCGCATGCAGGAGAACACCATCACTACCCTGGCTCATTTATTGCCTGCTTTATTTTCCCTCCTTGCCCTTTGCCAAACTTTGAATTGCTACTGTAGATCAGCCGGTCCTCCGAGCATTCCCCGCGCAGGAGAGGGGGAGAGTTCATTAGGCCCTCACAATGCAATCAATGCAGCCTGCGCTACGGCTAGGCCTAAATTAGATCCACAGTGACTTCTTACCTTTTACTGTAAACCGGCTGCTTGTTTATCCCCCAAACATTCGCCGCTTGTGTAAATATGCGCACAGAAAAACTGCTTTGCGTTTTGACAGTTTGCGTGGCAAGCGGCGTGGTTCCTCCCTCCGGACCCTTCACCACCACACCCAGCCGCCCAACTGACCTTTTAACACCACACCCAGCCGCCCAACTGACCTTTTAACACCACACCCAGCCGCTCAACTGACCTTTCGAGCTGATTGGCGGAAGGAGGGGCCCCACTGCATTAGAGCTGGAAAGAGACGGCTTCTTACAGCTTGGTTAGCGTGGGCGCGCATTATTTAGTTGTGGTAGCTGGGAGGAAAATCCATCTCTCCCCGACAATTTGAGGTGTGTGTGCAAAAATGCGAAGGGTTTGGAACGTCTCTTTTCGGTTCCCAAGGGGCGCTATGAGTGGTCGCAGACCAAAATGCCTCTGGGACGCAATTGGATAGATCTACAACCAATCAGAGCAATGAAACGTGGGTTAGTCTGGGTATCATCGTATCAAGTGGTTACAGTCATTGTATCAAACTCGCCCCATAGTAGATAAACGTTTGTGATTGGCCCGGCAAATATCTGCCGGGTGGAAATCAGTCCGAATGGGAGCGTGACCAGACTGATCTGCGGAGAGAGACAGAATGTGAGCTCATGTGATCAGGATCAGGAAGCCAGGCCAGGCAGGATGGAGGAAGGATGCGTCTCAGAAGACACCTGCCTGTTAACCGTCACCTGTCATGTGAAGCACTTATTTCCAGGTATGGCGTCGACCATCTGTTCTAAAACCTTCCATTTTTCACACTAAAATTGTGGTATTCCACAAGTGGTGGTTTTCATATTGAGTTGCTGACTCTGGTGCCTGAAGCTGTAACGCAGGATCTGTAGTGGGAGGTTGTGAGACTTTGAATGACTTATCGCTCTCTCTTTCTCCCTTACCCAGGGAGAGAGAGGTATATGTGCTAGCTAGCTGGCATCTGCTGCTGTCTTTATCGAGGTGTCATTTAGATTCAGTGCAGACAGGAGTCCTGCAGAGCACTGGGACATAGCTAGAGGAGGATTCCTCTACACCACACACACACACACACACACACACACACACACACACACACACACACACACACACACACACACACACACACACATGCACACACACCAGGCAGAATTGTCCCCATTCAGTTGACAGCAGTCCCTCTTGTCTGACGATAATTGGCTCTTAATTTGAAGTGTTGATTAAAGAACCTTCAAAAGGGGCGTAAAGGACATTTTCTGAACTTTACAGGAGAGCAAAAACAAGCTTTTCATAGATTGTATTTCTTTAATCAAAAACAACATATTTCAGCAATCAATACTTTTATAGAGATTAAGCTTGAAGGAATTCATACTGTATTTTAAAAGATAATAACACTTCACCGTTTTGTCATCCACGACTGTCAGGCCACACATTCAGTTGGGTGTGCGTTCGTTATGGGCTATCGGACAGTCCTGGATGACGGGGTCTGCGGTTTGTGCCTCGCTGCCACACTCACATGCTGCACAGGACGCCAAGCCCCATCTCCCCCATTCTGTGCATTGAGTCGAAGCGTCCGATGCCGGTCCGGAGACGGTTAAGCCTCACCCACGCCGGTCTGGGTAAGAACATCCCGGTAGGGGAAGGACCGGCGGCCGGGATGAAACTGGAGGTGTTGGCCTCCCACTCCGCACGCCAGGTGTGGTCCGCCCATCCTGCCTCACTGATGTTAAGATCTCTGCATTGCTGCAGGAGATCCCGTGCCGCAGGGACAAAAGGGTGTCTCGACTTGAGACGCCGGGGGGGCTCTGCTGTTGCAGCGAGGCTGTCGTGGAGCAGGTGGTTAGGCTCCACGGCCCGGCAGGCGAGACGTGCTGTGGATGCCTGCAAGGATGGGAAGCTTGTCCACAGGAGTGGCATGCTGGTACAGAGTAACAAGCCAAAATAAGTCTCAAATGTTTTAATCATCATTAACAACAAAATAACAAAACAGACTATTTACTACATTTTTATACCA
The DNA here is from genome assembly GCF_949987555.1 of Borostomias antarcticus. Lineage (NCBI taxonomy): Eukaryota > Metazoa > Chordata > Actinopteri > Stomiiformes > Stomiidae > Borostomias > Borostomias antarcticus. The sequence continues at coordinate 4,078,834 of NC_140261.1, forward strand.
TTAGTTATTATATTACTAAATTCATAACCCCATGAAAGTAAGGCCTCCTTCCTTCCTGGCCGCTAGCATCTCTCTTCTCCGTTGACTTATGCTAAAAACGTTAGCGATCTAAAAGTCTGCTATTTGTTGCATAGAAAAACAGTTTTTTTGCAAGACTGTGGACCTGGCGCCCCAGTACAATTATAGGGGAACTAGCTACTGTAGCTAGCATGGCATTTGATCAATATTTTGTTTTCAGATTTATCATTTAATACTACGTCCATTATACAGCCATTTCCTCACCATCAAACGATCAGAATTCACCACTAAAGGTGTAAATGCACTTGACCTGCGCTTGCTCCTTTTGTGTGCCAGGCTAGTGTAATTACAGTAGCCTATTATACACCAAACTCATGAAGGTTTTCACTTTCACCTTTTACGTTTTCAGACTTTATTTCAAAAAGTAAAATACTGACCTCATTCTTTTACCATTTGATAGATCTCACGAAGACCTTTAAAATTACATTACATTACAGTCATATAGGATGCTTTTATCTAAAGAGACTTGCATTTAACGTAGGAAAAGCCAATGTACTGCACTACTTTTTGCCAGAACTCACAAGTGCATTTCCTTTCTAAAATAAGTGTCTATGCATAATCTAGTGCTGAAGGCAAAGTGCAAGAATAGCAAACAAAAAATGCAATAGTTAATAGTAAACTAATTTCTGCCCAAGATGTCACTTACTTTTGTTCCAAGCCCTCAATGGAAAAGTAGATTTAAGACAGTTGAAGATTTGAAGGTACTGTATAGGAAGTATTAAGAAAAGGCAAGGCTTTGTTAGCATAGAACAAGATGGATATAATTGTCTGTGTGTGTGTGTGTGTGTGTGTGTGTGTGTGTGTGTGTGTTGGTGCATCCTTGCCTGTACATGTGTGTAGTGTTTTGGTCCATAGTGTAGACGGAGGTTAAGATAAGCCAGTCAGAGCAGAGGAAGTGGATATATACTGTACTGTACACACATAGAACTCAATAGTGCAAGGCAAGGTCCTGATCCAAAGTGTTGTTTTTATTTCTCTCTCTCTTTCTCTCTCTCAGCAGATGGTTTTAGCGACTAGAAGAGGAAAGCTGATCCTTCTCTTAGCATTCAGTTAACTTCATTTTTCCCACGTCACTGGCAGCAGGCCAGTCATGAGCCACAGAACATTGACAATGCCGTTTTGCATTGTAAATACTACATTCTCACAATGTAATCCACCAAATCACACTTCAGGATGTTCTGTTACATTTGTAATATATTTCCCCCCACGGCGCCGGCCAGACAGCTGCTGTGGGAGTACAATACCAGGGGAACTGAGGGACCAACTGACATGTCTCCTGTGCAAATCAGTTCTCAGCCCTGCAGATCTTCTTTGCTGGGTTTTATTTTGCTTTTGCCTCAGTCTTGATTTGAACGTATGTTCATTAGGGATAAATTAACAGTATCTTAGAAATGTTACTATAGTAGTTAGCTAGCGAGAGACTCTGGATGGTGGCATCATTCTGTTAGCTGCCATTAGCATATCATGCCTGGCGTCCATTATGATTAGACAAGACATAACGTTAGTGTTATTAACATAGTATGGAGCTGTGTAGATGTACTGTATACTTAGCTAGCTTAGCTAAGTATACATCTTAGCCACATGTGCGCTGTGGGCTTAAACCTCCACCGATTTTAATGAAAATCAGCCTGGTACTGTAGTTCTTGCTTCATCCTGCTAACAAACATATGAATAAATAAGCTGAATAAATAAGCACGGAAACATTACCGCCTTCCCTGTGCTCTCGCTGAATGCTGAAGTGTCCCTGAACAACTTTGAAGCCAGATGTGGTCTGTTAAAACCAGGGAGTTTCTTTTTTTCAGTACTAATAATAATCATAATCATAATAATACAATTTTATTTGTATTGCTCCATTCATACAAAAAATGCAGGCTCCTTTCATACAAAAAAATGCAGCTCAAAGTACTTTACAACAGGGAAATTACATGCATAGTGGTTCACATAAAAATAGACAAACATTAAACTATAAGCAGGGAAAATAAGATGGAAGATAAAACAATAAAAATAAGATATATATAAGAAATCGTGTACAATAGAACATTTTAAAAAGTAAGATTGAATCATAGGATTGGATCTTAAGTGACAAAATACTTCCTCCATTTTAGGTTTTTACCATTGGGCTAGAATGATTTTTATTTTTTATTTTTTTATTTTCCATGATATAGCAATCAAGACCAGAACATGTTCACAGACATCATCATTCCATTGATCAGTATGCTCTTTTACACTCTAAGATAATTGTCTCAGAGTGTGTTACAGCATGCAATCTGTCTTCTCCAACAACAGGGCATCTGCTTGCCTCTCCAAGCGCAATGCAGAAATAGTTTTTTAGGACTTTGATGTGCAAATATTTTATTTATATATTAATTTGCTATGCTTATTGCGGCAACACATTTTATTTTATTTATTAGTAAACATTTTATTTTATTTATTAATAAACAGCCTCAAGTTATTAAGAACAGGTCAGGGTTTTGTCCTGTCATCTCTCCATGCTTAAGTTAAAGTTTAAGTAATATAAGTTTATTAATGGATAGCCCTGTGAGATGTATATCTCATCTTGTTTTCACAGGGGTCCAACATGAAAGAATAAAAACATACAACAAACAGCTACATACAACATTCGTACATGCATACATCCGTTAAGGCGCTCATTTTCAACCCTCCCACCGTTCATTCCCACTACTATCCCACTGAACTCCCTCGTCTTACATGGCTGTGCATGCAGTGATACAGATAAATATACATACAGTTAATGACTCGCATACATTCACATAACGTTCTCTTAGCAGTAACTCTTCTTAAATAATCCATGCTCTGCAGGATTTGCTCTTGAAGGTCATCTTGTATTCACATTGCTCAAATCATGTTTTATTTAGAGCAGGTTCAAACATCCCAGTCCCATTTAGAGCAGGTTCAAACCATCCAGTCCCATTTAGAGCGGGGTTCAAACCTCACAGTCCCATTTAGAGCAGGTTCAAACCTCCCAGTCCCATTTAGAGCAGGTTCAAACCTCCCAGTCCCATTTAGAGCAGGTTCAAACCTCCCAGTCCCATTTAGAGCAGGTTCAAACCTCCCAGTCCCATTTAGAGCAGGTTCAAACCTCCCAGTCCCATTTAGAGCTGGTTCAAACCTCCCAGTCCCATTTAGAGCAGGTTCAAACCTCCCAGTCCCATTTAGAGCAGGTTCTAACCTCCCAGTCCCATTTAGAGCAGGTTCAAACCTCCCAGTCCCATTTAGAGCAGGTTCAAACCTCCCAGTCCCATTTGGAGAAGGTTCAAACCTCCCAGTCCCATTTAGAGCAGGTTCAAACCTCCCAGTCCCATTTAGAGAAGGTTCAAACCTCCCAGTCCCATTTAGAGCGGGATTCAAACCTCCCAGTCCCATTTAGAGCGGGGTTCAAACCTCCCAGTCCCATTTAGAGCAGGTTCAAACCTCCCAGTCCCATTTAGAGCGGGGTTCAAACCTCCCAGTCCCATTTAGAGCGGCCTCCAAGTTTGTTTGTTTTTCTCCTTTTTTGCAAGTGGACAGAAGTGCTGACGTTGCCCTCATCCCTTGGGTATTGGGGTATTTTCACAGTGACTTTAGGAAGTCTTGAGTGAACTTGACCAAACTTAGACTGAATGCCAAGTGAAGGACTTTTCTGATAAGATCAGGCTGTGAGTAATGGTAATATTCCGGCTCGGCCCAGCACTCCCTCTGCAGTGTTCAATATCGTTCCTGAGGTCTTTCAGATACTATTAGAGACATCATTGATGATGCTTTGCTGTGGGTCAGGTCTCTGTGGGTTTATGTAAGCCAGTGAGGCTCGCTGACGTGGCACCATTTGTTCCGCAGTCACTGTCGGTGTCTGGGGCAGAGCCAGCAAGGGGGGGGGTGAGGGGGTGAGTGTGTGTGCTTGTCTTCATGTGTGTACAGTACTGTACTGTATGTGTGTGGGTGTGCGTGCATGCTTCTACGTGTTTAATGATGTGTGTGTGCGGGGGGCGGTTGTGTGTGTTTACTGGGGTCAAGGTCCTGCATACTGTTATTTGTGAGTCAGCGATTGGCTGTCAGAGACGACCAGAGGGGTTTGTGTGTATTTGTCTGGCGCTCCTGTCGGGCTATCTGGCTGGGGTCAGACTGAGCATGTCAGACGCAGAGGAGATTGGGCGCCTCAAAGAGGTAAACACCACCATTTCTCAACCTTTGTCCAGGGAGATTTGGCCTCAGCACACAGGGGATCTTCAAACCAACTTTGACTCACAGACGAAACATAATTTACATTCTGAGGTGGGCCCACATATCTCGTTCTGTTGGGAGAAAAAGTCAAACCTTTTTTTTTTTTCACCTTGTATGAAATAGTGAGAAATAGTGAGCTGTTACAAGCACCAAGGATGTCTTTGGAAAGCGGACAGAACATTGTCTTTGATGCAAATGATAAACAGTGGTGTGCACAGACATTTTTTTTTGGGGGGGGGGGGGGGGGGATGTGAGACTTGGTTAAGATTACTACATAATACTAAATATTCAGCTTAAGTATACTGATAGCTTCACATTCTGTACCAACAACAAATTCTACTGACATTGGTCGTGTGGTGGTCATCATTACGTTAAATCTATTAATTGATTATGACTAGCGTCTAGTTTGTTAAGCAGGTGGGCAGTCGGCTAATTGAGGCTCAGCTGTTTGGCGCTGTATGAGACTTACTTCACAACAGAGACAAATAAATGCAAGTTATAGTTTGGCAACTGAGGCTTAGGGGGCAAACAATACACTTGTTTGGTTTATGTGTTACCTGGCTGGTTAGCTGTCATCACTCGGCACTCTGGATGGGGAAAGGGCTGTGTGTGTAGAGGAGCTGTGTGTGCAGTGCTGCTGCAGCGCGCCTCCGTTTGTGTCGCTTTTCGCGTTTAGCGTTGACAAAGGAAGAGAGGGAGGGGAGGGGAGGGGAGGGGAGGAGAGGGGCACGGGTGTGTGCGGGGGGGCTGGCAAAATTACTATGCATTTTGGCTCATTATTATTACACGCTTTTAATCGAGAATTGATCGATGTCACCATGGGCCACATACAGTAGGCCTACACTGTAAAGAAAATACATATATATTTTTTTTTAACGTAACTTTCTAAAGGGCACTTGCCTTGTCCAGAGGGCAAAGGGCAGGTGCTCTAGCACCACCTCGTGTCTATCTGTGCACGTCCCTGATGATAATGAGGATCTGTGCAGTTAGCTACATCTGCCTCTACAGGTTGTTGAAGGTTTGGACATTCATCACAGTACAATCACTCCAGTCAGGACACAGCAGACATAGACAGACATAGCAGGCACTCTAGCAGTACGCTTATAATGGGAGTTCTATTTGTACTTACATTTGTACAAAATGTCCTCCTTTTGTCTCCCTTGCTGCAATCAGCTGATGGGCCACAGGTGGTGGGTTCTCGCCGCCGAGGTGAGTGGGGTAAGGGAGGGTATGTCCCATAGACGACAACACTCGTGCTGCAGCGTGAGGCGCTGTCCATGGTGCTGACCGGCCCGCAGAGGCAGATTCTGCCACAGCCGACAGAAACTCTCCCTCCTTGTCATGCACATGTTTAAAACCTGTTGCCACAGCCTCCCTTCTTTTTATTTACATATTTAAAAAAAAAAATGTTTAGAGGAACACAGTCCCCTGAGAAATGCAAACCAGTACAAAACAGACACAATATCTCTCCTACCCCCTGTTTGTTTGTCCTGGCTGTCGAAGCATCTCGCCCTCAACCAGCTCCTACTAGGTCCACCCTCTATCCAGACGTCTCCCATGCACACCGTCAGTGTTACACACCTTCTGAATCAGAATCAGAACATTTGGGCCAGGTAGGTTTTCACACACACGTCCTAGGAATTTGTTCCGGACAACAATAGACTGGTTGCAAAAGCAAGACAGGGCAGTGCAAAAATATGGGTGCAAAACAAGGCACACCAGCTCCCTGAGGCTGCCATCAGCGGCGCCATCTTGGATCCTGACTCTGTGTTATTAGACTGATATTACACAGCATTGCAGGCTGTGTTTGTATATTGGGGGGGAAGGGGGGGTCTTTGGAACCTGTAATCAACAGCTAGACACCCATATAGACACGGTCACACACAGAGTCGTGATTTGGCTCCCATCCAGGAGCGCATGTTTTATTTTCAAGTGCTCCCTTGGTTGAACCGTTGTTGTTGTTCATCTTCTTCCTCTTCTTCTTCTTCTTCTTCTTCTTCTTCTTCTTCTTCTTCTTCTTCTTCTTCTTCTTCTTCTTCTCTCTCTCTCTCTCTCTGGTCAGCGTATGTCAGTTTCTTCACGGTTCCTCGTGGTTTTGTGAGAAGAGCGGGGCTTTGTGGCTGGGCAGTCTGGTTTGATGATGGTCACTGTGGGCAGATGGACCACGCAGCTCCTCTCTGCTGCCAGGTTTGGCTGAGAAGAACACTAAACGAGAGCCGCCCACCCTCAGGGGGGTGTGCATTATTTTGTCTTTGGACAGCTACGGCACCTCAAGTGAGCTTTCATTCCCTTCCTCCCTCCATCACTCCTGCTCCCCGTCTCTCAGCCTTGAAAAGCCTTCCCCCAGAGGGACACCGTTCTCTCAGAAGTGGATAGAGAGAGTGTGGCCATAGGTCCTGGTGTGAAATCACCCGCTGAGCAGGGAGAGCAGCTCCCCGGACAGATGAAACATCTTATCCGCTGGCAGCAGGGCTCTGTCCTTTAGTAGGCAGTGGGAGGCTCACAGTCCAGGCGGCGAGTATCTCAACTGATCCGTGTTCTCAACTGACCTTTCGAACCCGAGGAGGGACACGACCAAACTTTGAGTTACACAAGATATGTGTGTTTATGTTGTGAGTTTGTGTGTGTGTGTGTTTGCAAGTCTACCAGTCAACCTCTAATGAGCAAGAAATTAAGGCTTACGATAATTCCAGCCACTTGCGTTTGATACTGCTTGATGTGCACTAATTGCTAATATTGTATTGTTTTTAATCACAAAGAATAGGTCATTTGATGTTAACCTCTGACCAGGACCAAGTCCGGGGGAGGAGGTTATGCATTCGGTGCTACTAAATAGTTGTTTGTTTGTTCATTAGTTACCCAGCAGGATTAGTAACTTTTACTTACTAATTTCTAAATACCAGATCGTTTTCCATGAAACGCGGTGGAGGGGCGTAGCACGGGCCAAAGAAGAACCCTTTACATTTTGGATCGAATCCGAACCACGAGGCGGATCCACAGATTCTGTTCTACTTTCGTTACCATTGCCAGATAGATCAGACCACATAGCATGCTGGGTGTAGTGTATGAATAATACATGTGTGTACAAAGTTATGTGTGTTCTGGAATGTGATTGGTTACGCGCCTGATTGGAGTGGATGTGGTTCAGTGTCAGTCAGGGTTGCGGATAGAGAGCCGGCACCTGTTCACTTTAAAGGCTGTAACATGGTTATAAGACCAATAAAGTAAACGAAAGAGTAATTAACGGTCTTTTATCGAGAAGACACAACACTGGGAAGGATTGATTCAGCTAGCTAGCTACCTAGCAATTTTGCGGTTATTAGTACTGAAATAATTTAATTATGGCATGATGGCGAAGATCAACTGAATTAACTAGTTATGCCCATTGATAGTTAGATGACATATTTAGCTAGCTAGCTAGGTAGCAGAGATGCATCAGGGAGCTGAGTTGGAGATCACCCCTTCAGCCAACCCCAGCTGATGCACCACCAGGATATTTTTTTTTACATTTGTGAGTATGTCAGTGTGATGTGCCTCATATAAGCAGCGCCCCTTTTGCACAAAATCAAAAAGGTTTTAGCGTTGAAAGATTAAATGTTGTTGATATTATTATTTTTTTGTCATATTACGAAACTAGACCTTTTGAAGAAGACAAACAATATAATAAATAACATTTGTAACAGCACTTAATACTATTAATCTGTTTGCAAAATAGGCTTGTTTTATTCCCACCCCCATTATCTGTCTGAGGTGTGAAAAGCTCAACATCTTTGAGGAGGATTTCTCAGCTTGCTGATTTTAGATCTACCAACATTCAAATAAGCATATTTTCTTCAGCAATTGTCAGTTTTCAAATTATGACACACCATTTGAAAGCTTACAAACTGCACTTTCCCCCCCCAAAAACATAAAAAACATGACATGAGGCACAAAACAGCAGCTCCTGTCACATTTATGGCCGAAGTATCGGTACCCTAATGCAACACATGCTGATGACATGCATCATTAGATGGAGGTCTGGCTCTCTGAGTGCCTTTCTACTTCATTATTATGCTTTTGATTACCATTGTTCCTCAGTACTGGTTCTCCGTTCTCAGTTTGGCCATCTCCTCTCCCTTGAATCTTCTGTACATCCATTCCTTCAAAAGTCTTAAATCCAAACCGCGCGCTATGAAATCAGCTCTTGAGAAGTCTCCTCACTCTGCTTGGTGCTGTATTCTATTAGGTCACACCTGTACACACATGCCAACATACTATGCACACACAATAGGTGCGTTCATGCCAGTGACAGGTTATCTGATTAGGCAGATGACACTGCCTTTGCAGGCCGTCATTTAACAGGATCATTCTACTCCGGCGACCTCATACTGCGATAAATGAGCCGGCGATGTGTTCAGCACTATCATCTACCTCCTTCACCACCTAATTATGCCCCTCCAGCACACATACGATACGAGACAGAGGAGGAGACAGGCAGATCGAGAGAGAGAGTGAGAGAGAGTGTGAGTGTCCCAGACACATCGTTGTGTGCTTTCTAGTGAGCTGACAAAGAAGCTGAATAATGTATCAATCACTCTTCCTGAGTGTGTGGAGAGCTGTGTGGAGGCTGCCAGCTTGTTATTGTCTCATTACAGGTGGAGATGACATGTGGAGGTACGGGCTGTCTCCAACCCCAACCCTGCAGCAGGCACCCCGCTCCCTCACTCTCAAATGAGAGAGAGAGAGAGAGAGAGAGAGGGAGAGAGAGAGAGAGAGAGAGAGGGAGAGAGAGGGAGAGAGAGGGAGAGGGAAAGAGACGCTATGTCCCCTGTTTCCTCCAAAATGAAATTGACAGGTTCGCTGGAGTAATTGCTCCCAGTACTATTTTCTTTGGCAGGAAATACTGTTATCGACAAATACGGGATTCAATAAGAACAGGAGATGAGGCTCCTGGCTGTGGTCAAAAGGCGTCGTCTGTCCTCCACTGTCCACATTGGCATGCCCCCATCTTTCTCTTTTTTTTTCCTCTCTTCTTCTTTTCCATCTCTCTCTTTCTCTCATCTCTCTCTCTCTCCTACGCGCTTTCTCTCTCTTCCTCCCCCTCCTCCTCCTTCTTCCTCCTCTCCTGTAGGCACTCTTTCATTCCCTCGTCTCCAGTCTCGACCCTCTAGCCCTCTTCCTTTCCCTCCTCCTTCGTCTCTGGGGTCTCTTTTGACCATTTGCTTATGGTGACCGTTTCCCCGTGGCCTGAAGGGGAAACTCAATTACCCAGTAGCCAGCGGGTATCACTGCCCTTGTGATTGGTGGTGCTGCGCTGGTGTAATGTTCATATCATCCCACAGGATTGATCTGGGCCAGAGTCATTAAGCAGCTTATTATGGTTTCTGTCTTTGGTTTCCAGAGGTAAAGGTCAGCAGATAGTGAAATCAGAGATTCAGATATTCTGGTCAGAGTGGTGGTCAGTCAGATGGGAGTTGCCGGAAGGGGGGAATTTTTAATTTTTTAGGAAAATGCATTTAATATATTCTAAGATGGGACACATCTGTCCATTTATTTTTGCTGACAAAGCCTGAAACAGACATATGTGTAGTCTGTCAGCAGCCTGATGTGTTACCATACTTTTCAGACCCCAAACAACTTAAGATTTTAAGAACATTGAATGCATTTGAAACAGTTAGCTAGGCTAGCTCACGAACAACACACTGGAGAGGAAGTGAACTAGTCAAGTACCAGAAAATAGAAATGTTGAACCTTTGCCAGTGTCGTTTGTCAGGTACTACCTAGCTTACATTTATATCCAGGGCAAAGTCAAAGTGGTGAGGTGCAATGCTTTGAAGTTGAAGAAATACTTGTATTGGGTCTAAATAAAAAATAGGACATTTTGCTAGCAAGAGCCATGCATGGGGTGAGATAGTGACACCAGTGAGGTAAGAGAGATGGCGTTGCAGTGTCCTGGCAGCACCAAGATACAGAAAGACTGATGATAAGGAGCATCACCTTTCCAAGTCCCTCAATAAACCACTATCAGCGAGGTAGGAACATGTCCAGTCACATCGGCGCCCCGTGCACTCCCAGCACAAGGGGAGCCATGAGTAAAGTGGTCGTCTGTAGTGAGACCGGGAGAGAAGAAAGCAGAGTGACATGAAGGACTGAGGGAATGTGTGATTGCCGGGGAGAGCTGATGTAGGAGTTCTGCAGGATCAAACAGAGAGAGGGGTGAGGCGGGGTGGATGGGGATAATGTACTGTATGTGTAAGTGCCCCTCATTTTGAACTTGCCATCAAATCTTTACTTTTGTAAAAAGGGCTCAGCAACCTCACAGAGGGACGTTCAAGTGAGATATGGCGCCTGGGGGATTTACTGAGGGAAGAGCTTGAGGTGTGGTAAGCGTGCAGAATTTTCCCTGTACTGGAGTTCAAAATAAATTCAAGTTATTGACAGATTCTTACATTCTTATAGTGAAAAACCATGCTTTTTTATGAACTGACACCCACTATGTTCATCCTTTCACTGTTGTAAAAAATAAGATCATGAGCATTGGTGTAACCTCACCAAACAACTCTCTATCATTATAGTGGCAGATTGATTTTATTTTTTTGCCACCTTGCAGTATAAACAGTCCGACTTCTGTTCTCTCCAGATAAAATAATCTGTTTTATTACTCCCAAACTGCCTATTAGTGCAGCTTGCTTGGTGGTGAACCTCGGACCTAGAAGCATCAAAGATAAATTCACTGCAGTCGAGGTGTTCCTACCGTAGCTAATACGGTGTCTTTCACCCTGATATGTTCTCCTCCTGTGCAACCATTCATTCGGTACTTAGCTTATCTGTAACTGGCTCACTTGTGAGCTGTTGACTTGTCCTTTCCTGCTTTTTTTTTCTTTGATGTGAATTTTATCCACATATTCTTAATCATAATCGTATTTCTCATAACGGTATGTCAGATACAAGTGAGATTAGATACAGCTTGATAAAAAAAATAAAAATGGACAGCTTGATGCATGTTGACTTTGGAGATTTGCAGAGTGTTGTGAAGCAGTGAACCAGCATCTGATCCAGACCTCTCTGTTCTAACTTCCATCTCAGATTAAGCCGATGGTAATCCATATGAAATATCAACTCATTAGAGCGTCTTACTCCTAATCAGTCTTGGCTGATTGAGGGGGTAAAGGGAAGTGGTCATCTAACACATAATGGCCGACCATGTAGGCAACATCTCTATCTGTATACTCTACTGATAGTTGCGTCTCTCCTATGAAGTATTTAGCCCATGTTCATTGCTGTGTAAATGTTCCTAGCCAATAGACAAACGTTTTCCAGTAGCTTGCTCGATATTCTCGTTGAGAGAGGTCAGGGAAGAATTTTTACCGCTCACCTTTCTGGCCCCCGAGTGAAACTGTTTTTTTTTTGCTTCCCTCTGGAATCCCCATTGCTCTCCGTAAACCGCACTGTTTTGCCTCTGTGTATGAAATGCGCTATACAAATAAAGTTTGATTGGATTTGGACGAGACCCATCCCAAGACATTCCCATCTCTAACTCTCACTCAGGCAGTATTGCTCTTTCCCTACAGTATGTACATTAAGAATAACATATGATGCACTGTATATCCAGAACAATTCTAAAGATATTGAATGATTCTGTCATGCTTAATCTATAATAATGTATTTGATACAACGTCAATATCAATCAATCAATCAATCAAACAAAGCTTTATTTGTATAGCGCAATATGTATATTTTTTGTGGATTTATTGTTCAATTAAGTTTAATCAAGTTCCCGACTTGTACAGTACTGATGGTTTAGTTTTGTGTGTGTTCTGTCATTGCAGGGCGGGTTGAGGAACAGCAAGCACGAGTGTACGCTGTCTTCCCAGGAGTACGTCCACGAGCTGCGCTCCGGCATCACCGAGGACAAGCTGCTCAACTGTCTGGAGTCTCTACGGGTGTCCCTCACCAGCAACCCTGTCAGGTCGGTCGCCTCGCTCAGCTTCAGGGGAAACTCCACTCTTCTCCATCCAGCTGATGTGGTTCTATTAGTCCACTAAACTTCCCATTGAACGGAACTGGACTTAAAAGTTCAACTTTCCCCGGAAAGTTATACCCTATCCAGGCCAGATCGACTTAGAGCAGTTTTAACAAGTTGGCCTACAGGGCTCCTTCCGGTGCTAATTGGGATGCATGTCAAGAGATCTCTTTGGCTGGAGTCGCATAGGGGAGCAATGGGTTCGGTTGAAGAATAGCCTGTAGCATAGCCTGTGAAACAAGCCAGCAGCCAGCAGTGACGCTGGCACAAGGAGAGAAGCAGCTCTGTAGTCAGGGGGAGCTGAGTGGGAATCTAAGCTGTCACAACTCACCCCTCTATTCATTAGGCTCTAATAGATAGGTAAGTCCATTTTCCATCCGGAAAATTCCACATCAGAAAGCCACATTGTTTTCTGAAACCTTAAAGGGGTAAGGTGCTATTTTGGACATTTAGCCCTATTCGTGGTCTGTCTATCATGAACCTGAAATCTAGAGATCATAACTTCACTGATCGTTCCAATATTGAGCTAACTGCAGTTTTTATGCAGGCTCTCACTGGACTACAATGGAAGTCAATGGGGCATATGAAAATGCGTTGGAAAAACTATGATGAAGTGGCTTTCCAGGATGGGAAGCACAGGATGTAATCTTACCAGTCTCAGTATGCTCTCCTGTGAATCGCAATCCAAATGTTTTTACATGTTTGGCATGGCTTGAACATAAGCATTCCCCTGGTGCTTGTTTTCACGGTTCCCACCGAGGACCATGTGCAAGTCATGCTGAACACCTAAAAATATTCGGATTGTGATAAATTTCACAGGAGAGCACACTGAGACTGGTTAGATTATACCCTGTGCTTCCTGTCTCAGAAAAGCACACGTACTGTATCATAGTTTTTCAACGCATTTACGTATACCCCATTGACTTCCATTGTAGCCCAGCGAGAGCGATCAGTGAAATTATGGTCCCTATGTTTCAGGTTCATTGTAGGCAGACCACAAATAGGGCTTAATGTCCAAAATAGCACACTATCCCTTTAATAAGCACACAACCCTCTCCCTCAGCTCAACCGCATGAGGCCTTTGATATCCATCCCCCCCCACACATCCCCAATGCCATAAAAAGCTTGAGCGCAAAATTTCTTAATGTTTTGATTATATGTAATGTTCTACTTAAGACAAGTTCACGTTTCTGTCAGTTCTCCTAACCAGCTTTGAATACCCCCTCACTCAATCATAATTGCCACCCAGCATTGGGAAGCCTTTTCAACTCCACAAAGTTCTGGGCCTCTCTCTCTCTCTCTCTCTCTCTCTCTCTATCTCATAGATAGAGATCTCCAAATTTAATTTGGTCCCAACAGCACAAAGTAATCCTCAGTGACGGCAAAGACTCTCAATTATTTACCAGACTACTGTCGGAGATGTTCCTTAAAGGACTAATATCGTGATTTTCAAGTTTTCAGGGTTTTTATATTTTATTTGCACTAGATGGCTTTGAAGACACATGATTAAAGTAGTTGGTCCGTTTTTGGAGAAGTTGCAATGTTCCATTTCTCATCCTGTTTTCAACCGGTTTAGAAAATTCCCAATTTATGACTCATGAATATAATAACCATGCCCCAAATTCATTACTCACTTGGGATAGCCACACCCCTAAAGGAATCTGCCGGATCAAAACCCCCTAAAGAAATGTAATCTGAATACAGTTGGCGTCATTCCACCATCTTGTGGTGTTGCTTATGCACAGGAGGGATTCTTTATTGGGAAATAGCCGTTGGATTGTATTCAGACATAACATAAGCTGGTACTGTCAAGGATCACAGCCGACTGATGCACCCCTGGAGTTCCGTCTCTCATCGCTGACCGACAGCTGCCAACTTGGGCTAATTTTAGTTAGCTAGCTACATCATAAATTAGTCAAACTTAATAATTACCACACATATAATAAAAAAATACCGATAGCTAGTTCAATCATGATTTAACTTAAGATATCTGCTAAAACATATATTTTTTCCATCGACAGATTTAGCTACAATGTCCGCAAAGCATTACGCTAGGTTGATGATAGCCTAACCTATAGCCTGTTACAGTAACCATCAAACACGATTTGTCAATTACCAAAGCAAATGTTTTTCGTTATATAGCAGCTAAATCTGAGGCGCGATCAAGGCTGTTTTACAACGGGAATAGCTGACTAACGTTAGTTAGAAACAGTGCTGATAGGCTACAATGTTTAGCCACATTTCACATTTAGCTACATTTCAATCGATCGCGTCTACAAACCATCTCTCGTTGCTACGCTTCCTTAAAAGTGACAGCAAAAAAGAGGAAGTGATTTGCTACAGTAACTCTGGATCTTGTCGAGGGTAAAAAAGTCCCGGTAGCAGCTTCAATAATAATGTGTTGCCTTCGTCTTGCTTATTGACTATGTCAGCTACACAATATACAATACGATGTACAATATACACGATTTTGTCTAATCACCTATGGATCCATCGAGTGTGTTAGCGGCGACGGGCTATACCTCGAGAGTGCACCGTCTCACAAAACTGATATCGGCCATTGTGTATGATGGTAAATAACCTTAACTTAAATAACATGGCGTATAACGCTAAATTCCGAACCTGTCCTTTAATGTGAATCAATGAATGGTGCATATAAAGTGGTTATCACATGAGTGACAGCTATTCCTTTATGTGGACCCTCCGTGCTCGGAGAGAGGACCTGTCTGTAGCCCCGGCAGAGCAGTCATTTGATCTGGTGGCTACAGCTGGCATTATTCCTGCATCCCGACCGCTGGAGAAAACCAATAGGCTTTGGTGTGGTCTCAGTAGGAAGACCCGCAGCTACAACAACAGACGTGCTCTGCACTCCCAAGCAATTCATAGATCTTTTGAGCTTACTCCCCCAACCCATCTCTCTCTCTCTCTCTCTCTCTCTCTCTCTGTGTCTCTCTGTGTCTCTCTGTGTCTCTCTCTCTCTCTCTCTCTGTCTCTCTTTTCATGGTTGAGCAGTGGCCGAAAAAAAGGTAGACAGCAACATTTTTGCTTTCAAGCTACCTTCAGATAATATATATATATATAGAGAGAGAGAGAGAGAGAGAGACTCTCCCTGGAGTTTATCTCCCAAGCCTTTGCCTTAATTATGCTAAATTGCACTCTAATTGTGTGGCTTTATCTAATCAGCAAGCCACTGTAACCAGGCCTATGTTGACACGGTCTACCTATTGTCTGTGCAACCATTAATCAAGGCAAACCAGTGTGAATCCTGCTGGTTGGAGTACACATCACTCTCTCTCCCGAGGCTGCACAGTAGTAGAGTTCGGCCCAGCTTGCGCCGGGTGCTCATGTGAGCTCGCTCCACTCGGCGAAGAGCCAGCCGGCGCCAAGGGGGCCCGGGAGGCCAGCGACGCCCTCTGGGTGTTTTTAAAGCGCTGAACTCGCGGCCGGGGAGCGAGGGAGAGAGGGAGGGAGAGCCGCTCAGCGGCGCCTCTGCCTCCTACGGAAGGCCAGACCTAGCCGGGGAGAACGGCACCCCGGCACGCCAGCGAGGAGGGAGGGGGAGGAGGAGCACAACAGCATGGACGCACCTATCTCCTCGTGCTCCTCTTCACGCCTCTCATTGTCTCACTGTGTTTGTGTGTGTGTATGAGGTGGGGGGGTGATCCCAGCCTCCTCAGGCATGACTAAGGTTACTCATAATTAATATGAATGCTCTTAGTTGTCACGGATCACAACACACAGGAAATGTGAGGCGTGTCTGGCCCACTTTCTTATTGCTCTATGTTAATGTGACCTTTGTAGAGAGATAGGCTTGTGTATGTTTTTGAAATAAGCATGAACAGCAGGACGCTGTATTACAGTAAGTCTACTTTTCAATACAAGACACCTGTGGAGAAAAGGGGTTTCTGTGAAAGTGAGATTTCATGGTGGTTTTGATATTAATTTCACTAAAACAAGATACTACATTGTACGATTTCATGAGATCCTCTGAAATCAGATTAGCTAAATAGATTACACCGGCAAATTCAACATGTTGAACTCAGTGGCTTAACCACAATTCCTGTCCAGCTATTTGTGTTGCAATAATCTTCAGCACAAAAAAGACAGTTATTTATCAGTTTATCCAGGGGCTCATCACTCATCCTGTCCTCCAGTTCTCCTACTTGTGGGAAGACAAACTTTCTGCCAATGACTGAACAGCAAAACTGTACGTTTATATTAATTCCTATATCATTGAGCATAGCAATGGAAGGTGTCCATCAGAAGATCAGAATGAGAATTATTCTTATATTTTATTAAAATCTATATCAGTGGAAATATTTTTTTTTTGTCAGCACTTCAGTATCTGACTTGCAGTAACACATTTTTTTTAAATGTCATGAACAATACTACAGTAATCTAACCATAAACTAACACAAAATTATTTTATGTCAGCTGTATCATTTCAGAGATCACACGATTAATTGATATTGCAGTATGTAATGCTAGCTAACATAAGATCAAATATAAACTGCAAACATATTTGACACAACCCACTATGTCCTCACAGGTGATCATAGATCAGTAGTCTAAACGTAACGTAACGTCAACGCGTTTCTAATATGATTTGGACTAATCACTTAACCAATGCTTATTAGCTATTGTTCCTGTTAGCGTTACTTACTCAGCAGAAAAAGAGTGAGACCGTCTTTACTGAACTATTCATCTTGTTCACAGGGCACACTTTGTGTTGTGTTTGTGTGATGTTCAGCAGACAGTTAATTCCGTCCCAGTGGCCTGTGCTTGTGTAATAGTTTAATTGGCTGGGCTGCGCACCTGCTAGGAGGCCCAGTTGGCCCCGTTGTCTCCCAGGCAGTCCCATGCAGGTGTGTGGCATGCAGCCCCGAGCATCTACCCACAGATGGCATCGCCCCGGGCGCCTGCTACCTCATCCTCCAGACACCCAGCCCCTTCCCATGCCATCTTAAAAAAAACACACAAAAAAAACGACATTACTCGACCAATTGTTTATCTCTTTCTCTCGTTCCGCTGTCAGTTCTGACGCTGGACACAAGCTCCTTAATTTAAAAGCGTTGGGCACATTTGACTCGACGAGCCACATTCCGATACGTTTTAACCCTGCAGATGAACATGAACCTCGTGGGTTAACGTGTGGCGTTTCTCCCAGAAGCCACATTCTCACACTCACTTCTCAGTTCCTTTTCTCTGCGCTGTTGCGGTGTGAAAAATACCACAAGAAAAGAAATCCAATATCTCAATAGAAGTATTCCAGAACTTTTCTTCACACCCACTCGTGCACCCACCCTAAACCTTTTGTCATGCCTATTTTCTTTTTTGTGTGTTTTTTTTTTGGGGCCTCTCCACTGCTAAGTTCACTTTGTCAGATAATTGTGCTCTCAAAATACAGGGTTAAAGCTCTGCTCCTCTGAGCAACCTGGCAGGATTCTCCATCAATACCCATCCCAATAACAGCCAGGAATAATGGCTAGCTGCTATGCACATGGCAAACAGCTTCCCACATTCAAGGACCTAGCTTTTGAGTTCCTCGTGCTAAGCTCTCTGCGTTACAGTCTGGCTCTGACACATCCCAGCAGTCACTTCCGTATCGGATCTCCTCGGTCTCAGATCCCCCCAGACAGATGTAGCCATGACTTGAACTTGTCTGCAACTTTTCATTATGTTGAAATCTCCCTCGCATGGCTGCAACATCGCCTCTGGAGAAATGTTCCGGCGGCCTTTGTGGAGGCAGGTTGGGGCGTGCTGACGCTGGAGTTTCTTCTCTGGGTCAGGGTCTGTAGAGTCAATGTGCACATTGTTGTTATCTCCCAGCTCTGCCATGCAAGGGCGCGACTCCACATCTATTGGACTCGACAGCTTTCAGCAGCTTAGCGCCTGTAGCCAAGAGCTCTGGAGGTAACGCGTAGCGCCAGTAATGGGCTTATTAGTGGCTTTGAAGTTGTGCTTCTTCTTCGCGGGAGGCAGTTCGTCAGCCTCCAGACCTAACCCTGAGTAATGGAAGAGAGAACGCAACGACACACTGAGAGACAATTAAATACCGCCCAAGTCTCTCAGAGATGGTCTTAAAAAAATGTTGTGCTTCTTGAACAAACATTCAAAGAATTGGATTTTTTATATGACCAATAATTTGGTTTACAAGTCCTGTAAACTGCTGTATCCATCTGCACTATCTTGTTTTGTTGAAATTGTCTTGAGAGGATTTGCTATGCATGGTAGTTAGCTACTGTATTATACTAATTACGCTCACAGTGCGTGGCGCCCTTGGCGTGACTCTGACTGGGTTATTAGATAGGTATAGATGTAGGCTACTGTAAAAGTAAGTGCTAACAGATGTTCCCAGAGTGAGGTGTGGAAGATGTATACACTGTAGATGCCAACCCTCTCTGTCAGAGACGGTTTTTAACAAGGGGATGCTGTTTCAACTCTGACGTATCTGAGTTGCTGCCCGTATCTGTCATCTGCAACTTATTCTTTAGATTCACTTTGTACTCCGATTCTGGGAGTTGACAAGATCAAACCTGCCGTTGGTCGGTCTGAGAAATGTGAAATATGGTGAAACAAATGAGTTGTTTAGTATTATTCATATTTCAAAATCTGATTAGTCAGGAAATCAGTTTCTTTTCTTTTCTGTTTTTGCAGGTTAGTCTCATTGAGATTACAAACTCTTTCTCAAGAGAGACCTGGCCAAAATGAAAGCAGAAAGTTGCAACGTAAACATTAACATGGGTCTGAGCTCTTAAACCTTTTAACAAACGTGTTGAAAATAGAATGGAAACAGATCATTGACCTGGCGCTGAGTTTTAAACATGCTCTTAATTCGGCCCAGATTATGAAATAGTTGAGAAGAATCCCCTGCTGTGTTGGTGGAAGCTCTCATCACAGCGCTGCTCCGCCACCCTCCCTCCCTCCCTAAGCCTTCTGGGATGGAATGGAAACGCAGCTTGCTCTCCGGCATGACGATCATACGCCGACTTCCTCCCAGACAGGCTGGAGAGAAGAGGAGAGGAAGTAAAGAGTAAAAAGTAATCAGATCGTCACCTGTCGGGCTGTGGGAATAAATTTGACGCCGTTGCCGTGGTTACGGAGCAAAACCGTCTTTGAAGCTCTGTCGGGTCATTTTTTTGATCATGTCGCGCTGTGGGACTTGACTCTGTAGACTGTTATTACAAGCCATCCTGAACCCCCCTCCAGGATTCAAACACGTACTATTGCTCTGGTACTTGTCAAGGACAAATACACAAAGAAAGTTTGGGGACATTTTCAAACATTATACTGTAGGTGTAGACCCAGAAAGCATGGACTGTAAGTGCTTTTTCCGTAATTGAGAAAATGTGCGTGGTTCACAAGGCACATTTACAGTACATAGAGCCTAATAGTCCAATCATAACAGGTTTAAAAGCCCAAACCGAATAAAAATGCTCCGTATAAACACCTCAATCCGAATAAATAGGCCCAAACTGATTAACATTTCAATCAGTTGCAGAGGGGTAGTTTAAACCTTTTCATAAACCAATCAAGTATTATGTAAATAATGAAAAGGATTACTTTCTGGCTATGTTCTTTCTGCGCATGCTCTCTGTCAAAAGGGACGTTCGTTGATGGCGGGTAAATTGCTTCAAACAGAACTTGACCACAGCAGAGAGTTTGGTTTTAATCCAAATGCAGAACTGAACATTATTGCACCTCTAGACGGCAGGAAAATAAGGAATGACAACCGATTTAAACAAGTCCACAAAACATCCAGTAAACAGTTATCAAGCCAGTGCTTGATTAAGAGCGCCACAATAACAGACGATAGATATCCATTAGCAAACTTTGACTTGAGTTTCCGTAACCATAGTAACTCACTCACTCCTGCCTGCGTGCGCATGTCACACAGCTTTTCCGATTACACGTGCGTTGGCGCATGTGACACAACGTATTAGATCACATCCCATGTAAACAGTCGCCCGGAATCTTCAAGAGGATTAAATTAAATCAGTATTTTAAGAGAGTATTTTAATTTGTATTTTAAGAGGGGGGGTGCCTATTCCGTTTTATGACACCACCTGCTAACCTCCCAGCTAGGCATGTCTGTGGACGCCCTGGAGGAAGGCATGCATAATTCAGACATTGCTGGTTTGAATTCCATATTGATTTAGTTAGAAATGGTATTGCCCAGGTACAATACACAGGAAGAGTGGCTTTTTTGCAACTCTAAATCCAATACCCCCCAGTTACAGTACATGTTGTTTCTGCCTCTATTTCTCCTTAATTGTTTTGTCTATATTTGTCCTTCACTGTGTTTTGAATACTTTACAGATTTCACAGGTGATTTCTTTGCTCCTTTGCCAATCAGCTGTTTCCCACTAGTATGCTTTTCAAGGGCCAGTGAAACACTACCTAGACATGATTTGAGTCAACTGCCAGTACACATCAACCCGGCAGTCTGCCAGAAACAGCAGGTTACAGATCGATCGGTCACTATCTTTGGCGTTCCTGATTGATCACTGTCTCTGGTGTTCTTAATTGGTCGCTGTCTTTGGTGTTCCTGATTGGTCACTGTCTCTGGCGTTCCCGATTGGTCACTGTCTCTGGGTGTTGCCGAGCCGTCTGCGAGAACAGGCATGCTATAGAACGGTCTGCCGTAGTTTCCGGAATGATCTCTAATCTGACCCTGTTGGTCTACGTCTCTTAGGCGTGTCCCCAGCCGTTAGGGTTTCCTCTAGATACTGGCGATGAGGGAATCCACTCTGACGGCACACAGTCCCTGCAGTTCAGTTCACATTATGTACGCCACTCGCATGAGCGAACATGCCAGGAAGAGGGGGAAATCATTTCTCAGTAGATAATTTTCCACATGCCTTCGCTTTTTGAATCCTATCTTTAGTATGATGGAGGTTACGCTGTGATCTCCCTAGTCTCTGTCAAGATGAAGAGAGTGTGGCTCACTTGGGGGTGGCGCTTGCGTGGGTCTGTATATGACATCAGAACAGAACATCTGACGGATGTTCAGAACATCAAACCCAGGAATATCTACTATGAACCACCGCACACATCGCTTCACAGCATTATTCAATTAATGGGCCTGATCAATCAGCGCATCGCCAATTGTAAACTAGTTCCTGCTCCACACCCCAGCACTCGGTTTCATCTGAGGAGCCTTGGCGCTGTTTAGGAGATAATTAGATATTTCAAGAGTGTTATGCGCTCAGCGGGGGGTCATTTAGAAGTGTCTGGGGACCATGGCGGGCTGTCCCCCATCTTCAGTCTACTCTGTTGATTTAATCCTGATGTTGTCTCCGCTTTTCCCCCTCGCGCAAACACACACACGCCCACACACAAACATGTGTGCTGCCTTCAGCATTTTCTTTGTCGTCACTAACCCCCCCCCCCCACCACCCCCCCCCCCCCTCCACCCCCCCCCCCCCCTCCTCCTGTTGCCCGCGCAACCTCCAATTCCGCCAGCAGAAAGTGGAACATTCATTTATGTGGCGGTTTGATGCGGAGCTATTGTGGAGCCACTTCTTGGCCTCCTGCTGAGACTCAAATGCCATTAGGGGCGGCGGTTGCTCCTTTTGAACGGTGCAGACCGTCTTCTCTCAGTGCCCGGAGCGACACAGCCAATCGCATTCGCAGCTTGCTGACACCAGGAATATTGTCCTCCGTGTGTGCCACAGGCTTTAGCCCCTGTCCCACTCTCTGAAATCCAATATGTGCAGCCCTGCCACTGTTGCTTCTGCGAGCAGGAAGGTTAATATGTCTTTGTGGTCCACCGCGCGGAGCCCGGGCCGCTGTCCACTCTCCCCGGCGCTGAACTCGACCATGCGCTCGCGCAGACCTGACCGCTCCCTCTGTCACCGTGCTCAGCGGAGATAATTACTTGTCCCTTTTCCCTGCATCTCTGTAAGACGAGAGGGCAACACATGGGGCTTTAGAGAACGTAATGGAAGTACTTT
Source organism: Borostomias antarcticus (assembly GCF_949987555.1). Taxonomy (NCBI): domain Eukaryota; kingdom Metazoa; phylum Chordata; class Actinopteri; order Stomiiformes; family Stomiidae; genus Borostomias; species Borostomias antarcticus. Next base: position 4,101,088 of record NC_140261.1, read on the forward strand.
CTTCAAAGCAGAGGAGTAAGGAGAGGGAAAGTTTTGTTATAAGTGTGTGTATGGTACTGTAGGACAACTGAACAGTATAATCTATGGAGTAAAGAAAAGAAGCATCTTTAAATAGATTGGACTGCCAAGTGCATAACACCATCTTTTTAAACTATCCACCAGTATTTTATTTGCATCAGCAATTCTTGAAAGACATATACATAAATAAATGTTCTAAAGTTTTACAAATGTGAATCACATGATGTTTGCTCGTCAGTCTCGTAGGTATGCTGCTGTGTATTGTCAAAGATGTCTGATGCCCACTTGAAAGAGTAGATAGCAAGGTCACAGCCTGGAACAACCAAGCCTTCATTACAACTTGAATGACTCTCAAACAGATTCATATCTGTAGTATTCATTAATAACATTAGCTGCACACTTGTCTTTCTTGCAAAGGCCACAACCTTTCATGCAGAGGTGTTTGAAGATACCGGAGCTTCCATTTGAGTTCTTCTAATGTACACATGTGCAATGTACATTTCAGCATTTTTGAGATTGTGAAGTATCTTCAGAGAAAATGTTTTATTACAATTGCATTTGCATTCAATTAGAGTTCAGGTTCGACTCGGAAGGTTTGTACTGCTGATGTGATTCATAATAGATACGTTATTTGTGAAAGATTCATGTTTTGAATTGTTTACTTGCTTCACATGATGTATTAATGCTTCACATGCTGTGCAGTATTTTCCTTTGCTATTCCGGTAGCTTCAGTAAGTCATTACATTGATTAGAGGGCTAATGGGCTCTATCATCGGAATGCAAAATCATATGCATGGGCTGATGGTGCTGGGTTTCAGGCTGGGATGTGGAGAGATATTTGTTGCTAAGAGTGGAATGCAGCATTGTATAGGTCAGGAGTGGCAGCATAGAGCAGTAATAGGCTTTTGTGTGTAACACAATATGAAAGATATTGCTCTTGCAGAGAGCCATCAAAGACTCGATAGTCCCCAGCCACAAAGAAATGGCAAAACGGGAATGAACAATGTCAGGCCACTGGCTAATATCAATATTCATTCATAGCACATGGTTAGCCATCAGTCAGACAGAAAGGCTAAATAGTTGTCAAATTCAGCCATGAACGATTCTAGGGAGCCACTGTGTCTGGTGACACCCACAAACCAGCACTCAAGCTGCAGTGGCATTTCCCATGACAAATATGTCTATAGCAATATGATTACTGATGATTACACACGCTCCGCATGTGGTGGTATACAGTATTTGATTAATTCCCACAAAAGCAGAGGAATTGCACCAGCATTTTTTACATGATACAATTGCAGAGAATGTCAAATATGAAGGAAAAATCCCTTTGAAAACATAAGTTAATTACTCTTATTGGTCGATTGAATAAACATACACAACTAGTAAACTATTAAATTATGAGCCTGGCGTATACAACTTATTTAATTTCCTTTGTGTTGCTATATGAAATGTCAGCTTAGTCAAATGAAAAAATCAGTAACAACTTGTTTATGTCTGCTTCACAACTAGACTGTTAAACCATCTTGTATAATTGTGGCTTTTGTGTGCCTAACATATACCGCCTAATTGCGTCAAAACAGTAGAACTGGTATTCATAAAAAAAGGCTTGAGAAGAGGGACCATTAATTTTTCATTCGGCCCACGGAATGTACATGATTGTGGAAAGTAACAGTTTGGTGGCACTTACTGAAGGATTATAGTCATCAATTTTTCATGAACAACTTCCCCCCCAGTTAATGAAATCCTTGGATGCATGCGAGGAGGACGGCAAGAAGAGGATCCTCTCTAGACCGCGGCCATAATACCAGCCACCCTAACAAGCTACTGCACCCTTACACTACAGCTAGAGTCCTAGCAGCACATACAAATCACACGTCTGCGACAGGAAGCTGGTCCCAACCAGCTAGCCATGGTTTCCGTCTGTCACTGTTGCATGTGTCATAACACCGTCCGCCATGTTAGACCAGGCTAGATTAGAACTGGGATCTCCCAACACGTCTCATTTGTATTTGGAGGTCACGGCAGGCTTTGCTCAACCCTTTTATATGTATACGACACAGTACTTGCCAGGAAGAATAGCATGTTACACAGCGACACAATCACAATACCTACTGGGTGCACAAATATTGGCTCCATCTCACAGAAGACCTACAGCTGTGAAGCAGATACGCGCCGGCTGTGGATTTACTGAGTTGGGCTCGTCAACCATGTCATGTCGTCTCTTCTTTGTCGTCTCAGATCCCTCATTTGTTCCTTCACCCCCGTGTCAATGTCGGGCGCTCAGACAGTAGTGTGGTTGTGCATTAGCTCCATTGGGTCGGGCTAGATTGCTTTCCGAGATCTAATTTTTGTTATCTGGGCTTAACCGCGTTTGCATGCATTGAGCTGGTGCAAAGCAGCGTTGGGGACCTGGCAAGTTTTAAATTGGAAAGCCCCTCAGTAAACAGACAGTTATACATTTTGAACATTATGCTGTTTTGTTTTATTAACAAAGCCGATTATTACAATGCACTGTACAGCCAATGATAATAAGTTGCAGACTGGGTCGGGCTGGCCAGTAATGTGTTTTTGAGTAATGGTCTGGAATGCCGCGGAGCGTTTAGGCCTATAGTTCACCATTAATTCCAGCCGCAATCGGAGAAATATCCTCCCTTCGCCTCTGTCAGTCAGCCTGGGGCAGGCACACATCCAAGGCTAATCGAGTGTCCTCTCCAACTTGCAGAGTCAATATAAATGACTTTAATATGTGTGCTATTATTGTGTCGAACCATTGTCAAAAAAGGTGGGATAAATCATCGAATTATAGCCTCTTAATGGCCCAAATTGCTCCATGCATTTTGTTTTATTGACAGTCGGGGGGCTGAAAGCAAGTGATGCTAATGACATAATGTGTGTGTGATCAGACTCTCCCTCCCTGGGCCAGAGCACACAGACAAACTGGCTCATCTGCACTGGATCATTTACCGTCTCCTGATAGTCTGTGGTTTATAGCCAATTATCTCCAGCGATCCATTATCGATTACAGTGTTATCTTTCTTGCATTGCTTAATCTGTTGGCGTTGGTATGGGCTGGGAGGGGGGTGGGAGCTCGATGCAAGCGGCCAGACCACAGGATCTAGAGTTGAGAGGGATAGATGTTCAGTTGCTTGTAAATGGTCATGAGATACTGTGTACATTCTACAGTTTAGTATTAGCAGAGAGAAAAGGGAGCATGGCTGATTTGCTGTTCCTGGTCCCATCAATAGTTTCTCAAAAGCAATAACCCGGTGAAATGAATTCCTCCTAGTGGGTGTTTGTAGAAATGATCGATTGCCTCACACACAATGAAAAGTATGATTCAAGTTCCTGAACCTAGCTCAATAAGGTGAGTGTTTTCTAACTCTGCTCGCCTGTATCTGCTATTCTCCCCTCTCTTAGCTGGGTGAACAACTTTGGTCATGAGGGGCTGGGCGTCCTCTTGGACAATTTGGAGAAGCTGCTGGACAAGAAACAGTAAGCCCCTCTCACAAGTGAAGGACTGCAGTACATTTCACAAATTGCTCCTTAATGTACTCGATGTCTATTCTGTGCCCTACTTTCTCTCACTCCCTTCTTGTGCTTGTCTTGATTTCAGGCAAGACAGCATTGATAAAAAGAACCAGCATAAGCTGATCCAGTGCCTTAAGGCCTTCATGAACAATAAGGTTTGTAAAAAATGGGTTTGTTGAGTGTATGTAATTGACTGAGATGCTAATGGGGGAGCTGGTGATAGTGATTCAAGTTCATGAAGACAATGCTCTACATTACAAGTAGCTCTGAATCCTCTATTCAATTCAACCTATTGTGTTCCCGCACGAACAAAGTAAACTAAAAGGAAGATCATTATTTCAATGATGGCTAAGGGAGAGTGCATATTAATTGATATATTTTCATCTTTCCTTCTTGTGTGGTAAAATTCCAGATGTGCACAGTTTCTTACAGTATCTGGCTGTGAACTAATATAATGGGACAGTTAAAGGAGCTAATTGGCTATTTTCAGACCATTGTCTTTAACTCATTATTTTTTTGGAAGCACTGTCTCATTTATGGAAAGTAGCACATGCTTCAAGGATGGATGAGCTATTGATATTGCTACCTTAACTCAATCCCCACATGTGGTCAACTATACCCATTGCTTAAGTGAGGAGATTTGAAGGCAGAGAGGACTATAAGTATTTGTCCCCACAGTCTTGTCCCGAATTGGATGAATTCATCAAAATCTCCATTTTCCTTTGGCCTCATTGTCCCTCCTTAAAAGAAAATTAGGGCCAACTATTAGTTATATTAGAGGTTCTTTGTATAGTTCAGTTTTAACTCGGGTGAGTTCTCCATGAATGCAAATATGCTCATTAATTTATACCCACTGGACTTGGCCTTTTCTTCTTTCGCTGTTGACAGTATGGGCTGCAAAGGATTCTGGGAGATGAGCGGAGCCTTCTGCTGCTGGCCAGAGCCGTCGACCCCAGGCAGACCAGCATGATGACGGAGATCGTGAAAATCCTCTCGGCGGTCTGCATCATTGGCGAGGAGAACATGTGAGTTCAGTCTGTAATCCAAGTACCTGCTCACTCACTCACTCACTCACCTACCTACTGTACAAACACTGTCTGCTCTGCCTAACATAAACTATATAGGGTTGCACATCGAAAACCGGTTCTTGTTGAGAACCGAATCCTTGGAATCGTTAGCCAAAATCCTTAACGATTCCGCTATCAATTCCTGTCGTTGCTGCGCATGCGCGATAACGTTGCACGCACAAAAATCTAGAGGAAACCCTGTCCTGTGATGCCTCGCCCTATGGAGTCGGGGCTGTACTTTCCCATGTAATGGAGGACGGTGCAGAGAAGCCTATTTGCTTTGCCTCACGGACCCTGATAGCAGCGGAGAAGGGTTATTCACAGTTAGATAAAGAGGGCCTGGCTATCGTGTTTGCTGTGAAGCGTTTCCATCAATATTTGTGTGGACGGACGTTTACAATTCTCACTGACCATGAACCGTTGATGAGCCTGTTCAGTGAGACCCGATGCATCCCGCCGCTCGCTTCATCCAGGATACAGCGGTGGGCTCTCACACTGTCTGCCTACAACTACACCATCGTATACAGAGCGGGTAAGGATAACGCCAGTGGCGACGCGCTGACTTGGCTGCCCTTACCTGAGACACCGGCTACAACACAATGCGCCTCGTGAGACTGTGTTTACGTTGGAGAGGCTGGCAGAGACGCCAGTGACGGCAACCCAGATTGAACAATGGACAGAGAAGGACCCAGTCCTGTCCCAAGTAAAAACGTACCTGCTACGAGGTTGGCCCAGTGTTGTGGAGGTGGACCTGAGGCCATGTGCGAAACGCAAAACAGAGCTGAGTCTGCAGGATGGCTGCATCTCCTGGGGTACGAGGGTCATCGTACCGCCTGCGGGCCGATCATAGATTGTCGAGGAACTACATGACACTCATCCAGGTGTGTCACGGATGAAATGCCTGGCCAGCTCATACGTTTGGTGGCCAAAAATGGATCAGGACCTGGAAGACCAAGTGAAATCACGCACACAGTGTCAGACCAATCAGAACGCACCAGCACCAGCCCCTTTGCACCCGTGGGAGTGGCCTGATCGTCCGTGGTCTAGGCGGCATTTGGACCTTGCTGGCCCATTCATGGGGCAGATGTTCATGATAATGGTGGATGCGCACTCCAAAAAGATCGAAGCCCACATCATGGGCAACATCACAGCCCCCACGACCGTCGACAAGCTCAGGCAGGTGGTCAGCAATCCATGGCTTGCCTGACTCACTGGTCACTGACAATGGCCCAACGTTCACCAGTGAGTTCATGCAAGATAATGGAATTCATCACATACGGACTGCTCCTTCACACCCAGCTTCAAACGGCTTGGCAGAGCGGGCTGTTCAGACGGTGAAGGAGGGTTTGAAGCGGATGACAGGGGACTCACTAAGTAGTCGGCTTTCTCGTTTCCTGTTAAAATACCGTCTGACGCCACAGTCAACAACGGGACGTCCACCTGCAGAGATGCTGTCAAGGTTTGACCTCCTGTGCCCAGACATCAAGGCGAAGGTGGAGAGGAAGCAGGAGAAGCAAAAAGAGAGACATGATCAACACGCACGAGAGAGACAGCTGAAACCGGATGACAACGTCTATGTGAGGAACTTCAGCAACAACAACCAGAAGTGGCTAGCGGGAGTGGTTCTGAGCCAGAGTGGCCCCGTCTCCTAGGTTGTTAAGCTGATGGGCGTGTGTTCAGGAGACATCAGGACCATGAGCGCCTGCGCTATGATGCTGGCTCAGTGACAGAGCCTGTTATGGGGTGTCCAGAGGTGGGACAGCATACCGGGAGAACATGTCTACCAGGGGTGTGGCCGGATGAAGTCTCTCAAGGGGATGTGTCTGCGTCTGCAGGGACTGATGGAACTCCTCACACGAACACGCTGACTCCTCCCATGCCCCCAACGCCAGAGCTACCCAAGACACCCTCACCAGTGGTGTCTGTTGGGTCACCGGTGGGGTTGCACAGATCACAGTGCACTCGTACACCGCCAGATAGGATACAGATGTGATGGACAGTTGGTGTTAGTCCACCTAAAGGGTTAAGCTACTGTATTTGCCAAGTGCTACTAGGTAGACACATTTAAGTGTTGAAGGTGTTCATTTGGCCAATATTGTTTTGTGTTTTGATTTGAAGCCTGTTGTGAGGTGACTAGCTCAAGTAAGATGTGGGCTATTCAGTCTTGAGTTAGATTGTTATTGTCCCTTTGTATTTGGGGAATGTTTGAATTAAAGGGGCGGGGTGTTATAAAGGTATTAAGTGATTTATTATACAAATGTGTTATGTTGCATTGTGTAGGTGCGCCCTCTAGGGGTTGCTGAGAGTTCATGTGGGAGTAACGGTCTAGCCAGTGCTGTGGAAGGCACGTTTGTCTGTATGCAAGTTGACGATGCAGAACAGGTTAGCTGTGAAATGTGAGTGGTCTTAAATAGGCAGAAGTTACCACAGTGCCAACTGTAAAGTTTGGTGGAGGAGGGATAATGGTCTGGGGTTGTTTTTCTGGGGTTGGCCCAGGCCGCTTAGTTCCAGTGAAGGGAAATGTTAATGCTTCAGCTTACCGAGACATTTTGGACAACTCTGCTTCCGACTTTGTGGCACCAGTTTGGGGAAGGACATTTTCTGTACCAGCATGACTGTGCCCCAGTGCACAAATCAAGGTCCATAAAGGCATGGTTGAGTGAGGTTGGTGTGGAAGAACTTGACTGGCCAGCACAGAGCCCTGACCTCAACCCCATCCAACACCTTTGGGATGAACTAGAACAGAGATTAGGCCCTCTCGTCCAACATCAGTGGCTCACCTCACACATGCTTTTTTGGATGAATGGGCAACAATTCCCACAGACACACTCTTGTAGAAAGCCTTCCCAGAAGAGTGGGATCTGTTATAGAGCTCTGCAAAGGTGGGACCAACTCCATATTGATGCCTATGCATTTAGAACGGGGTGTCATAAACTTGAAACGTTAAAGCTCATGTACGTGTAATATGTAGGTGGCCCAATACTTTTGTCCATATAGTGTACAGTACCACCCGTCACCACGTTGTGATCAAGATCCTGTTCCCTCCACAGGAAACACAACACACTCATCTTTTTAATTGGATTAAAGACATGGATATATATTGTAGACAGGCTCCCAAATACAACAACAGTCTCTCTCATATTGTGTTAGCACTGGGGCCTGGAGATGTATGGGAGTGTGCTGGCTAACATGTTCTGATATAGCAGTTTGGGCTGTGTAATGTATTTAAGTGCTCAGTGTAGTTGGCCATGAACACAGCCTGGCTGACAGATTATAAATTGAATCCAGGGGAACTCTTTTTGTGTTGTGTCTGCCGTGGGGCTGGTGTGGAATAACAATGCCACTTCAAAGTTGTTCTGCATGCAGCACTTGAACATAAACAAACCCACAAACACTGCTGGAGAAGCTCGTTGAAACGCTTCCTGCATATCAGACCGTCCCAATGCTTCTGCTAGGTTATAGTTTTCAGCCCTGCTATGTCTTGATCTAGGCGTGAATAATCCCTTAGTGGAAATTATCTTCTAGTCGCCTTACACAGCCTTTATATGCGACCGCCGTTACGAGGTTGTGTGTGTGTGTGTGTGTGTGTGTGTGTCTGGTGAAGAGGGTTGGCTACACTGATCCTCTCGGATCACAGGGATGTTTGAGCATGCGACGTTTGACTGACAGTCAAAAAAGCCGAGACTTCACTTTCCTGCAAACTCACTCGGAGCACATGTGACCGGCTTGTTTTCAGCGCCCGACTAAGTGACGGCGTCAAAAAGGAACACGAGGAGTTAAGCAGATGCGGGTCTTTTTCGACGCACAGTTTTAACCGGCATTAAAGGAACTCTGTATAGAACACGTTTCTCACTGACTTGATCAGTTCTGTCACACAGGAAGGCTGCTTCATTTATCTACACGCCAGACTTATTCCACACTGCGGTTGACAGGAACGGGTCATCGCCACGATCACCACGGTTCCACAATCTGACAAATGGCGCCGTATGCACGTCGGGCGTTTCGCCGTTTAAATTAAATAAGCCCAATACAATCGTGTCAAATTAAATCCGAGCATGGCCGTTCATGATGATGAAATCTAAGTCGTGTCACAGTTTGACACATGCTCGTGATCATCTCCTCCTTTCAAGGGATTTGTGATTGGATGGGGACAACCCTTGTTTCACCACCCCCCCTCCCGTGTGGCTGGGGGAAGATCATAGCCACGGCCGGGCTGTGAGCCACCCTCCCTCCTCCTCCCCGGGGACGACCACGCTTCAGCGCGTCCCGGATGGCAGAGGGAAAAAAAAGAAAGAAAGATGGAGGGAGAGAGAGAACGAGTGGAGAGGCGGGGAGAAAACGCCGTCTCATTTGTTGTTGTTCCTCCTGTGTAGCCATAGCAGATGAAGGGGAGACAGCGAATGTGGCATTTCCATCATCAAGAGAGAGAGAGAGAGAGAGAGAGAGAGAGAGAGAGAGAGAGAGAGAGAGAGAGAGAGAAACAGAGGGGGGGGGGGCAGGTGAGAGAAAGAGATAGGGAGAGCAAGAGCAACACCATCCCACTTAAAAAAAAAAGAAAAAAAGAAGTGTTTGCTGTTTACTGAAAACCCTATTCACTCTCCCACATCTGAATAAACCACTTATCTTATGTGCGCATTTCACAGAAACATTTTGCCCTTTAGTCTGAGATATTCCAATTGACTGTTCGCTGGGGTTGCCTTGAGCCCTTGTAAACACACTAATTTGCTTCCTCAAACAATAGATGTTTAAATACATTAGGGCCTCTGGTCTGCCAAATACTGTACCTGTCATTAGAATACAGTAGCTGTGTGTCCATACACTACACATCAGCCACAGAGCCCTTTCTCCTAGCCTGCCCATAGCCATCAGCAGTAGGTGGAGGGGATTCTGTACTGTTCCTCTGATGCAGAGCTGCAGGTCAGCAGAGCGGTCAGGCCAGCAGAGCGGTCACGTCAGCGCTGAGCGACCTGGCCAGGACAGGCAGGGAGACGAGGCGGGGGGGGGGGCAGTGAGTAAATGACCTGTCGCCAGGGCGATAAAGGCACGTGTTGACTCTTCTCTGTGCATCCTGTCCCCCCCCCCCCCCCCTGACCCCCCCAGCCTGGATAAGATCCTGGCAGCCATGACCATCGCGGCCGAGAAGAACAACAAACTGGAGAGGTTTGCTCCCATAGTGGAGGGACTGGAGAACCACGAGGCCCAGCAGCTTCAGGTAAGCACACGCGCACACACACACGCACACACACACACACACACACACACACACACACACCACACACACACACACACACACACACACACACACACACACACACACACACACACACACACACACACACACACACACACACACACACACAAACACAACAACCACTACGTGAAACGATTCACCCCGATGGACATGTCCATCAACCCATTCCTGGTATATATAATTGAGTCATGAGGTTACGGCTCAACGGTCAAACACAATGACTGTCAAACACTAGAACATCTGTGTTACTTCAATACCAGCCTGCTCAGGTGGAGGCCTTCACGCTCGTTACTGTGATGAACATGAATCCTACTTCCTCTCCAAGGACTAATCATTTAAAATTCTAAAAAAGTTCTAAAGTTTGTGTCCAGTTTGTTCAGCGGCAAGAAGCACAGTGTTCTGTGGACACGTGCACAGTGGTCAGGTCA
>NC_140261.1:4116382-4188882 GCF_949987555.1 Borostomias antarcticus
CGCCTTCTCTCATCCTCTTCCAGTCATCCGCAGACTTGTTGGGTAGTTAGCACTGCGAGCGCTGATTGAGCCTGGGGTTTGAGATCTCGAGCACCCTCAGCCAGATGGCTAAATAATTCAGTAGTCTTCTCTGAGGGCCCGTGTGAAGGGCTGACACTGTGGGCAGGCGTCCCCGGCCCTGACACTGTTTTACAGATGTTCGCTCCGGCAACGTTGGTCTCCTCAAATCCCACAGTGCTGGAAAATCACCCACTGACTGCTGGGCTGAGTGACAGCTTGTGTTGACGCTTAGGGAGGAAGGGAGGGAGGGAGGGAGGGAGGAAGGGGGCGGGGGGTTGAGGGGAGGGAGGGGGGAGTGCACCTGGATTAATGATGTGCTTGAGCAGGTTCACAAATTAGAGTAGAGGTCCCAATGTTTGTTTCCAAGGACAATGTGGTATTGATCTGTGAGCTGTGTGCATGATGTGAATGCCCTAGCTCCTTCAGTCCCTTCTGTCTGCTTAGTGTTGGCACACACACTCTCGTTCTCCCTCCCTCTCTCTCTCTCTCTCTCTCACACACACACACACACACGCACACACACACTCTGTCTCTCACACTCTCCCCCCCCGCTCTCTCTCTTTCTCTCTCACACACACAGATACACACCATACACTTTCTCTCCCTCTGTCTCTCTCGCACACTCTCTCTCTCTCACACTCACTCTCACTCTCTCACTCATGAATATTAACACGGGGAGGTTCGTCTCCTGTGTGTCCAGCCCATGCCTGGCTGCGGTGGAGAGGTGACTCCAGGCCAATAATGAATATTAATGGCTTATGGAATGGTGATTGATTGACCCTACCGCTGACTGCTCTACATCTCACCTCCCTGCCGCTCATGTTTATTCATGGTCCGCAGCTCCACAACACGAGTAGCAATAAACCGGTAAAGAGGGAGAGAAGGAAAAGAAAGAGAATTGTCGGCCCAGTGCATAATCATTGTTCTATAGGGTTTTCATGCGGTCTGTAGCTAACCGATAGATGTAGCTACTTGGACACTTTCCCACGCTGGGTTCCTCCTTATGTCGGCTCGAATAGCAGTGTGGCAAGGCTATAATTGCATCTCACTGCCTTGGTAATTCTCATTGGCCTCATCCGGGATAATACAGAGGAAGCAAATTATACTTCAGAGCAGCTTGCACTCCCAATCCGCCAAATTTGATATGGGGAGACTCTTTTAATTACAGTACATACGACGTGGTCAAAGTTAATAGGAAAGTGTCAAACGGTGTTCGAAAGGATTGATCCGTTTATTAAATATTTAATATGTAGAAATATAGTACAGCATATGATGGAAGCACTGACAGAGGTTTCATTCACTGGTTCTTTCCCACATTAATTACGGTCTGATAAGTTGGTAAAATGCTCGCAATTCTGATTTAAACCCCCTGCAATCACTTTATAAACAAGCACTGAAAACCTTAGATAAAAAGCAATTTTCTTATCACTAGTGCCATATTTTGAAAAAGTATAACCTGTTTAGTTAAATACAAAAATCTCTGCTTGGTCTTTAAGATCCTGCATGGGTTAGCTCCCCCTCCTCTATCCGGTTTAATCGAACTCAAATCTGCCTCAGCCAGGGTTAGGAGAGGTGCAGCTAGGGGTGACTGCACGTTACCATCGAGAATAAGTGCATTTAGCCAGGCGGTCTTCTCCTTCAAAGCAACCCAGCAGTGAGATTCAGCCACAATCTATCAGAGTCCCCAACTTACCACTCTTTCAAAAGTGGGGTTAAGAAATGGCTTCTGGAGAACCAGCAGTGTCAACACTGATCTGTGTGTGTGCGTGTGTGTGTCTGTCTGTGTGTGTGTGTGTGTGTGTGTGTGTGTGTGTGTGTGTGTGTGTGTGTGTGTGTGTGTGTGTGTGTGGGAGAGCGTGCGTGCCCGTCAGGTCCTTAGCTGACATTTGTATGTTTTTTATGTAATTATGTATTATTTGTTATAATGTATTTTAATGTATTTTAATTATTGTAGTGCTCATGCCATCTGCCCCAGAGACTATGGTTGGAAATAAGCCAATTTGGCTAAACCAGCATGTTCCTTAATGTGCACTGTCTCTGAATTTTAAACTATAAAATAAATAAAAAAATAAAATGTAGAGTGGAGCTGAGGAGCCCTAGAATAGCTGTCTATGGAAGACAGGCCCCGCCCCCTGCTTTAAACAAGAGCACAATCAGGGCTATCCGCTTCCTCGCCGACTGACAAGAATACAGATCCCATAGAGACAGCCCGTATAGCCTCGCTCGTCCAGTCAAAGCATCATATTCAGCAGACATTGTCAAAACACACACTAGGTATTATGAAGGCAACCAATGTTTAATTTGTTCCAGCCTAATGCAGAGCTCCATGCCACCATGTTTCTTCTGCCCATGTGTGCTCAGATTTACCAGAGGGCTGTTTATTTGATGGCGTGTAACCCCAGGCTTTTCAAACAAGTTGAATATTCAAGAGAGGGCCTCCTATCTCAAGCAAATCATTTGAATAAACTAATTATTTGGTTTCAAGCGGAAATTCGGGAAATATGGTAAATGGTCTGCACTTATATAGCGCTTTTATCCAAAGGGCTTTACAATGAAGGCCTCTCATTCACCCATTCACACACACATTCACACACCAATGGCGGCAGCTGCCATGCAAGGTGCTAACCTGCTCATTGGGAGCAATTTGGGGTTCAGTGTCTTGCCCAAGGACACTTCGACATGCAGTCAGGAGGAGCCGGGATTCGAACCAACGACCCTACGATCCTTGGACGACCCGCACTACCCCTGAGCTATACAGCCGCCCCAAATATCGAATGCAGTCTTGATTCTTCGATGGTTTCCCACATGAATATTCGGTGGCATAACAGCTATTCTATCTCGACAGATAAGGCTGAAGTACCACTATCAGGCTTAAATGCTGGTCTCGTCTTGATATAGATAGTTTGTTATTAGATATGCCTCACCTTGCTTTCGATATCAAAATAAATTGGTAATATTCTATATAAAAATAAATACATTCCGTGTTGTTGTGGTAAGAGCTCTGACAGCTTACGTTCGTTTTAGAAACAAATGGCCAGCGATCCATCTACTGTACTGTACGTTTCAAACAGAATTGTAAAAAAAAAAGAAGAAAAACGGAGAGAGCGAAAGTAGAAAAAAGGGAAATAAGGAGGATGATTTCATCTCTGTCTGATCCAACATCTCTCCTCGGGGAGCGGAGTTGTCAGGCACATCGTCAATACCTTTTGCCAGTTTAAGAACACATTCTTTTCTTGTCCATGGACAAGCCAGGTTCAATCTCAAGACCATATCTCAGCAATATTTTCCCAGTGACTGATCTCCTTTTCATGATTCTCCCTTAAAATATTCAAACCCATGGACTTTTCTTGTGATTAATTTCCCCCTTTAAAGGTGTAGAGTGACAGGTCACCCCGGGGGACCTGGATTTATTTATTTATTGTCAATTCCACCTCAAGCTACTGTATCTGTTTACTGAGCTGGTCCCCGAAGGGAGGTTGGATGTGAGGAATCACTGGAGCAGAGTTAGCTCATGTTCTTACAACAAATGCCTTTATTGCCATTTGGAAAAAAACAACAACAAACAAACAAAACAAAAAAAAACACTGAGGATGCATGGAATTATTCAGGGGTTTCTAAAAAAGAAAAGAGAGAAAGCTGATGAAACCCTATTGGATCTTCCTCCTGATAGGTCACTAAATGGCGACCCGTTCTATTTGCCGTCGTTCAATCTTGTGCCATCGAGATCACAATGCTGTATGTGCCTTAACCTTCTTCTGCACTGACATGAATGAGGTCTACCATCTCCTGTCCAACATGGTGAAAGACACGAGCTCGGAGAACTACTTCCTGTCAATCCTCCAGCACCTTCTGCTCGTCAGGAACGACTACTACGTCAGGTGAGCTACGTCCGTCTCCTTTCAATGCTACCTGTACCTGGGGTTTTATCAACCACACTTGCATGACTGGGTGAATTCCCTTAACACCCCTGACTCACCATGCTAATGCCTGGACTAGCTTATTTGACACAGTTGACACTGACTTACACAAAGATAAGCCTCTTTTAATGCCAGTTTCCCTGAATAACTCAAAAGGTTCTAAAGGTCAAGGTTATTCTCTCCTCTAAGCCCTCCTTGATGGATCTGATAACAAAACACACATTTTCACCTTGTTTAAAATGTGGCTTGACCCACAAAGATGGGGAACTATTTTCCAGCGTTGGTTTTCTCTCAGAGATCTACAATCTGCACATGAATGCTTTTCCATCTGCCTTCACTTAGCTAGGAAGATGTACTGTAGCCTTGGGAGATCAAGGGCCATCTTAGCATTCCAGATTCCAGATGTCTGTTTCTTCTGGCTCCCCCTTGTAACTAAGCCAAGAGCTACATTTTATCGGAGCAAAAATGTACAAGTACATTGTTTTGAACGATTAGGTAATTATTCAAATCGCTGCCCCCCTCTCGACTTTTCTCGAAAGTAGAAAAAAACGCGTCAGTCATAGAGAGAGAAGAATGGCGTCCCTCTGAATGGAACGACAGTGATCAATTCACTGCTGCGTCAGACCTTTTGCAGATAAGAGATTTCGGGGGGGAAAAAAGGGAACGGATAGCGAGGCTGTGAGGGGGAGGAGACAGAGGAAGTTACCATAGACAAGTTGCTGCTCACTCTGGTTTATGAATAATGGATTCTTCATCTCGTTGGAGGAAGTGAGAAATAGAAAACACATTAACCAGCTAGTACGGCGAAGTCCACCTCAGCACTCCTGTCTGTTTCTCTGCCCCCGTCTGACACCAGAACCTTCCTCAACGCCCACGTTAACGTATCACTACCGAGGCTCATTAAATATGGATGGGCTTATTAAAGATGGGATTTTAAATATACTGTACGTTTCCACCGTGCGCTCGTGCGCACGCGCGCTCTCGTACGCTCGCGTGCACAAACGCGCGCGCTCAAACGGGCACGCGTGGACACACACACACACACTCCGCGCACACACATCCTGAGATAGCCCTGCGTCGCAAGGGCCCTTCTGGCACGCGGCTCTTCACACAGCCCTCCAGCTCATCCCTGGGTGGCGTCGCGGCGTGTCGCGCTGCCAGACCAAATCAGCCAATGGAGGCCGGCTTTTCCACGGGCGCGACGGAGACGGCTCTGTGATCAAAGGCGCGGCGTAAATAATGGAAGACACGCGGCCCGCGTCGATATCCCAGCAGGACGGGCGTGCCTTTTAAAACAACGTGTCTGGCACCCCGATTATCCACCGCCGCGAAGAAACAACAACTCTGGATTCAAATCACAGCGACTTCCGTCCCGCCAGGCCCACCGGGAGTGTGTGTGTGTGTACGTGTGTGTGTGTGTGTGTGTACGTGTGTGCGCGCCGGCTTTGAGGAACACCTCTCCAAACCATCAGCAGTTTTCGCCCCCCTCCCCATCCCCCCCCCCCGTCCTCAGGGCTTGTTTTATTGTGGATAATTATCCTCTCAAGCCAGCACATAAGGAATGGGAGCAGATCAAACCCATACAGAGCAGATCTGGTTTGGAGCGCAGCGATATGGGGATTACAGCGCGTGGTGTGGATCAGGGGCTGGGGGGGGGAGGGCTGGGAGCCGGGGCCAGCGCTTGGAGGAGGGAAGGTGCCAGAGGGAGGAGGAGGAGGAGGAGGAAGAGCAGAGCGGGAGGGAAGGAGGGAGGGGACTAGTGCCGGGGACACATCGCCAGCTCTGCCCGCTAGTTCCCTCGTTCCAGCGAGGCCCTGACAGTTCTGGGTCACTTCCTCCCCCCCCTCTCTCCCCCTTCCCCCTCCACACAGGCGCGGCGGCGGTGGCGACGATGGAGGGGGGGGGGGGGGGGCTGAGAAAATAGGGCGGCTTACGGAGATACTGATGTGGTCTACATCGGTGACAGCCGTAAGCCCGCGCCGCAGCGGCACTAAGCCTGGCAGGGCGACTGTAGCGAGGGTGCTCCCCTGTCAGCCCGACAGTAGGCCGCCACCGGAATAAATCTCTGCTATTTCACGCTTTTCAGAACCCGCGCGCGTTTAAACGGAGATCCGTGCCGACGTCGCGGAAAAATGTCCTGCCCACGTCCGAGGTATAACCCACAGCGTTTGACTTCGCTGTCGAAATAAAAGGCCCGACTCATATCCAGGGATAGTGCCGCTATTCTCATCCGTAGGAAAGCTCGGAGCGTATTGGGTTATTCTGTCGTAGATTCTACACGGGTACGCGGCGTGACCCGGATTTTTAGGTCGTCCGCGTCCGCTGATGTTTCAGTCACATCGGCGCCTGTGGCCCTTGCCTCCCCGTCCGGGAGCCAATAGAAAAGCAGGACTTTCAACCACCGTCCCGGGCTTCTGAACCGCCGTGCGTGGAAATACAGAGGATCTCCGAGAAGCGCGGGGTCTTGGCAGGAGAGGCCAGCAGGAAATTAGAGCACAGCCAGTCTGACATGCTGGAGCTCCTGGGGTACTGTAGCTAGGCCTCCCTCTCATATGTCTATTTAGGGGTCATCAATCAATCAATCAAGTTGGATTTATATAGCGCCCTTCATGATACCCAGAGCGCTTTACAGAGTCCAGTATTCATTCAGACACAGTCATACCGGTGGTGGTAAGCTACATCTGTAGCCACAGCTGCCCTGGGGCAGACTGACAGAAGCGTGGCTTAGCTGCCAATCAGCGCCTACGGCCCCTCCGACCACCACCAACATTCATTCACATTCATACGTATGAGGAGACACGCGGGGATCAATAGAAGCAGTGCCATTGATAGTCACAGACACGAAAGTATATATCAAAAAATGCCACTTATTGCATTTTTTTTTTCTGAATATGAATATCTATACTACAATAGAGCTACCCTCGGCCGGCCGGCCTGTCCGCCGTCTGCTGTCTGTCTGCTGTCTGTCCGTCCAGACTTTCCTCTGACACCTGACAGCGTTCATATTTGGCACGGGTCTTGGACAGGGCCGGCTTTTTTAATTAATTTACGTTTTAGCATATTTTCACATAAAATACTGATCCCAGCCGCCAGCCAATACTGCTCCGAATAGAACCCGCCCCCAGCGTTCCAGCTGCCTACTAGAAAATGAATTTGCCTGCTCATCAGCTGAGCTGCAGCTTTGCCCCAAATTAGTGCGCGGCTGCCCTGAAACAAACATTAAACTATTGTCCACCTAACAGTAGTAGCTAACTAGCTTGCAAACAATAGCCAAACCAAGCTATCATTCAGACAGGACTTGCCAAACACAACATGTCTGCTATATTGTGGCGGGTATATGGGCATAATAGACTAAATGGCCAATTACTGATTAATGCTCCAGTGGGTATCAAAGACTTGCAAATAAGTTAATTGGATGGGCTAAGCTGGAGTGATCGCAGATGTACAGTATTTAGTTGGCGTCCATAGTGCTCCAACGGGTATCAGAGCTAGTTATTTTTAAAGGATAGACCCCCCCCCCCCCCCCCCCCGCCAAAACACACAGACATACACACACTTGCACACATACTACACACACACACACACATATTAGGAACTAACTACAGTATAATACTTCTTTTAGCCCATGAGGGGAACTAACGACAGTATTATACTTCTTTTAGCCAAGTCCACGAGTCTCTAGAGACACACTGTCCTCTTACATTCACTACTTCCCTCAGGGCATGATCAAATAAGTCAGCCAAACCAAAGTAAAGTTTGATATGACTGCTCCAACTCATGTTCCAGACTGTACTCTAACCTGTACTGATTCGCAGACATTCGGTGGGATCCAGGATTTAACTAGCATTGACCGGGAGCAAGTGACAAATTATCCTCTACGTTTTTCCAGAGAGGGTTTGGAGCTGACACTCTCTCAGAGCGGTTCCCCCATCATTAAAATGCATGCCGGCTGCGAGGCAGAGGAGAGGAGACATTTCTGGTGGGAGAATATTTCATATCTGCTGGCAACATTCAAGGTCATGCCTGGAACATAATTATTTGCCACCGCTGAGCTCCAGCATAGGTTGACATTGTATTTGCTAAATGTCACTCGCAATTAAAGTTGATATTATAACTGGGAAAAGGTCAGGCGACAACCTATGTGGCGGGAACGCGAGTCGCGGGGCCGATTTGATGGCGTCCGGAGACAGGTGAACTTGTCTGTCACACCTCTAACACAGTCTTGTTTTCCCCACAATTGTGCTTATAATTACAACACATTACCACTGATTAGATTTGCATTTCGGCTTTGATGGCCACCCTTAATTGGCGAAGATGATTGCGAATTAGTGCGAGAGGGCACGGCGGGCCGGGCTCCGTTCGTCACCTTGACGTGGACAGGGTCACGGAGATCCACAAGGCGAGATTAATCTGCCGATTTCATGATCAGGGTAAAAGCAAGTGATCAAATTTAATTGAACTTTTTTTTTTTCTCCCCACCAGCAATCTATTAGAGACGCGGTCTCGTGACCTCCACGTCGTTTTGTTTAGAGAATCAGCCCTTCACAGTGTCACTCATATCTTGCCGCGATCTTAATTGTGTTGCGTTGTGTTCCCTTTCCTCTTAGGCCTCAGTATTACAAAGTGATAGAAGAATGTATATCCCAGGTCGTCCTTCACCGCAGCGGCATGGACCCGGACTTTGCATACAGGGAGAGACTGGACGTGGACTTCAGCCACCTCGTTGGTAGGTTCGAGGCCTCCATTTTGACTTTTGCTCCCACAATGCAACACTACTTTGTGGACCAGTACTGTGATACCATTCCTCAGACTAACCCAGATGCAGGGAGGTAGAAAATACAAAGAAAACTTGGATAACTTTTGATATTTTGGTATGTTAAGTGATTAATAATTGTCTCATTCATTCTAAATCATTCTCCAGGCGTATTGTTTTCTTTTTATACTAGCTGCGCCACAGTGGGGGGGTGTGGGGGGGGGGGAGGGGGCATCAGTGGCGTCGCTAAAAATGTCGTGATATCCCGCAGACCCTCTCACTACCTCCCCATTCCCCCTCGAGATTCCTCCCAGACACACCTGCAGCGGCTTGACATATAAGATAAGGTGGTCTCATTATGCGTGAGTGATTCATCCTCTGTTAGGTGTGACTGTGACACACCGGGTCTCTTCACAAGCGCTGCGTTTTGCTCAGCGACGACGTTTGTCTGTAGCGCTCAAGGAATCACAAGGAAACGAGGCCTATTCACCCCAACAATGGATATGCAGACATTCATCCCCTCAAATAAAGAGCATAATGAGTCAAACAACTCTACTCTAGACTAATAATAAAGGCTCGTTAAAAGTTTCTACAGTATGGCTTATCCGTAAAGACACACATTCTGTGTTTTCTCAACGAGCTGAATAGCAACGATGCGGGACTTGTGTCTGCTCAAAATCACGCTGGCGACCTGCGGAACAGAATACACGTCTCTCTCTCCGAGGATACGTTGAGGGGAGAGAAAACAGGCACTTTCCCTTCTCTCTGCTGAGCGTTCACATCAACTCAGACCGGGAGTCTAAAGTAGGGTGTTAACGTTGCACAGAGCCCATCGAGGCGCTCGTCCCGTCATGGCGGCTGATGGTGGCGGCCCGCCGGGCGTCTCTCTCTCTCTCTTCCAGATCAGTGTGTGGATAAATCTAAAGTAGAGGAGAGCGAGCAGAAGGCGGCAGAGTTCTCCAAAAAGGTGAGACATTAATCACCCCCACACACACACACACACACACCCACACACACACACACACACACACACTCCTCCTCCCAGTCCCATTGGTATGCCACCCCCTTCCAGTCAGAAAGGTACCCCCCCCCTCCTGCTCCCAGACAAGCTATTGATTTCAATGCCCTGATCAATAGCTGGCAGCTGAGCAACATGATCTGTATCAGTATTACAAGGATCGATGCAGATGCTCCGACGCACAATTGTTTGTACAGCGTAGTGAGAGGGTGGGTTAAGATATGTACAGACACTGCTCACAACCTTCCTTCTAATCCATCATGACAAAGGAGCCAACGGTGACTCGATTTGTGGGGGGGGGGGGGGGGGGGGGTGTCTAACCCATCAGTGAATGATACGAGAAAGAAAAGAAATCAAGAAGGTTTTGCACCTGAACAATCTTAAACTTAAATCTACACGGCTCAATCAATCAATCAATCAATCAATCAACCAATCAATCAGCCAATCAATCAATCAATCAATCAATCAATCAATCAATCAATCAATCAATCAATCAATCAATCAATCAATCAATCAATCAATCAATCAATCAAAGCTTTATTTGTATAGCACATTTCATACACAGAGGCAACACAATGCGCTTTACAGAGAACAAGGGAGGTGGGCATACGACCCACTCTCTACATATTCCAGAGGGAAGAAAAAAAACAGTATCACCCGGGGGCCAGAAAAGTGAGCTGTAAAAACTCTTCCCTGACCCCTCTCAACAAGGCGATCGAGCAAGCTCCAGGAGTATGTTTGTCTAACGGCTAAGGATATTTATAGATCAATAAATTACATTAAATTACATTTTCACGCAAAAAAGAGCTAAAACATCATAGGAGAGACATGGCAAACACTGGTGTATGTCTGTGTGTGTGTGCCTGGGTCCAGATAGAGGCAGGGGTTGGGGTAGGGTGGGGGATAGGAAAAGGATATGGACCCGGGTTAGGGTGAGGGGAAGGGGGACTGGGCCCAGTTCCTGGCTGAACCACAGAGATTATCTCTCAACATCACACTGATTGAGGAAAACAGTGGTGGGACAAGCAGTACCAGCTGGTCGTGTGATTGGATCGCACGCCGCCGTCAAACGGGACAGATGCATCGTGTCGGTCCCTTCAGCAGAACCCGACCAAGTCTGCTCTGAATCTCACGCACCACTTTCGACTCTGATTAAAAGCCATGCTGGACCAGATTTAGACGGTAGCGCCCACCTCATCTTCCCCCGCACCCCTGCCGTTGAGTGGGGACGTCTGAGGAGCTCTGGGTGTGTGTGGAGTCAGACCCAGACCCCCCCCCCCCCCCGCTGGGACAGTGACAACATTGTCCTGACATGGGAGGATTCCCACAAAGGTTAGGCCCATCATCACACATGAAAGCCAGACCCAAAACACGGACAGAGAACCACGGGGGAGGGGCCACGGGGAGCTACGGACAGAGAACCACGGGGTAGGGGCCACGGGGAGCTACGGACAGAGACGGGCCGCCGCGTGGGAGACAGTATTTGCCGGCTTGTGTCGATGTGTCCCGCCGGTTGGTCATTCTCTCAAGACGCCCTACCGCGCTGACCTGTGTGTGTGTGTGTGTGTTGGCTTGTGACAGTTCGATGAGGAGTTCAGCGCCCGGCAGGAGGCCCAAGCCGAGTCTCAGAAGAAGGAGGAGAAAATCAAAGACTTGGAGGGTCAGATCCGCACCCTGCAGGCACAGGTAACCCCCCCGCCACCCCCGCCCTCCTCCCCACGGGAGAGAGAGACACGCACAGGAGAGGGACTGAGCTTTTACACCAGAGTCTGCACACCACGTTTCTGTAGTTCAATATCATCCATTTTGACAGAAGCATAGGATACAGTATAACAAAAGGCAACGTTTTCTTTCGAAGAAAAAGTTTCAAAGCCCTCATTGATTACATCATATATATCAGAGGAGGCCTTAAGTGTTCTTTAAAACTATCACGGCCAGAGCTGATATGTTTGCTATGATAAGCGCTTTTGTTAATTTGGTCAAACCGTAGCCTTGTCCACCCAAATCACGGATGCAAGCCGGCTCTAAGTGGGGTTATTTTCAGCCGTGAGGGAGCGTTTGATTTAATAAAGGGTCAATCTCCTTTTTAAGATACGGGATTTGATTCTGGTGAATTGCTCCATCACAACCTGTTCTATGCAATCTTATCATCGCGGAGACGGATAAGGTTTTGTTGCTGGCCTTGACATCACCATCTCTTTCCAGAGAAAACTCTCGAACGCAAGCGCAGAAAACGACGGCTATTTCCTCATAACCCAATTTGAAACACTTTAGTTCCGCCTCGGGACAAAGGTCTGGTTCCTTTGTTTGCTTCTGTATAATATTCAACTGCTGAAAGATGGTATGGCATCCATAGCTAAGATCGTTCTCTCCAAACCGAATCTCTGGCCGTCACTATTGTGCGCCCCCGCTCATCTGACCAGCGCCTTCCTGAGGACGAGTCACTATCACGAAGGTCCCTGGGCAGCGCACGCCAACCAAGGTCAAGCGTTCGCCCCCCCCCTCCCTGACTTGGCGTAACGTGCGTGCAGCCCTCACTCCCCCACTTCCTGTGCCTGAGCGCCGTGTCACCGCTCGCTACCTGCTCCCTCGCCCCAGACCCGTCCATCACTCGCTCAGACCCCCCCCCCCCCCCCGCCCGCACATACTCCTGAGGCCGTCGCCGTGGTCCGGAGCCTCTCCACCCCCTCTCCCCTCATCACTCTCCATCTTCCCCTCTCTTCCTCCGTTCCTTCTTTCTCTCTCTTTCTCTCTCTCTCTCTCTCACACACACACACACACACACGTCCCTCCCCTCACAGCATTGAGCTCATCAAACCCGTCAGCCTGCGCTAACTCCCTCAGTGGAGGTTTATTTTGTGTGCGTTTCCAAACATTCTCCCCCATTAAACCCCCCCACCCAACCAGCCACCACCCTCTACACCCCCCCATTAAACCCCCCCACCCAACCAGCCACCACCCTCTACCCCCCCCCCCCCCCCCCATTAAAGCCCCCACCCAACCAGCCACCACCCTCTACCCCCCCCATTAAACCCCCCCACCCAACCAGCCACCACCCTCTACACTCCCTCCATTAAACCCCCCCACCCAACCAGCCACCACCCTCTACCCCCCCCCATTAAACTAACCAGCCACCACCCGCTACACCCCCCCATTAAACCCCCCCACCCAACCAGCCACCACCCTCCACCCCCCAGCAGGCCTGGCCCTTTTGAAGCCAGGCTCTTTGTGGTGCGTTACCAGGTAGCGTGGAGCCGGCCGGTCCCCGAGAGGCGGCCCTCTTCATCCCGCGCTCCTCTGAACGCTCCTTCAAAGCCCCGGCGCCGCTGGGCCTCCTCACGTCCACGCGCGTCCGCCTCGGCGAGGAAGCGCGCGGCGCTCTCGCCGCCGAGAGCGAGCACAAACACGGCGACGGGTGGCCCGGCACGCCGCCGGCTCCCTCGGTGAATGGAAGCATAAGCGTGGACATGTGGGCGCACGACAGGACCATTGTCACGCTCAAAGTGCACCCTTTATTACGTGGGTTCCTTGAAGTGGCTTTCTGCGAGTTTTCTTCTGTTGTCGGCTCACAAAGCACCAAGGCCGGGTGCTGTTTAGTGCTGAGGGCTTTCAACAACAGATTGCTCAGAGCGTTTTTTGGGGGTGATTCATTTGCGAAGTAACCGTCATCAAGATCAGGGGTCTCAAACTCCCGGCCCACGGGCCTTTTCCGGTCCGCCCCACCCCTTCATCCGGCCCGGGACATGATGTCAGAAATATAATGTAATTCGGCCCGCAAAATTATTTCTTGTACACGGCGCCGGCAGGCGGGCCTAGAATGAGACATTCAAGTCATGGAGCGAAAGGCTGTTATTGTGCGCAGCGCGCGAGGTGCATGCTGCATACAGTCACAGGTGCAATCAATCCACACGTGACTACGAACTATGAACGGAATGCAGACAGTTTCAAGAAAGATGGACATTGCAGTATTTTTTGTGGAGTTCAATGGAAAAGCTACCTGCCTGATATTCAAGAAAAAAGTCGCCGTTCTAAATGAATATAATGTCAAGCGTTATTCATTACTAAACATGGAGAACAGCTGAGAGCGAGCCACACAGCTGAGAGGGCTGACGTTTCAGCAGTCTTTCATGATAAGTGTCAAGAAATGGAATAGTAGCCTACAAAAGTATTCAAGTGTCTGACAAGAAATGGAAACAAACTTGAACTTAAATATATGCAAGTATAGGTCCAGGGCAGGCTTGTTGCCAGGAGTGATGCATCTTGCAGCTAAAATGAAGTACAAATGTAGGCTAGTCAAGATAAAATAAAACTAAGGAAAAAAAGATTTGCACTAACTGTTAAAATATATTAAAATGTATAGAAACCTGTGTGAATTTGTATGATGAAAATGTTAGTTATGGAATAGTCTTGCAACATTTAGAGACTGACTTGTGAGTCTAGTTATGGAAATGAAAAATGACATTTTCAGAAATATTGAACTTTCTTATAGTTAGTAGTACTTGGAAGTTGACATTGAAGTGGCCCTCCTATGAGTTGACGATACCAGCAGTGGCCCCAAGTAAATTAGAGTTTGAGACCCCTGATTAAGATCCATGTATGCAGAAGGTGCACATTTTCAGTGACAGCTCAATTCTACAATACTATGAAATGCAGATACCTGAAGTATTTGAATCGTTGGGTAGTATTTATGATGTTAGCCTTAACACAGGACCAGCTGTTGTCTTTTGATTTGTTCTATTTTTCCTGCCTTGAAAACAATTTACAGTCAAGCTTTTGAAAGGTTTGGGAACGGCAGCAGCACCGAGAGAAGACTAAAAGCTGCCATTATGTAACCTAATCCACCTCTGACAGGCGGCGCCATACAAAGCCATTATCCGACAGAGGCGCCCGGCTGCTAAATCTGTGTAGAGAACCACATTCAGTTTGTTCATCAAGTGGGAAACTCACCGCACACATATAAAAACCAGCGCGTTTCCCGGCCCACGCTTTGCACCTTGTCAGGGGAGCGACGGATTTAATTAGACTATTGTCTTTGGAAGCGTTTGTATTGTAACAAGCTTCCCGTTTGACTTCATTGTTTGACTATCCCCCTGATCTGGAGTGTGTTTCCCCCCCCCGCCCCCTGTAAACATCGACGAAACCCAGCGCGATCGCAACACCCGCCCCTTCGCCCCGGCTAACCCCAGCTCTTGTGAATGGAGGTGATTTGTGAGCTAACGGTAGAATTGTCTGAGGGTTATATGAATGATGCAGCACAGCGACGGTACCTCAGAGAGCTCGCGGCCGTCCCGTTAATCGGTTTTTATCAACATGGCGGTGCCGTAGCTGACCCAGCAAGGCTCAGACCGAAGGTCGGAGGGCTAGCGGGCCACTCTATCCCTTCGCTCTCTCTCTCTCTCTCCCTCTGCGCCAGTCTTCCCGCTGCCTCCCTTTATGTGATTGGCTGGAGCGAGTAATGACAGGGCAGCGCTCACAATGCCGCCGCCGTCACTACCATACATTCACAGCCGTCGCCCCGAGTTACAGCCAAGCACTTCGCCAGTGGGAATGCACTAGAAGCACTGCAAATTAACTGGCTTGAAGTCTGTAGTCAACGTAGCACAACCATATCGCCACAGCAGTTGAAGTTCTCGTCCATTAGGTCATGGTCCTTAAATTAGCACTCCCTAAGATGAAGCAGAAAAGAAAAGTTCCCTTCGCCTTAAACACTGCACTTTGACCACTTTCAAAACTCGTTTGCAAAATGGAAGTTTTTTTTTTATTCCCAGGTCTTTCTGGAAGTTTCCATCTCCCTTGCCATCGTACCGTATTCAGTATTGAATTGACCTTGGTCTCGCAGTAAGTCTGCTTCAGCAGCTACAGAGTGTGGAGCCAGCTACACTTCCCGGGCTGTTAGGCCTGTCTCCTTTCCTCTGGCGAGGTCATACAGAGTGAAACATAAAAGCACCCAAGGTACTTTTCTAAAACTGAGTTTTGATGTTAAAATCAATGCCCGTCATTTACATGAAAGGGGGATGAAAGGTAAAAAGGTCAAACGCGTACAGCGGCAGGCTTTGAGGATCTGGGCAAGAAATGGAAACAGACTTGGGATCTGCTACAGTCGATGCACTCCACTGGTAAAAAAAATTTGAGTTCGGGATTAAATCATGTTTAGGTTGTATTATGACATTAACCACAAACACACGCCTCCGCTTAAACACACATGCTGCGCACGCATCAGCAGCGCACCTGCTCCGTGTTAACCTGCTCTCCGTTAACGTCAGCGGCGTTCTGCGGCTCGCTCGTCTGCTCCTCCCTCCTCTGCTGGTGTGTGGCGTCGGCGTCTGCCTTGTAAAAGGTTTAATCCTTCTCCTTCTCTGTCTTCCTAACCTTCCTCTTTGTGCCTCTCTTTTGTGTTTTTGTGTTCGACCCCATGTTTGTGTGTGTTTGTGTGTTTGTGTGTGTGTGTGCGCGCGTGTGCTGTCTGTCCAGTTAACTAGTGAGAAAGACAAGCTCAACGAGGCCCAGAATCTCCTCAGGGAATTTGAGGCCAAGGTGGGTGTCTCCTCTGTCTCACTGAGTCTCTCCCTCGCTTCTAACACGGCTGGAAACTATCGCTCACTCCCTGGCGAACCTCATCTCCAACACTGAACTCTTAACCTGCACAGCAATAATCATGAGTGTAATAAAACAGGACCAGAGCTTTGAGCGGAAATTGAATTTTTTCAGCATCGCAGTCGGCATTGGCAACAACGTGAGACTGGCGGCGAGTCCACAGCGAGGCGCTCCCTTTCCTGACAGGCTTAATGCGATTCTTTTTCAGTAAACACTCTATGATTGAATCTCTCCACTGCTCATTAGAGATCATATTGGGGTGTGGATGTTTTAATTGTATAAAAGCCCAAGTTAATTACGCGCCTGCCAGACCCCTCCTCGTTGAGTCCCGAAGACTGCCGATCTCTCAGCGGACGGTTACGATTTCATATCCGCCCACGCCGCTCAGCCAATCAGGGCTCCAGATGAGGCTAGATGAGGCCGGCCGCCAGAAAGCCATTAGGACACCCTTCTCACTCCAGCTCACCTCTCCCTGACCCCCAGCTAGCACTCAGCACCAGCCTGGGCTGTTAGCGTAGAACTGTGAGCGTCTAAACATGCTTAGCAGATGAAAGATGAACCTAAACCCAAAACAAAAACCAAAACTCTCCAGATAAGCAGAATGCGGTAGAGGCCTAGACTGTTGGATGGATGCAAGGTAGTCTGACGTTTAAAAAATAAATAAATAAAGAGTGAGGAGACTTTGGGGATAGTGCTGGATTGCTCAGGTCCCTCGGGTGCCTCTTAACATTAGGGCCGATTAGTATTCTATAGACACTGCAGGGACAGGTGTGATGGGAGAGAGGGAGAGAGAGAGAGAGGGAGAGGGAGAGAGAGAGAGAGGGAGAGGGAGAGAGAGAGAGAGAGAGAGGGAGAGAGAGGGGGAGAGAGAGAGAGAGAGAGGGAGAGGGAGAGAGAGGGAGGGAGAGAGAGAGAGGGAGGGAGGGAGGGAGAGAGGGAGGGAGAGAGGGAGAGAGAGAGAGAGAGAGAGAGAGAGAGAGAGAGGGAGGGAGACCGGGAATAGAGCTGCTCAGAGGGCCTGTGCGCGTGGAAACAGCGGTACTCTAATTTAGCAGCTAATTTCCTCCCGTTCTCTTGTATTAATCTTTAAAGGGAAAACGGGCCACGGAGGGCCGGAGATTGACAGACGTGTAATCACTGGACGCCTCAGACGCTGCTCACGATACACCTTTTTAATTTCCTTCTTAATAAACAATCCGCTAATGGCATTGTGTAATCAAACACTTTAGAAATGAGACCAGTCCCATATTACCTGGGTAATCCAGACAGCAGGGGTGAGGGCACTCGGATGGGAATAGGTTCTCCGAAATGAGAAACTCATTCAGTCAAAGCTGTGGGAAAAGCACTGTGTAACTTTTTTCTGAAGAAAGGGCTTTCATCTAAATCAAAGTTCAAATCCCTATCTATGCTATGGAGCCTGTAATTGTCCTATTTGCATATGTTTTGTCTCTAAACAGTCTTTCACCACCCGTTATCAATGATTATAAATACCTGTTTATACTGTTAAGCCCAATTATTGGGCAGACGTGGGACCGCTGGCCCGGCTCTTATCGGTAATGGGTTTAATTTCACTCCTGTCACTCCTGCCTGGCTTTGTGAGGACTCATCATTTGGACTTGATGGGGCGGCAGCATTCCTTATCTTTGGGTAGAAGCCATGGCTTGCCCCCCCCCCCCCCCCCCCAGTGGCCAGACCATTCTACTCATGGCACATCAACAGGGAATGGGTGTAAGTGAGAATATTGTGCCATATCTACTAGGGCTGCTCGATTATGGCAAAAATCATAATCACGATTATTTTGATTGATATTGAGATCACAATTATTTAACACGATCATTCATTTAATTATTTTTTTTTTTAATCAAAAGTTTTAAAATTTTCTTAACATATCAAATTATACATTGACTTTGATAACAATTAATTTATTAAATGTTGACTTGCTTTTCTTTTTAACAATGTTCTTTGGATTAGATACATTTCTCCCATGGGAGACAGTATAGCTCTGCAGTGTAGGGTGCACTTGATTTGTGCAAAATCGTTTTATGACGATTATTTTGTTTTAATGATCGTTGACAGCCCAGATCTTAATCTAGATTAAAATCCGATTAATCGAGCAGCCCTAATATCTACACTGTAGCACCAACCCATGCTGCTATAGATACTGCTGGTACAGCATTAGAATTCCAGGCCTCTCGTTAGCTAAACTGGTTCAGGTGGCTGTATCCCGCGCATGCACTGGATCTGTTAGCAAATTGCACGGAGGTAATCTGAGTGTTAATCAACTCCTAACGGTTCAGGCCCACCTATTAAAGATTGTGATGAAATGGAACACACCAAATTATACGTCGCCAGGTAAACCGTTTGAAATGCGTGACTCTTCTACATAAACAGAACATTTAAAAGGCCTCGTCAGGGGTTTTATTTTTCAGAGTGGAAGCACATTCACAGAAACAGCATTTATTTCCTTTCGAAGAATGTGCCTTCTCCTGTTTTTTCTGTTATATGTGTGACCAGCCACAGAAAACTAGACTCAAGGTGGGAAAAAACGATTTTCCCATGCAATGTGCAGATTCATACCTTTTAAATTACGTAACATACACTGCAATTTTACACATATTTAAGGAGATATGCCTATTTAATGTTGCTAAGGGCAACAATTTGCAAGGATATTCACACTTTGCCATCTGAACTGGGACATTTTGTCGTTTTGATAAATCTTTGATAAGTCACTCTTTTACAGTGCTATTTGGATGGGAGTAGGAACTGAGTCTCTTTCAAAGGCTTGTTCAAAGCTCACCAGTCAACCTCCCTCACTTAAAACCCTTTCTTGTGTTTAAAATGACAATATTCCTCCCTTATTGCACGAGAAGAATTACAGTTGATCCCAGTCCAAAGCCGTCCTTACCGCTCAGACATTAACGCTCCGTTCACATTGTCTACCAATCAAATTCATTTCACCCTGCCCTTATGTTCTCTTGAACAATGCTGGCACTTTTGTGAGACACTTTCCTTTCCATTTCCATTGTTGATGTACGGCAGGTATAGCTGGTGAATAGCCATTAATGCTAATTATGGTAATTATTAAAATCAAAATAATGTAGTTATTGTCAATAATGTAGTCATTGCCCATGTAGGTTTTAAGCTCACAGCAATACACATTTTGACAGCCACATCATCTGCGAGTGGATTACAATGCTTGGAACACAGCCTAAGCAACGTTTGCCTGTAAAAGAGAGAGGGATATATCTACAGACCCTGTACAGCTATGCCTTCAATACTAGAATCAACATGTTCAGGAATTTGAACTGAATTTAGACTGAAAACATATTTTTTTTCCAAAGGCCCATCCTGCAAAGTTGCTATTCGCAAGCCTAGTTTTCTGTGCTGGGTCACATTCGTCCCCTGTGTTTTAAAATGACTTCAGAAGTGCTAGTGGCACAAGCACTGCGGTGGCTTTTAGAGGCCCACTACACTTGATTACAGACTGCATCTCTAAGCAGAACAACCAGGGACACATGGCATCAAAAGTTCAGCCTTTTCACACTACCTTCATGTAGTGCTTTCACACTCACGCATGCACGCACACATGCATGCCCGCACACACACACACACACACGCACACACACACACTGTACACACTCTTAAGCAGTGAATGTTGTCAGAATGCAGCACTGTAAAGTATAATACTGTGTACCCCCAAGCACACTTAACATATCATAAAACTCCCCTGAGCGCTCATAAAGAAAATGATGACAACACAGCACCTCACCGCCGTGTTTATTCGGTCTTCCTCTATATACGTCCATATTTAATATGTCTGGGTCATCATCTTAGGGAGCCAAGGGCGACCCACTTCCCCAGCCGGGGGTGGAGCAGAGGCAGAGAGAAGTCCTTCGAGAGCCGGCTTATGGCTGGTTGATAGGATGGCCGTGGTACAGGTGGATGTTGTTTGGTATGCTGCAGAGCAAAGTGACACTGGAACCCAGGGAACGGGACTTGAGCTGGGGGGAGGGGGGTGCTTTTACCAAACACACACATGAACTCACACGTGTGCACACACACACACACACACGCACGCACACAGCGCCATCCCAGGGGCATAAGCCAGGAAGGTGAAATGCATGTAACGATGTTGAAAGCTCTGGTCCCCTGATCCCAGACCTTTATCATGAGTGACAGGGATTTCTCTGGGGAGGGGTGAGGGGTGGTGTGGGGGGGGGGGGGTGTCTTCAATCTCTGACATCACTCTCTCGTGTCCCGCAGATCGCGGCCGGACCAGCGGCGGGCGGAACAGGAGCCCCTCCGGCGCCGCCCTTGCCAGGGGGGGCGGCGCCTCCGCCCCCTCCCCCGCCTCCGCCGCCGCCCCCGCCCGGAGGCGGCCCGCCTCCCCCGCCGCCTCCGCCTCCCCTCCCGGGCATGGCCGGCATGCCCCCGCCGCCCCCGCCCCCTCCTCCTCCGGGCGGCGGACCCCCCCCGCCGCCGCCTCCGCCCGGCTTCGGACCGCCGCCTCCGCCGCCATTCGGCGCCCCCGTCGCCATCCCCGTCGTCAAGCTGCCCTACGGTCTGGAGGCCAAGAGGATCTACAAGCCCGAGATCGTCATGAAGAGGGTCAACTGGTCAAAGGTACGGCCTGCGCTCCCAGCATGCACTCTGTCCACTGCTACGGTTCCGTAGACGGAACAGAAGTCGCTTCATTACGCCGCGACGTGCTAACATGAAGATAAGGTTTTCTTGCTCTTTTTTCCCCCACCCTCGGTACACAGCGAGTTTATAAAAAAATCTGCATGTGTGTCTCTGTCTTAATTACCCACAACGTTGAGCTGGATCACGATTATGGCAAGGCTGCCCACTTGAATAGTACGGATGATCCGCCAATGCCAGAGTCCTCTCTTGCTGAAAGCAGTAGCTGTGGATGGAGGTGAAGGCCCTAGTTGTATGGATGTGAAGACCCTAGCTGTATGGAGGTGAAGACACTAGCTGTATGGAGGTGAAGACACTAGCTGTATGGAGGTGAAGACACTAGCTGTATGGAGGTGAAGACCCTAGTTGTATGGAGGTGAAGACACTAGCTGTATAGAGTGATATAAAAGCCCTAGCTGTATGGATGTGAAGTTCCTAGCTGTATAGAGGGATATAAAGGCCCTAACTCTAGATGGATGTGAAGTTCCTAGCTGTATAGGGTGATATAAAGGCCCTAGTTCTAGATGGATGTGAAGGCCCTAGCTGAATGAGCACCATTGTGATTCGTGGTCTATTCATATATGTCTTCACATGCGGCGCACGTGCGTTATCACTCGTTACAAAAGAGTCCCGCCGTAAACTGTTTTCACTTCTTAAAAATGTCCTTGCTTTCACACTCCAAGCATAAGTTATGTAACGTCGTTCTAATATATTTTCAGAAGGGAAGTGTCCTTGATGGAGGTTCTGCTTTCCGATAGGTCATTTGCCCACAGACTCAGGGACTCTCAGCGCTGCAAACAGCATTCATTTGTTGATGCTTTGCATGTGTGACCTCGCTTTCTTCAATAATTGCCAAACCGACTGCTATGTCCCTGCATTGCGGCACTCGGTGACAATGTTATTGCCGGGCTGTACGGTTTGTGAGTTGAATTTTGAATCATAATGGGAAGTGGAGGCTTATTGAGCACTTAGATCACATATAAGTGACAGGAACAAAGCACAAACTGCTAATGGAGGGCAATTGATTATTTTGAGCAAAGAAACATAAGTGAGGGTTGGGGTTAGAAGAGAATGGGTGTTTTTAATGTTGTTTTTGAACTTTGGTCTCAACGGTAGACGAGCATCTTATCTTTCTTTTCTTTTTCTTTTTTTTCTTCTTTCTTTTCATCATTTGCCCCCCAAAAATGGGATTAAGTGAAATGGAGTGAAATGAAACCGAGCGATTGGGACGGGTGCGTCTGTCTGGGACCCTTGGGTCCGCCTCACCTGGCGGAGCCGCCACAGGCCACGCCTCTCCAGCTCATATGCAAATCCAGCGCGCTACCCGGGCCCGGTGACGGCTGATTTTATTTACAACATTTTACAGCAGCTGAGATGGGAACTCCTTTGTGTATACAGTTACAGAGACAACACTTCAGGCTATTGTATCTCATTATTACCAGCTGGGCCTCTCTTTCGTTGGATGTGCGTGTGTGTGTGTGTGTGTGTGTGCGTGTGTGTGTGCGCGCTTGTGTGTGTGTGTGTGCGTATGTGTCTGCGTGCGTAGTTCACCCCGCGTTCGTATAAATATGTTTTGATTCAGAAGTTCTCTTTAGCACATCTATCTCCCGCCCGATGAAGGAACGAGGGAGTGTGCGTGCGCGTTAACCTTGCCTCAGCAGGCAACGAGAGCAGGGAGATGCAAATGAAATGGGTAGATAGCACTCGAAGGCATTCACAGCCACCTGAGGGAATGCAATCTGTGTCTCCTGAGTCGATGGAGTCATCTGTCTTCTCTGTTCGGAGCAGATGGAGGCGTGGAGATGCCAGCCGCCACTGTGGCCTGGCTTCTACAAAGAAATAAACAAGATGGAGGTGGAGGATCGCTCTCCAATCCATCCCAACCACAGCTCCTACTGTATGAATACACATGTTTATTTGTGGCCTGATGCATATTGGAGGAAGCGTTCTCTTTTCGTTGATGAACCTAGTGGGTGCATGGAATGTCTAATATGTCATTATGTTTGAGTGGGAGGAACTTAGAGAGAGAGAGGGAGAGAGAGAGAGAAGGAGAGAGAGAGGGAGAGGGAGGGAGAGAGAGAGAGAGGGAGGGAGAGAGAGAGAGAGGGAGGGAGAGATGGAGCTAGAGGGAGAGAGAGAAGGAGGGAGGGAGAGAGAGAGGGAGGGAGAGGGAGAGAGATAAGGAGGGAGATAGAGAGGGAGGGAGGGAGAGAGGGGGAGAGGGAGAGAGAGAGATGGAGGGAGGGAGAGAGAGAGGGCAGAAGTGTATGAGTTGGCGAGATAGTAAAATTGTTCCTCATGCATTTGAAAATCACCCACAGGACCCCCCAGATATAATTTATTGCACCGAGTAACATTTCAAGCTAAAAGCTCTTCATCAGATGAGCTTTTAGCTCGAAACGTCACTCGGTGCAATAAACAAGAACTTTTACCTCTGGAGCCCAGCAGCGGGCGAGCGGTTTGTGTTCCTGGTCACAGCTCAGTTCAGTTCTTACCTTGGTTGTTTGGTTGTTTGGTTGTTTACTGTTCCTTTCATTGGTGCAGCAGTTAGAGAAAGAGTTGTGGTGGTGTCGATGACTACAAAGAACATTATTTTGCCCCTTTGGGCATAATCTGTTTTTCTGTTTTGTTTGGGGACTGTGGTTGGAGTGTCTTGTCTGAGGACCACGCCAGTGGTTGCCTGGTCTAGACAGTGGCGGTTAGTGCGTAAGTACCCGCCACAAAGCCATTCGAAGACTAGGGTTGAGATTAGCATGGGTTGGGGCAGCTCCTTGTTTATCCTGCCTCTCTTTCTTGTGTGCTTGGTGGAACGGCGCTTGCATTTTATTTGTGCTGGTTCGGTGTACTCCGTAGAATGGAGGGTGGGTTGCACTTATTTTGTTTTTCGGTAGACTAGTCTGTTTTAGCTCCATACAAAAATATGGCATCAAATGTGAGTGAGTTCCTTCGTGCTCCGTCTGAAGCACTCTTGGCTCAGCTATTGAAATTGGCTGACCATTACAACATTGAGAGACTGGTTTGAAGGCTAGTCTGATTGAGTCTGGGATGCTAGCAGCATCTGTGGAAGATTTGGCTTCTTCTAGCCCGGCTCCTGCTTTGGTTCCACATGCTGTGCCTGGTTTAACGTTTGAACAGCAGAAGGAGTCGTTGCCGTTACAGCTGGAGTTCGATTGGAACAAATACTTAAAGGAGCTCGAGCTCAAACAGGCCGAACTTGGAGCACGCTGGGAAGCTGTCAGAGGTCAGGCTGTTCAACCCATCTGGGTCTTACAGTCCTTACACATGAACACGTACACTGTGTATCAGTTCAAACTTCAAACCCACAAATACCATTCAGCACTGACCTGGGTGCAGGAGCAGGAGGCAGGGGGCGATCTGGATCAGACAGCCCACGGTGTTATCACCTACCGACGGGGAGTTGTCAGATTCGTCCGAGGGAGGCTATGGCTAGTTCTGGGGGAGTGGGAGTGGAGGGGATGCATTAGGATGGATGGTGTGAAGTAGTGATTTGGGACACGCTGCTCTATCAACTGTTCCACACTGAGTGGCGGGAGGGGGGCCCAGAGCCCGGGGTTAGAGTCGATATCTGCGCTGTGCTGTGAGACACGGTGAAGCTGAGGAAGAGCGCCTGGTTTAGGTCACCGGGCTGTGGCCCCATACGTTCCACATCATTCCCATGGTTTTTCCATTAGCGTTTTTTCAAAGAAATAAAAAAAGAAGAAAGATTTGAAACAAACAATTTTCGAATCAATTTCAGACTTTCACCATTTATTTTTTTTACTGATAAAAAAAAGAGTAACACATGGGTAGTGTTTGTCATTTTATCTTTTGTACTGTACAGCTGTAATTACCACCTGCTTGCATGTATTTAGCCATTCACACTACCAAACATCTTCCCTGTGTCAGAGCAGAGAACAGCCTTTCCTTCATTTTTGTTTTACGATATGCATTGCAAGACTTGGGCTGAACAACCAAATTGTCTATAAACGAGCAATTTGGATTTACAAACGATGCGGAAGTATAATTATCCTTTCAAGGTGACACTGCTGTAATTTTATAAATTAGCACAACAATTACTCTCATAGAGACAGAAATATACTGTATGAGGGAACAACGAAACAGGATCCAAAAACCTCCCTTATTTTCCAATGCGTGGAGTGTTGCCAGTGCTGTAAATTCATAAAGTACAGTGTGGTTCTCTCTATGAACTCTTTCATTATTCAACTCTAATCTAACTTGTCGTTTACTCATTACAGTAGGTTCACTAGGCCATCTTGAGAGTTCACAGTAGCAGCTGCCAGCGGACTCATTCGACCTCGAACTCTGTATCCGCAGTCATCTGCTTTGTCAGGGGTCGTCAGACTTCACAGCAGCCGCTCGCATGGCTCGAATAACTCCGGCTTCTTCCGAGTCAAAGAGTGCCGTTGCCGTTGTTGTCGCGCCGGTGGACGTCTGTGCCCCCCTTCTCTTTCTTTCTGTGAAGCACAGATCTAATTATTGAAAGGGCAATTCTATTCATGCAATATTAGAGCTCATTGTTAGTCCTTGATTTTTTTGCGTGGCGGATTGGAGCACGTTATCAATGGGCCTTGGGCGAGGAGAGACACCCACATGATGCTCTTCTCACAATAACCGTCATTGGCCCTGCTCTCCATTAAAGAGCACCTAGGGCCACCGTCACAGCACTCTCTCTCAGCCGCGCTCCCACACTCGCTAGCACCCCGTGGCTTCTTCAAAAACAGCTTGTCATCAAGAGCGGTGGCCCTCTCTCCGTCTTTCTAGAGTGGCCCCCGCGCCTCGGAGGACGGACGCTCCTCGCGCTGTCGAGGGGGGCGGATGGAGGAGGCGCAACACGGTACTTGTCCCGGCCTCACACAAGTGCCCCGGTGGCGTCTTGTGGAGGGCCATCGCAGCCCCCACTCGACTCAATGGACCAGCAGAGGAGCGGCATCTCGCACATTAGCAGCAAACCGTCATCACGAAACACAGCGGCGTTGCTATGGACTATGCGCAGGAGCCGGCCGCCGAGATGTATGACGTCACTTAGCGCCGTCACTTAGCGCCGGGGCCGCGCCCGGGGCGTGGCAAACCACGGCAACAACTGATTTCAGGTCTCAGGTTCAGCAAGGGTCTATCCATGTCATTGTTCTGTCACATTTTATTCATCACATACCGTAGCGTCTAGAGTATGGTATAATATACAGCACAATGGCTTCTTGGTGAGAATACCTTCTTTCTTCTGTGTGATTGAACCGTGGAGAGTGCAGATTGTCCTCAGACTCAAATCCGAATATGTGGTTTCATAAACATCATATTTTTTCTCTCTTTTATTTTTTTTGACACATGCATAGAACACAGACACACCAACACAAACACACACACGCTACATTTTAAGTGCGATGCCGCTTTGCAGACTGGTATTTGAGTGGCTGGCCGCTGCTGATCGTAGCGTTAACGTCCTCCTCATGTCGTTGCAGATAGTGCCTCAGGAGATGGCGGAGAATTGCTTCTGGATCAAAGTCAAAGAGGAGAAGTTTGAGAATCCCGACCTCTTCGCCCAGCTCTCCCTGGGCTTCTCGTCCAGGAGCAAAGGTAAGCCGGCCTCGTCTCTCTCCGTCTCCCTCGTTGCTCATTAATCTACACACACACCGCACACGCTCCATGCAGCCACCCCAGCACCGGATGCCAACCGCTTTCATCTCCCCGACACTTTACGAAACCAATTGTTTCTGTGACGTGTTAATTATCTTTAAAACCGCTCTATTTCGCCGACTTTGAACAATCCTGTTCCGGGTGGAGATCTCTGTGCCAATTAGAGGGTTCGGTGCTGTTCTAGCGTGCTGACATGCGATGGGGGATCTTCTGTGTTCATTGTGCTGCATTCCTTTTGGAAGTTTTGGAAGTGTGTGTGTGTCTGTGTGTGTGTCTGTGTGTGTGTGTGTGCGCTACTGAGGACAGTCATGCCCGACTTGGCGTCGGCCTTTTCCAGTTCGGTAGCCAGTCCTCCGCAGGGGGGGCAGCTAGTGAAGGAAGCTTCCAGACTCTCTGTTCCTGGAACTTTCTTTCTCAGCTACTGTTACACACCCAGGCTGCCTAACTCGCTGATGAAAAACACAAGAGAAAGAAAGTCTGTTTGTCTTTGAGCGTTTGTGTGTGCGTGCGTGTGTGTGTGCACGTGTAGGTGTGTGTGTGCGCGCGTGTGTGTGTGTGTGAGCTCCCGTTCGTCCCATGACACCCCTGGTGTTTTTGCCGCTCCCTGACAGCGAGTGTACTCTGCTCTAACTCTACCAGCGGGGGGAGGAGAGCGGAGGAACAGCCTGTCACACGCTAGAGCTGGTATCTAGCATCTTAGCCTTGTCTGAGTTTGCAGGCATGACTAGCTAGCAAACCTCCCTGTCTGTGTGGACAGCCATCAGGCTGGCACGGCCCTCCTACGACAGCTGTGAAGACTGCTTCACCACAACAAGACTCACCCTGTGCTGGGGGAATAAGGCGCGTAGTGATTTGTTGGAATAGCACAGATGATAATAACACTCATACAGAGCATAATTTGTTGGAATAATACAATACCGCAAAGAGAATATACGAGAACGGACGCGCGTCGCATTGTATTTACATGCATAATACATCTAACGCCGTCTTTTTTTTTTCTCGTCTTCTATATGACTGTGCATGGCATTAACCTCGGTTTGTCTCTCTACTCGGAAAGTCTCCCTCTTTGGAAGTCCTCATCCGCGGAGCGCCGTAAGCACGGCGGCGTACGCCCGGCCCGCTCCCCACGGCGGAGGGGTGATCGGCGGCGCGGCCCGCCTGGGGAGTTTGGCGCTCTAGCCCGGATCCCTATCAATTACCCCCGCCGCGCCTTCCCTGAGTCAGCCGTTTCCCCTCCTCCGCCGTTGAAACTGAACATGAAAAGAAGAAAAAAACCAACACTGTTTAATGTTTGATATCCGGAGTCCTCCGCGCTCTTTACTTCTTTCATGTGAGAGAGGGTGGGAGGGGGGTAGTATTCTACAAAATTTAGATACATATACTGTATATTTCTTTAGATTTTCTCCCCCTCGCCTCGGGAATCGGCTCATTCAATCACATATCTATGGATCGGCGCTATATGCTTTTTTAACATTATCCAGCACTCCAGGACCTCGACCTGATTTCCACGCTGACAGTTCTTTCTCTGATTCCCAGTAGAGTTGGCTTCAAGTTGACATGTGTGTCATATGTCCTACTGTCTATGTCGTTGAACCTGAACTTCCTCTCTTGAGTTGAGGGGCGTTCATCTACCTGGTCCGCCGGCATTGGGGCTTCCGGCTAGCGTCAGCGCAGTGGGTTGAAGTGGCCTGGGTAGGGATAGGGTTAGGCCCCTCCCTCCCGCCGAGGTACCGCACACACCATAAATCCTCACAGCCCAACTGACAAAATAAGAACTCTGAGAGAAACTAACTTCATTTATCTGGAAAACTGTCCTCCATTTTATTTATGGAGTGCAGCGTTTGGCCCTGCAGTTGACATGTTGGTTTTCCTGACCCCCTCCCTCACAGACGCGGTGTTCCTGAGTCGAGCGTCGGGGGGGCGGGTGTGTAGGGGGGGATGAGGCAAGCAGGTGTAAAGTCCCTCCTGCTAGAGTGGTCCCCAGAAAATAGTGCAAAAAGGCTGGCGTTAACTCCCCCGTTCCCCGGGAGGCGCGCTTGTTACCGGCGTTATCGGTGGCCAGAGCCGCGGGGGAAAACAACAGCAGGCCGCCGCCGGCCTCGTGCGCGGCCCCTGAGTTCCCCGCGTGCACGTTTCCCTCGGAGCGCTTCGTGCCTCGGGGACGACCGCCGTCTCCCCCGCCATTTTCCACCGGCCCGGTCCGTCTAATGGGTCTTAACAAGAAAGGGACATTAGAACCAACAGGGATTTGAACACGATCACGATTCCTACTGTATTTCCAATGAGGGCAATCATGCTGCAATAACAGTGTTCCTGTTGCTCCGACCCAGCTGTATTGGTGGAGGGGCTGGCGGAGTCCGAGACCCGGTTCTGTCTGAGGACGAGCGGCTGTGGTGCATCGCTTTGCATTCATTGACTAATCTGAACAGCCCTGGTCCTACATAGAGCTACAGAGATAGTAATTAAGTGGGCCGATATTCATTGGATTGTTCAGCCCTCCTCACCCCAATGAATCGACCCCATCTCTCCAGGAAGAGGAAGGGGAAGTGCTACTTTGACCTTTCAGAGAGCTCGGTCAGCAACAGAGGGGCCCCTCCTGACTGCAGCCGGGTGACCCGTGACCCCTGATTCCCGCCGCTGTGCTCAGGAGACCCCTGGCCCGCCGGGCTGCGCAGGGGGAGGAGTTTAGTCAATCATTACTCCTCCCCTTTTTCTTCAAAGACCCAGATCATCTCCCTTACTCTCTGGGTGAATCAGAGTGGTGTCGGTCACTCGGTCTCAGTGAGGACGTTGGCGCTTTAAGGCGACAAGTTCAGTGATTTTGTGATGTAGGACGATAGCTGCACAGTTGTAAAAGAGGTTTTAATAACAAACACACACATGGGTGTGGTGGGGGTTTGGTTTCACAATGGCCAATCAGAACAGCTATTTTCTATCCCTTTAAATACCAGTGTGCCAACGCTATACTGTAGCAAACTGGCCATTTCCTGATGGTGACCGTTTTGCATGACGGCGCCAGGAGCGCCTCTCAGAAGGGAAGAGCAGTTTGCTGGTACAGGTGGTGCAGAGTCGCCCAGGGCTGCAGTGGAAATGGAAAGACCTCCCATAACAAAATGGACGGCACTTATATAGCGCTTTTCAACCTTAGCCGCACTCAAAGCGCTTTACAATGGCCTCTCATTCACCCATTCACACACACATTCACACACCAATGGCGGTAGCTGCCTTGCAAGGTGCTAACCTGCTCATTGGGAGCAATTGGGGGTTAGGTGTCTTGCTCAAGGACACTTCGGAGCTGGGATTCGAACCACTGACCCTTCGATCACTGAACGACCCGCTCTACCAACTGAGCTACAGCCGGCCCACAAACACACATATACACACACAGTAGAGCAGCAGTGACGAGGGCCTGCTGGCTTCAGTCTTTCATGCCCATGCATTGAATAATCCCAAGCTGTGGCTACTGTTTTAGCTGGACCGATTACAGCTTGCAAGCTACCCAGGTATTCAGGTATTGGATGATTTGCCTCGACGTGCGTGGGGGGAAATTCAAAATATTCACAAAACATTGTCATGCGATTTCAGATAACCCTGACTTGCATAGTGCCGACTGTCTTCATTGGCACGCTTCTATTGCACCAGCCAACCCACTGTCACGCAGACGCCTTCGTTGCGCGCCACCATGTTGCCAAACTCGGCAGGTGTGGGGAAATGTTCCGTTTCCAACTGACAAAACAAACAATTTACCAGGGCTAGGTCATAACTCTGCTAACCGCCGGCATGAAAACAGGGTCTCTCTCTCTCTCTCTCTCCCTCTCTCTCTCTCTCTCTCTCCCCCTCTCTCTCTCTCTCTCTCAGACATGCTGTAGTGCTGGGGGAAATGTAAGTGTCCCCTTGTGCTGGTTCTATTTGTTCTTCCTTATTTAAATCGGTTCGGCAGAGTAACGCGCCCACTTCATTATATTGTTATTTTGTCCACCCCTGTAGCCGGCTGACTCCATCCCTCC
This sequence comes from Borostomias antarcticus, assembly GCF_949987555.1. Lineage (NCBI taxonomy): Eukaryota > Metazoa > Chordata > Actinopteri > Stomiiformes > Stomiidae > Borostomias > Borostomias antarcticus. Next base: position 4,147,064 of record NC_140261.1, read on the forward strand.
ATCTCACACTCTCTCCTTCTCCTTTTTTTTCCCCCTTTACCCTCGACTCCGTGCACTCACTCTGTGGTATCAATCAGCGGTGCTGCCTGCGTTCGACTCCTGGGATCAAATCAGATGCACTCTGAGCGCGAAGCACGGCCCGCTGCATTTGAAAAGCAATTCAGTTTCGGATTGAAGCTTTTTTATTCTGTTGGAAATAAGATTGAAGCTGAGAAACGCATTTCCCCCCCCTCTCTCTCCTCTAATAGGTTTTCCCCACCTCCGAGGTTGACTGCTAAACCGACAAAGGGGGCAGGACTTAGGTAGGACGCCGAATAACGACATGTCGACTTCTTAACACCCGGGACGTCTTGGAAGGTCACGCGCTGTTTCAACTAAGCGTGGCGCCAGTGACCTTACAGAGGGACATCAAGCTTCTCCTTCGGCCTCCCGCTCTGACAGGGCAGCCCGGTCTGATGGACAGGATGCGGGTTGTCCTCTGTGGTCAGAGAGCAGTAGATCTCCCCTTAGTCCTCCACCCAAGGAGCTCCAATGAGAGGCCTAATGAAGATGGAGGCATATAATTGGGCTGTCAGGCGGCCAGTCGTCTTCCCAGAGGGAGGGGCCAGCGACTGCTCTCGACCCCCTCCGAGCGGGGTCACGGGCCCCCCTCCTTTCCCAGCATGTCTCCGCGCTAATGACGGCGCGGTCCCTAATGAGCGCGCTACGTCCCGAGTCTGCGGCGATCGGGGAGAGAGGAAGTGGGGGTCGCGCTCTATCGGTCCGAACCGCCCGTTTAAGTTCAGACGAGCCATTAAGAGCCTCTCTGAAGTCGGCATCGTGGCGTATGGATTGTAGCTGATGCTCTAATACCACATCCCCGTGTCCCCTGCTGCTCTGCCCTGGGGGGCAGCTCGTGTTATCGCCCCCCCCGCCCTTCCCCCCAGCCCCCCAAAGGTCAGCAACTCAAAAGTGACCAAGGGCAGGACCCCCGGCGGTGGACCTCAGCTCTCGCCATTTATCATCCGGGATTTGATCAAATGCCTCTGTGGACTCCCAACCCCCCCTTTGAAGACACCTCCCCCCGCCCTCCCCCGCGCTGATCCCCCCCGCCCCGGGCGGCCGGCCTCCAGCCGAGCCTCAGTCCCCGCTACAAAGCTCCGTCGGCGCGGCGGTAATGACCCCGCCCGTGCGCCGTTAATGACGGGATCAGCGGGGGGTGCTCCCCCCTAATGAGTCCCCTAATAACTCTGTTAACACCGGGGCAAACCGGCGCCTGATCAAAAGCACTGGCGAGTGATCTCCGCCCCGCCCCCCACCCCTCCCGCTGCGCCTCCCGATGCTCGGCTGATGAACCCAAGAAGGGGGGCGCCGGCGCCTGACTCACCGATGGTGTTTTGTTTTAAAAAAAATATAAAAAAAATAAACGCGCTGCCCGTTTCAGTAGCGGCTCTCTGACTCCGCCTGTTTGCCGGCCCCGTCGTCGTACGGCCGCTCCGATCTTCTTCAAGCCGCCGGCCGTCAACACTGAGAGCCGATCAAGGAGTCCGGCTCTGATGACCTGTCCTCGCCGACTGCTGCCCAGACAGATATAATCCCGGCCCTTTGTGGGGCTGGTTACTGTAGGCAGAGACACGTCCCCAGACGCTCATCACAGACACGTCTCCTGACAAACTGACAGTGTAATAAAGGCCCTTGGCAAATGAATTGATGTCGGCTTCTGTAGACGAGACAACAGGTCCCACGGCGAGGCCCTCCCTAGGTTGGTGGTGGTGGGAGGGGGGGGTGTAGAGTGTTAAACTAGATTTTTGATAACCGGTGTGTTAAAACACTAGGAACAGAGTCTTGATGGTTCTCATGCTTCCCCTGGGGCCCAGGCTGTTTATTGTGAATCTTGTCTGCGGAGCGGAGCATCTGTCTGGGTGTCCGTGTTCCTCTCTCCCCTCTCTCTCTCTGTTCCCTCTCTGACGAGCCGTCGTCCTGACACCCCCGTCCCCTGGCTCCTCAACAACCCCTCCGCCTGGGACCTCTCACTGTCCATCTGGAACCCAGGCTGGCGGGTCCCTAGCAAAGCGCACGGACCAGACACACACACCGACACGCACCCACCCAGACCACATGGACACACGCCCACAGACGCACACGTGCGCGCGCACACCACCCACATGCCTGCACACACACCCACACCACAACCCGACCCCCCCGCCAACAGGCAAACACGAAAACCAGATCACATCACCGGATACTCATTAAAGTAAACTACCAGAACAGGATCTGGGAAGGTAGCAAGAGGCACTTGTTGACAACCCAAGATCAACATCATTCAGTGGGTTAGTCCATGCCGGAGACTCCACAGACGCACGCAGCCAACCATGGAGGAGATAATCAAGTTGGGGTGTTGATATGACTGAGTGGACCTCATGTTTCGGTGGGGGAGCCAATTGCTATCACATTCAGGTCCAATTTGTCTCCATAAAACAGAAGTGCGCCCGCTGCTAATGTCTCTGTTCCAGGGGCAGCTAGCCTACTGTGTCTGTCTTTGGGTCAAGCGTTCTCCCTTACCGGGGGTTTTAATAAATCACATATGAGTGGAAATGAGGCCCTTAAATATTAATGGGCTGTAATTGGTTTATTGTGCATTAGCAGGGCTACAGGGGGTGACCCGGATAGACGGAGAGAGTCAAGGCTGCTGTTTTCCCCGTTATATTGCTTCCTGCGATGTCCCACTGATTTTAATCTTCTCTGCTCAGATGAGAGCGATTCTCGCTATCGCTGGAACCCCCCCAAATATTAGCCTGCTTGAACACCTGCCTGGCTGACACTCCCAAGCCAGCTTGATTTGCCTCGAGGAACATTCATCGGAAGCTTCCTTTAATAACCTCTGCGTGCTTCGTGATTTCTTTTTTCCCCCCATCTCTCTCTCTCTGTATCTCTCTTTCTAAGTATCTTTCTTGATCTCTCTCGCTCTATCTCTCTCTCTATCTCTCTCTCTCTCTCTCTCTTTCTCTCTCACTCTTATTCTCCCTCTCTCTCACTCTATCTCTCTCTCTCTCTCTGTATCTCTCTTTCTATTTATCTCTCTTGATCTCTCTCGCTCTATCTCTCTCTCTCTATCTCTCTCTATCTCTCACTCTCATTCTCCCTCTCTCTCGCTCTATCTATCTCTCTATCTATCTCTCTCACTCTTATTCTCCCTCTCTCTCTATCTCTCTCACTCTCTCTCTCTCTATCTCTCTCTCTCTCTATCTCTCTCTCACTCTCTCTCTCTCTCTCACTCTCTCTCCATCTCTCTCTCTCTCTATCTCTCTCACTCTCATTCTCCCTCTCTCTCGCTCTATCTATCTCTCTATCTATCTCTCTCTCTCACTCTTATTCTCCCTCTCTCTCTCTCTCTCTCTCTCTCTCTATCTCTCTCTCTATCTCTCTCTCTCACTCTTATTCTCCCTCTCTCTCTATCTCTCTCTCTCTCGCTCTATCTCTCTCTCTATCTCTCTCTCTCTATCTCTCTCACTCTTATTCTCCCTCTCTCTCTATCTCTCTCTCTCTCTCTCTCTCTCTCTCTATCACACATTCTCTCATTCCAGAAGATGCAGTGTTTGACTGTGTCCTCATCTGCTCCTCTCTCCTCCCTGCGATAGCAAAGTGTTCAAGCAGTGTGGAAGTGGCCGTTTGCCTGTTCTGATGTGTGCATAACGTCTTTTCTTGTGGGGGGACATTTTCAGTAGATCAATATCCAGTATATAGATCCGTTCAAGGCTAGATGAGTCACTTAAACTTTGGAGTTAATCTTCACTTTGGTCATTACCGGTTCATTGGTCATCTGTCATGACAAAAGATGGCCCCCTAGGAAACAGTAAGACCACACCAGCGGAGGGGGGGGTGTGTGTGTGTGTGTGTGTGTGTGTGTGTGTGTGTGTGTGTGTGTGTGTGTGTGTGTGTGTGTGTGTGTGTGTGCTCGGACATTGGACGCTGGGATCTCTAAACCTGAGCTTACCGCCCAACACACTTTATCCCGGCCACCAGCACACACACACACACACACACACACACACACACACACACACACACGTGGTGGCGGCGGCTCTCCACCCAGCCAGCAGGAACGGCCGCGCCACCAACACTGTTTACACGGACACGTTCGCGCTACGTTCCACCGCCGTCCCATACGGCCCTCATAGCGAAGGTGCTGTCGCTCTCTCTGCTTAATAGTGTAACAGGAAGTGTTTGCCTGGCGTTTACGGTGAGCACTCCCTGTTTGTGTTGCAATTGACTGCGGACCTCACTCCCATCCATTTTGGACTGATTCAATTACACTCTTGACACTGTATTAGCGCCGAGACGCCTATGTTGTGGCTGTCGTTGCTGGTTATTCATTCCAGGGGCTGATGGCTTTTTGTGGTACCCAAGCGACGCTCGCAGTCTCACTCGCCCCTTAACGTTACCGAGTCTCCACACATCTTTGTTTCTCAAACACAGCTGCCCGCGCATTCCATAATCAGCGCTTGGATTACATTGTACACACATTCCCACGCCCGTGTTGTTATGGAAATGATTGGTTGTAATTGCAAATGTTCCCTCTTTATCTCAGTAGTTCGGCGCGTTCCCGGGCCGTGGAAGTGTGTCGGCTCCGCCCGCTCTCGGGCTCCCCTGATTTCCATACAAATCACAAAAGTGCACAGAGGCCATGGCTCCCCCCCCCCCCCCCCTTACAATCCCTGTGCGTTCTCCAAGCCCCAGAGTTTGTGACATGTTATCATGTTTAATTTGTCTTTGAGGCTCTTGGGTGGAATTGGTTTGGGCCTGCGAGTGTGTGGAGAGAGGGGCGGCGGTGTGTGGAGAAGTCAATCTGCCTGGAGGGCCACGGGGGCGGCGGGGGGGGGGCGGGGGGTGGCAGCGAGGTGAGGTGACAGCAGGGACAAAGTGTCTCTTGCTTGCCTGCCTGCGGGTCTGCCAGCCCGGGTAAACAATCAGAGGAAGACGCTCCTGGTTCACTACGGCGCTTCCCTGAATATAAACCATGTTCTCCTCCAACCACGAGGCTTCAGAGGATGGCGAGAGAGAGGGAAGAGGAGGACAGAGAGGGGTCAGGCTTGTCCTCGTGTCCTTAGTGGAGACAGTGCTCCAGCGGACATGGAGCGAGAGAATAGCGCTGCCAGGGGAAATGTCCAAGAACAGAGTGGGAGATGTGTTATTTTGGAACATGGAGGTGGAGATGGAACACAGTAATGAGAAATGCACAGTACAGTGGAGAGACCTGAGAGAGACCTGAGAGAGAGAGGCCGGGAGAGACACAACAAAGTTTGAGAAAGTGTTTGTGGGAGTTGGGGGGCTGGATGGTTGTTTTTTTTTTTGAAGTGCAGCATGCCGAGATGAGAGGGATATACAGACCTGTACCGTCCCTGTCTGGAACGCTGAGCAGCTCACCTCCAGACGCGCCGGGTTCCTCGCTCCTTCTGTCTTTTAAAAGGTTCCCTTTTGGGGGAACTGATCACCCTGGTCTTTCATTCGCCCTCCTCTCCTCCTCCCCTCACTCCTCCCTCTGCCCACTCTTCTTCTCTCTCTCCGTCGCCCCCTCTCTCCATTTCAGTCACCCCATCTGAACGCTCGGGAGACGTTCCACCTGCTTCCTCCGATCTCAAGCCCCTCCTCTCCGGACGACAAAAGAACCGAACCTCTCTCTTAGTAACGGATCTCTCTCGCCCAGAACCTCTCTCTTAGTAACGGATCTCTCTCGCCCAGAACCTCTCTCTTAGTAACGGATCTCTTTCGCCCAGAACCTCTCTCTTAGTAACGGATCTCTCTCGCCCAGAACCTCTCTCTTAGTAACGGATCTCTCTCGCCCAGAACCTCTCTCTTAGTAACGGATCTCTCTCGCCCAGAACCTCTCTCTTAGTAACGTTGGGCCTCACATCCCAACAGCCCAGCGACTTCCTCTTTGACTGTGTTTTCATTTCACAACTCTTTCATCACTGACCATTTTTCATCATGTCAGCATGACGCTTGTCTCTTTATTCACTTCAGGCGCGAGGGAGAAATTGGAGGAAACTGAGGGTGAGAAACAGACTAGAACATTAAACATGAAATTGAAATAAAAAAATAAAGTTGTTTGTATGTTTATCACATTTTTTCTTCGCCCTGAAGGTAAAAAAAAAAAAAGTAGCATTTTGGAGCATTTTTTCGTTATTTCATCTCCTTGTTTTTTCCCCTGATCATGTTTTATTAACACAGGCAGCGATGCTGTGGACACAGAGCTGAGGCCCCGGAGCTGCCTCCCCTAGAAACACTCATCATCACATCTCATGATGTTTTCAACTGTTGTTTGACTCTAGCCCAATGTTTGCATGTGTAAACAAACGTGGGATGGTTTCGTGACCCCCGGAAGTGGGGGGGCGGGGGTTTGGCCCTGCTGGGTGGGGGGGGGGGGCATGGGGTTTGGCCCTGCTGGGGTGGGGTGGGCGGGGGGGTTTGGCCCTGCTGGGTGGGGGAGGGGGGCTGTTCGACCCTGCTGGGTGGGCTGGGTGAGGTGGGCGGGGGGGTTTGGCCCTGCTGGGGTGTGGGGAGGGGGGCTGTTCGGCCCTGCTGGGTGGGGGGGGGGCATGGGGTTTGGCCCTGCTGGGGTGGGGTGGGCGGGGGGGTTTGGCCCTGCTGGGTGGGGGAGGGGGGCTGTTCGACCCTGCTGGGTGGGGTGGGTGAGGTGGGCGGGGGGGTTTGGCCCTGCTGGGGTGTGGGGAGGGGGGCTGTTCGGCCCTGCTGGGTGGGGGGGGGGGCATGGGGTTTGGCCCTGCTGGGGTGGGGTGGGTCGGGGGGTTTGGCCCTGCTGTTTGGGCGGGGGGGTGTGGCCCTGCCTACACAGATGCTCTCGTCGCTGCCCCCACCCAATCCCTTCTGTGCTGTCACAGTCACTTAAGGTAGACAGGCAGGCAGACAGCGTCCTCAGGGGGGCATTTCATCACCCCCCCCCCCAACCCCGACTCGCTCCACAAAACCCTAAATGATGTAACGCTCCTCTGGAAACGAGGCGTCGCTCATCCCGCGGACGGATGCCGGACAGGAAACCAGGCTGCCCAGATCTGATCTCAAGCGCGTGGGCTTCGGCCATGTTGATTTGCAAGAAGGTATTCGTGTTCCTCGACCAGTCTACCCCACACCTGTTCACCCCCCCCCCCCCCCCATTCCCCCGGTTGGGGCGGAGCAGCTTATTAAACCGCCCTGAGACCGCGGGGGCGCCTCAGCAATGGAAAAAAAACTCCCCTCTGACACGTCCCGTACACAGACAAATTAACCACCGACGCCTCGATACGCCTCGGTTGAATTTTAATCAAACTTCACAACATTCTCGCGCCGGCAATTCATGCCCAGACACCAGCGTGGCGGAGAACACACCCGACATATTTCACCGGCGCATCGGTGCTGCTGAAATATAGATGTTAAGCGGATGAAGAGCGTCGGGAATCTCTTACCGTGCGGATGCATCCGATATCTCATATTCTCTCCCCCTCCGCCGCGGCTGGAGATAAACCGCCCCAGCTCAGGCGTGGCTCTGGAGTAATAAAGCACAGCACTCTACACGCCATCCCATTCTCCAGGCACGGATCGAGAGTTATCCACTTCAGCCATATGTAACGTTCAGTGTGATACATAGGGAAGGGGATGTACAATATCGAGAATCACAGGTTGTTTTTTTCGTCCGGCGTTGCGCAAAGGGGCGGCGCTATCGGTGGTTTCCTGCCGCGGCTGATTAGCGCGGCCGAGCCCGGACGGCGTCGGGGGCCCCTCTCAGAGCGCCATTAAGCCGACCCCTCGCCGTGGGCGTCGACCCCGCAGCGCAAAAAGGTCACACGGGTGAAGTCATCCTGCAGACGGAGCCGGTCAATTAGAGCAGGAAACGGCGTGCGAGCAACATAGAAGCGCACACACACACACACACGCACACATACACACACACACACACACACACACACACACACACACACAAACACACACAGGGCCGGTCAACTGGCATGCGGTACCGCGGGGCATCGGGAATGCGCTGCAGCTGCAGGGCCTCCACCACGCTCCCTAACCCCCCTGCCCACCTAACCGCCACATCGATCGCCAGCAATTTATCCCCGGGGAAACGCTATACATCTTTCACCGCCGCCGCCGCCACCGCGTCTGTAATTGACGAGCGGGGAGCGCGCCGCTCCCCGGCGACGCAATTAAGGCTCCCGCGGCGCCGGGTGGAGGAGGCGGGGCGGGGGGTGGGGGGGGCGGGGGCAGGGGAGGGGGGGGAGTGGTCATCTGACAGCCCATTACTCTGCCCCCCCAGACATGGAGAGAGGGAGATCCCCCTCCCCCCCCATCTGCCCAGGGTGCTCCCAGAGTCCTAACGTTTGGGGGGGGGGGCTTCAGCTGGTCTTACTGTAGGCAGTGCTGACTAGGAGGGTGGTAGCGCGGGCATGGGGGAGGTACCGCCCAAGGCCATGATGGAGGTGGCGTGAGTCCGTTCCAGGCGCGAGGGCGAGAGAGAGACCGGCCGGTCGGGAGCTAACGTGTGTAACGGCTCCTCTGTCAGTAAGACCTGTGAACGCTTCATTAGCCTCTGCTGTCGTCCGCCAGACGGACTTATTCATCCACCCTTCTCTTCACTCCCCTCTCCATACCGATCCGGCCACTCGCATGCGGTCACTGGTGTGTGTGTGTGTGTGTGTGTGTGTGTGTGTGTGTGTGTGTGTGTGTGTGTGCGCGCGCATGCGTGCACGCTTGCTAATGAGGGCTCCTGGTAGTGTGTAATTAACACAACAACAAACGTCCCCAAAGGGTGAGATTAACGTTGAACGCATTAGACACAACGGGGCTCAGGAGAGCACGCGTAGGGCCATGTGTGCAAGTGCGTACGCGTGTACAGCACGCGTGTGTGTATGTGTGTGTGTGTACGCGTGTGTGTGTGTGTGTACGTGCGATAATCAGGCCTCTCCTCCCCCTGCCCCCCCCCCCCTCGTCAGATTGTCCAGCTCGCACGGCGTCTGCCAGGATCCACCGGCGCGCGTCCGGCGTCCATCCCTGGTCCAGCCCAGACTCACACACGCTGGGGGAGACGATTAGAGGAGCGCCATGGGGAACCACGGGCGACGGAAGGGACCGCGGCGTTTCGTGTGTGTGTGTGTGCGTGTGTGTGTGTGATGTGAAAGGTACCGTCAAATGCAATGCGGAGGGAGGGGGGTTCCCACGCCTGGTTAGAGACAGGCGGGGCGCAGACGCGGGGAGGCGTGGCCTTTTAACAGCCTCCCAAATGACACCTCGCCATCAAAGCGACTCGGCGGGTCCGGGATCGAGGGGGAGAGACGGAGCGCGGGCTACCGGTGAAGTGTGCGGCACGCCGGCTGCCGAAACGGTCGGCTGTTTCTCTTTATCTCCTGGAGGGTGGGGGGGGGGTGGTGGGGGGGGGGGGGGGGGGGCTGAATGAATGCTGGAAAGGCCTTTGTTAGTGACAACGCTGTCCCTGGCCATTTGAGCGGCTCCCTCTCCAGCTGCTGCTCGAGGGCTGTCTGGCGCTGGCGGTAGCCTGTTTTCTCCCCTCTCTCAGAACTGAAGTGCCTGACTTTACCGGGAGGTCAGAGGTTATGGTGAGCGTGTCGACGACGGTCTCTTCCCGCTAAGCCTCGACGGACACACACACACACACGCGCGTGCTCTCTCTCCCTCTCTGAGCCTTTGAAGACTTGACCTCGCCTGGCGACCTCCTCGGGTAAACAGCCTTCCTCGGCGTCGGAGCGGGCGCCCGGCATGACGATTAGCCGCGCCGCGCCGCGCTCTAGCCTCCAGTCATACTGTAGCTGCACGCTGGACCATCCCACGAGTGTCCACCGGTATGGGGTGACCGTCCCCATAGCAACAGCTCCCTTCGCCTGGTCCCGATGCGCTGGTGCGAGGCGCCGACGCTGGGTTGCTATGGGACCTGGGAGCTCGATGCCATGACCACACCGGCAACAGACAATTACTGCCGCCCGCGGAAACAGAAACGTTTCTCTCAGACAGGATTGGTATGTACTTTACAGTACAGCACCTCCTTCACGTTCGTAAATAGGGAGGGAGAGAGGGAGGGAGGGAGAGAGAGAGAGGGAGGGAGTGAGAGAGGGAGGGAGGGAGAGAGAGGGAGGGAGAGAGAGATTGAGGGTGGGAGGGAGAGAGAGAGAGAGGGAGGGAGGGAGGGAGGGAGGGAGGGAGGGAGGGAGAGGGAGGGAGGGAGGGAGAGAGGGAGGGAGGGAGAGAGAGAGGGAGGGAGGGAGAGCAGTGGGAGATTCTAAATGACTGTAGCTCACCTCAGCGACACGAAGCCGTCACTCTGCCAGTTCTTACACCCTCATTCACAGTACACCTTTTTTGCGAGGGCGTCTGATGATGCTGGCGTGGAGGTACGCGGGGTGGTCACACACGGGGCCTCCCCCCTCTGAAGCCCGGGTCCCAGAGTGTCAGAACGAACACTCCTCCAGCCCGACGAGAAGCGGCGGCCAAGACACGGCGGCCAAATTCATTTCGACGCGTTATCAAAACGCTGAATAGCTTAGCGCCGGAGGTTACGCAATTTGCGTGGCCGCGTGCGCCGTTGGACCGATTGGAGCTGGCAGGCCAAGTGCCTGATGGGACTTCCTAGAGGACGCATCACCACAGACCTGCCAACTTCTGGCCCTCCGCGGTCAACACTCTCCTGACCTGTAGTCCTAGTCAGCACGCCCTCACACACACACACGCACACACACTTACACACACTTCCAGCATGGAAGGAGGCCATCCTTGTTCGTTGGCTCAGACATTCCATTCCCACGGTAAGGAGTGTGTGTGTGTGTACTTGTGAGATGGCCTGCTGAATCATAGCTCCCTCTGAGTTTGACCACGGGAGAGTGGAGTGGGCCCTCTTCTTCTCTCTTTCTCTCTCTCTCACTCTCTCTCTCTCTCTCTCTCTCTCTCTTTCTCTCTCTGTGCCCATTGGCAGTAACATGGGAGCTGTACTCTATTGTCTGGTTGTTAAAACATAGTTTGGTTATTCCAGCAGGTGCTGTCCATGTGTGTGTGTGTGTGTGTGTGTGCGTGTGTGTGTGTGTGTGTGTGTGTGCGTGTGTGTGTGTGCGTGTGTGTGTGTGTGTGTGTGAGTACTGTGACTGTGTGTATCCTCTCTCCCACCATTTGGTTTATGGCTTATGGACCGCCTGGTGTCTCTGTTGTGAAATATTAATATCGGGGTCGTGCCAGGGTCATGTACTGTACTATTTGATGGGGAGGCTTAGGTTCCTTTTAAAACATTTATTATTTATTTATTTGGCGGGGGGGGAGTGGGGCGGGGGTGGGGGGGGGGTGGACTACAACAAAGATGCAGTGTTGTATCATCGTTGAGTCATGTTTGATTCATGTCTGACTCGCGTCTTATTGAGCTGATGATCCAGTGGTCTTGAGCTCTGTGGTTGTGTTGTGCTCATCGGTCTAGACTAGACACACATGTTCCATTCACACATCCTCCCTTTTCTCATTTCATTACTGTTCTTCATTTTGGAGCGGAGTAACTAAGGTTACCTCACTACTCAGGCGATTCCGTTCTCCTAGGCAACCTGGGCTTGCTAGGCAACAGTCATGGCGTTGCTATCGGGTTTGACTCTGATCTCTCCTGTGCGTCTCTCTGACCCGGCTTGGACTTGGTTTTAAAATGCGTTTTGGATGATCAGATTACAAGTGGACAGCGCTAAATGCAGTACAGTGTAAACGGCCACCAGAACGCATTGTGAAACGTTTACTCAAACCACTTGCCGAGGTGGTCTGGGACACATCTGACCACATCATCATTAGTAGTCTAAACTGATGCGTCCCCGACAAAGACGTAACAGGAAAACATGTCATCAATGCAGGAGAATATTTCTTTCTTCTTTTTCAACTTGTCTTGTGCTCTTTTGTACAGTAAGTCGCAAATGACTTTGTCCTATCAATGGAAACAGTTGGATTAGTCCTAGTATGTACATTAGTTCTTCAAACATCTTCGGTTGCTTTCACGCGCACCATTTTTGAATCTGCAAGTCAAACCGACTGATTATTGATTTGTTTACATGGAACAGCTGTTTGACACACACAGGCAGGAGTGAGGGAATTACTATGGTTACTTATATTATGAACACAAGTGGTCAGCTGGACACATACTGTAGATAGACACAGGTTCAAACGACGATGTGTCTCGCTGTCCACTTGTGATCTGATCGTTCAAAACGCATTATAAAACCAAGTCTAAACAGTCTCTGTGTGTGAGTCTTTTGGTCTTGTCTTGTTGTGTGGTTCGTACGTGGAGCTGGGTGGTCTATATAGCTTATCTTTTGTAAACATGATTGGATACTGTGTTAATGATTGATAAATAATATTTATGTATTATTACTATTGCGGTAGACCATCTAGATTCTCTATTTCTACAAATCTTCAATGTCTATGGATAGTGAATGCCAAGCCAATCTGTACAAGGACACACAGATGCAGAGTAGTTCTCCGTCTCTCTGCTTTCATGAGCGTTCCAGTGGTTCGGCCAGGTCAGTTAGGTGTGTTTGGATCTACCAGTAGGGGGCACTGTGATACAGGCCAACGCTAGTCGGGGACGTCTACTAGAGGTGTGTATCTGTGGCTGAGAAAGAGGGATGCACTTCCCCTCCCAGTTTTATCTCTGATTCGGTGTAAAGCATATACTGTACACGCCTAGTACAATCCAATACCATATTTCTCCATCTGAAAGCAAACGTTACATATCGGAGGATTTATGTGTTGTGACAGCCGCAAATGTTTAATTTAGGCACTTGAACTGTTTGGACTGGGAATCAATGGGGGCTTTTTTTTTTTTTTTTGAACAGCTTCCAACGTATTAATTTTCACACATTTGAGGTCCCAGAGGAGCGAGTGTATTTCAATGCCACCGGCGGTCTGGTGTCTCTCTCTCCTGTAATGGTTTCTGTCAGGGACCAGTTTAACCTTTTCCCAGGAGCTCGTGTCGGCGGAGCTCGGTTTAGTGTTGGATGTCATGGAGAAGATTAAATGGGCTTGGCAATGGATGGCCCCCAACTCCTCTATGTACACACGCTGCTTACGGGGGGGGGGGGGGGCGTTGAACTCAAGGTCAGCAATGGCCTTTCAGCTTGGATGTCTTGGAATTCGGGTGTAACGGTGAAAACGGTCCCCAGCCCGAACGTAATTAGACAGGAGGAGAAGACGGAGGGCTGAGTGGACTTGAGCAGCGCCAGCCGAGGGGAACACGCCGACCGTGCGCCGCTCACGCGCGCCGCTTTTAATTTAATCTCTTGAAAACAATGGAATACAATGGTCTTGACACTCGTGTATACACACGTAGGCTTTCATACATATAGCAGTGGGGTCGGCACAGGTCAACTTCATTAAACTATTTTTATTTTATTTTATTTTTTCCCCTCCAGCTGAAATACAAAATAAATTCAGTCTATGAAGCCAGACATTCACCTCACCACACCACACTGACCTGGTTATTTACCTGGAGTATACAGGTATACAGGTATGTGCAAGTGAACAGCAGCCATATGGGAAATAGATGGTAAATATTTCATAACAACCGAGTGTAAATATATTCCGACCTCACAATAGGAGCACATTAACAATTGATACCCTCCAAAACAAGACTACCCTGGAAGAAGGTTGCATTGTGGATTTTGTTACTGCAGGACAAGTAATGTATTTTGGTCCACATCAGATTATCGTAGAATAATTGGATCAGTTGAGCTTCGGGGTTTAACCTGCCATGTTTTTTCCTCCCTAAATCACACACATTTCACCCGCTCAGCTCACACTATCCAAGGATACATCTCTTTGAAGCTGAGGCCCGTCGTTGCTACTGCATGTTGCTGCCATTCATTGCTATGCATTGTTAGTTTTAGTTTTCTCCCCAAGGCTTTCTCAGACTGGTAGCGTTATTGGCTTCCCTCTCCTCCTCCTCCTCCTCCTCCTCCTCCTCCTCCTCCTCCTCCTCCTCCTCCTCCTCCTGCCGAGCTCTCGGCTCCCGATCATTTACCTGAGCTTCACCTCTCTCTGCTTCGCGCGGTCTGTCCTCTATATACACAGGGAGGCAGGCAGTTGACAGGCCACCTCTCTGGGCCCCTCACCTGTACATAGTAAAACAACGTCATGCTCCCAGGAATAGGCTGCTGGGGAAATCGGGTGCACTCGCAATTTAAAACACGGGGGCGCCTGGTGAATTTTCCATGAGCTTTTTTTTTATTTGGGGGGGAGGGAGAGGTTTCTGGATGGGGCTGGGGGTTTTATTTGGGGGTGGGGGGGGGGGAGGGGGGGTGTCTGGATGGGTCTGGGGGCCCGGCTCCTACAGCCTGCTAATGAGAGCCTGGTGGAGGGATGGAGAGAGGACGCCGGAGGAGAAATCAGCATCCTCCCATCCACCCTGCCTCTCAGCCTCTCATCTCCAACGAGTCTCTCTCTCTCTCTCTCTCTCTCTCTCTCTCTCTCTGCCCCCCCCCCCTCTCTCTCTCTCCCTCCCTCCCTCTCTCTCGTTCTTGTTGTGTTCTCCCCGGTGTTACCGGGGATGTCATTCCCCCAATACTGCTGCTCCTCCTTCAGCTCTTGGTGGAAGACAGTCATCATTCCCCGGCTAGGGGGGCAAACAAACAGTCTCTACAGTAAATTGCTTTTTTTCATCCCTCTCTCTCCCTCTCCCTCTCTCTCTCTTTACCTCTCTCTCTCTCTCTCCCTTCTCTCTCCTGCTTGGGTGAGGTTTGACGGTGCAGGTGTGGGGGATATGAAGGGCTCTCACGCCGAGCTTGGAAACATCCGATAAATATCAGCAGAACGGACACTGCTGCTAACAAATGCACACTTCCTCAGCAGCGCATGTTCTCGGGATCTTGTCTTTTCCTTTGTGAAGTACTTTCTAAATTGTTCTCTTGTCAAAAGCCGGTAATTGCAAAGCTCTCATTCAGCTGCACATCACTTCCCAGCCAAGTGGAACTCTGGGCGGGGGAATCATTCCAAACGCCCCGCCCCCACCTCGCCGCCGGGTAAAGTACCGCGGCAAAGACGCCATCCGAAGGTGTTGATCATTTTACAATATGGTTCTGAAGGCTTCTGGTGGGATTTCCAATTAAGCCACAATCTGTTATCTGTTCAGATGACGAATAATCACAACAAAGCCATGAAGAGACCCCCTGGAATTCATATCAGACCACTCAGAATAACCATGGAGTGCCCCCACCCACCCCATTATCTGATGCCATGCCAACATGCTCCCCTCCCCTCAGCAGTCTGCTCCCTGGTAATAAGCAACGCATCACCGCACCGCCATCACTGTGACTCGCAGTGAGCAGGGGCGCGCCAGCCATTCAGGTGTGTGTGTGTGTGTGTGTGTGTGTGTGCGTGTGGGCGGTGGAGGTCACTCGCGATGCGCTCCTCTGTGATAATTAGCAATGTGGTGGGTGCCCCCCCCCCCTTCTCTTTCTCCTGGTGAAAACAGCACATATGACCTTTATTACCAGATAAAACCAATTACTAGAGAGCGAGAGAGAGGGAGAGCAAGAGACTGAGAGAGAGACAGAGAGAGAGACGGAGAGAGAGAGAAAAAGAGGCCCCACTCCCCTCTCCTGAGAGAGAGAGAGGTGGCCGGGATGGAAATGAGACGAGTGGAGGAGAAGAGGGAGCTGTTTTCTCTCTTTCCTTACCGTACATTTTCTAATTAGCTTTTGAGGGCAGCTTACAGTTGGAAGGTCTTTTATCGTAGCCCGTTTTCTCACAGTGTCCTGCGTGGTGTGAGCCTACTGGACCACACTGTGTTGGATGGTAGCTTCCATCAAGGCAGGGAAGATATTGTCTCATAATGTGTTTGCTTGTTGTGAGTGTGTGCATGGGTGTGTGTGTGTGTGTGTGTGTGTGTGCGCGTGTGCGTGTGTGCGTGTGTGTGTGTGTGTGTGTGTGTGTGTGTGTGTGGATGCGGGTGTGTGTGTGTGTGTGCTTGCGTGCATGCGTGGGTGTGTTTTTTCTGACCAGGTACTGTAGGAGTGCTAGTCCTGCAAAGGGAGATAGTTTTATTCCCGCCCGTTCTTGGTTGAGAAGCACACACACACGCGCGCGAGCGCGCACACAAACACACACACACACACACACACACACACACACACATACACAGGCCCAGTGAGATAAAGCAGCTCTGCCTCAAGGCACATGGTACTGCATATGGAATACCTTTGTTCTATACAAACATATGTACGCGCATGTGCGTGTGTGTGTGCGTGTGCGTGTGTGTGTTATACAAACTACTCCATCTGATGTGCTCATGGCTTATCTCAAGGCAGAAACATTTTCTTTCCTAACAATATGGCTTCATTAAATTAGCCACCATCAAATCCAGCGATTCAGAAACTAAATCCATTGTGATATAGTAGTTTGCCTTAGTAATATTTAGTAGTGAGTCTAATAGTCATAGGATATCACTTGGCAGATTCATCCACTGTTATTCCTAAAAGTAGGCTAGCCATATAACTCAGGCTTGTTAATAGAACTAAATTGACCAACCCAGCTTCAGACGACATCCGCCATGGCCGTTTTCTATACCCGAGATTATCTACAGACATGAAAGAGTGACACATATCTTATGATCATATTTCACAAGGTTTATGTCCAAATGATGCTATCCTCTATGTTCGGGACCATCATGTCTTGAGGGTGTTTATTCATTCAAATACAATCAATCGGTGCTTTCTAGTTGCACCCATTGTCATTTAAAGCCAAACTCGGTATCACTGCTATATGTATTAAGTCCAAACTGTGTGCTGTGTCTCGATGGGCCAGCCAGTTTCCCAGAGCAACAGCGTTCTTGGTCAGTCTGGTTAGTATACGCTGTTCACTTTGAGAGCAGTAGTATTCTTGGTCAGTCTGGTTAGTATACGCTAGGGCTGCTCGATTAATCGGATTTTAATCTAGATTACGATTTGGGCTGTCAACGATCATTAAAACTAAATAATCGCCATAAAACGATTTTGCACAAATCAAGCGCACCCTACACTGCAGAGCTATACTGTGCTTGGCCCCTCCCCCACCCCCCAAAGCCCCAAAACAAACACTTCAAAGCGAGACGAGTTGTCAAGCGAGGCGCACGCATGCGCCTCTCGTACAAAACACGACAAGAAGAAGATTATGGCAGCAGAAAGAGAGGTGGACAAGAGAGCTAAAACAATGTCAGTGGTCTGGAAACACTATGGGTTCGCGGAGACAGATTTGGACCAAGTTGACACGGTGTGTAAAATTTGCTACACAGTCGTAGCTGCCCCTCAAAGCAGCCCTTCTCAGTCCCGTTGTCGCATTCCGCTCGCTCATGCCAGACAACAGTCCTTTCCCGCTCCATTCACTTTGCAGTCAAAATAAATCGGTGTCGGCCTATTTAGGAGAGGCGCTCATATTTACAAGTGTCAGATCAAGCCCCCAGGAATCGAAATCTAAAGTGAAGGCCTATTGAACCGCGCCATCTTGGCTAGATTTGTAGTCACTTGGCTATTTCCGGTTACTTTTGACTTGCGCAGTTGAGCTTCTCTGGCCGACGCGCGTCCACGCACGTTCCCGGCTCTCCCCGCTTTGATTTAGCAATGAAAACCGGCTTGCATATTAACCTGTTTTTGTCAAATATATCAATTGGAGAAATTATTTTTTGATCCTGGCATCTTAGTTTTAACAAGTTAAATATAATTGAACATGTTTTGTTTGCTAGTAGATGGTATTCATTCCGTTCGCGATAACGTTATTGCAGCCAGGCTAAATTCCTCCAGGGAGCCAGTGACCGGCGAGTTGAAGAGCTTCACTCCCCGCCAGCAGGAGCTCTGGCCGCGGCTACCGCATCTCGGAAAACCCGCTGAGTTCGTGGCTGCTATTTCACACTCGCCCTTGATCAATCCCAATACCGATCCATGGTAATAATGAATCAATCGTTCAGATCAGATCGGCAGTGCTGCATGCATGTTACAACATCATTGTTAGCTTTATTAACATAACCATAGCCTACATTTATCTCTCTAACGTTAGGCTATCCATCTTACACCAGTCGGCCATTCGATAGCTGGAAGCGGTCAACGCCAACGTTGACTGAAAACACCCAAACTCAGTGTATCGTTTCATCTTCATGCTACACATCAACTCCTTTACATTGTATGTGAATAAATTCCTGTTATTCTAAAAATATCCCATTTCTGTCCATTCCTGGAAAAGGCTAATAATTGCTGTCAAATGATCACTCCAGTTTATCACCATATCCCACTACCATTTCAACTATGCACAGGAGGTTGTCTTGTGGTCATTTTCATTAATGTGAACTTTTTCGTGGACGCGCGTCGGCCAGAGAAGCTCAACTGCGCAAGTCAAAAGTAACCGGAAGGCCAGAAAAGCACAACTGCGCAAGTCAAAAGTAACCGGAAATAGTCAAATGACTACAAATTTTGCCAAGATGGCGCGGTTCAATAGGGCTTCATTGTTGATAGCGGCCAGTGAATGGAGTGGCTGTATCCAGTTTATATAATACATCCATGTGTCAGATAAACATGAAACGTCACTTCCCAAGCAAAAGGGTCTATTTTAACAAATGCTGGGTTTTGAAGCCTCGGCGCTACCATTAAATAACTTATTTAGACGCGTTCTGTCCTAGTGAAATTATTTTTCCGAGGTAGTCTTCTTCTGTGGTGGTGGCGGTGCTTTGAAGCTTCTTTATTTATCAGTTTTGGCACTTTTATTAATTTATTTTCAAGGTCAAGGTTCACTATTTGTCTCCCAAAGAACATTGTTAAAAAGAAAAGCCACTGTCAACATTTAATAAATTAATTGTTATCAAAGTCAATAATTTGATTTGTTAAGAAAATGTTAACTTTTGATTAAAAAAAATAATTCAATGAATAATCGTGTTTAATAATCGTGATCTCAATCTCAATCAAAATAATCGTGATTATGATTTTTGCCATAATCGAGCAGCCCTAGTATACGCTGTTCACTTTGAGAGCAATAGTATTCTTGGTCAGTCTGGTTAGTGTACGCTGTTCACTTTGAGAGCAATAGTATTCTTGGTCAGTCTGGTTAGTATACGCTGTTCACTTTGAGAGCAATAGTATTCTTGGTCAGTCTGGTGAGTATACACTGTTCACTTTGAGAGCAGTAGTATTCTTGGTCAGTCTGGTTAGTATACGCTGTTCACTTTCAGAGCAATAGTATTCTTGGTCAGTCTGGTTAGTATACGCTGTTCACTTTGAGAGCAGTAGTATTCTTTAGAAGCAAGGTGGAAGATTGGAGCAATCATGAAGAACCCGTCGTATCTATCTTTTCAGTGAGCTTGCCTGGCTGGATTTGACACTAGCTGTTTGATACGATAGTCACATACAGCCTCCTGTACCAGTGATGGTGTGTGTTTGTGTGTGTGTGTGTGTGTGTGTGTGTGTGTGTGTGTGTGTGTGTGTGTGTGTGTGTGCGCACTTTTTTGTTTGTCGTGCACACGTGTGTGTGTGTGATCCTGTGTGTGCATTCCTGTACAATTGTTGATTAATCTACAACTGTGCATCTACTGTATGTGTCTGTATGCACTTTTGATGTGTCCACACCATCTGTGTGTGTGTGTGTGTGTGTGTGAGTGTGTGTGTGTGAGAAAGAGAGAGAGAGAGAGAGAAAGTGCAAATTCCCTGACGTGCAATGCGTTTGTACACTCGTATCAATCCAGGACCAATCTCTGTGTGCCTTGGCCCCTCAGTCGCGGTACAAACAGGCCTCCCCTGCCGCTCCACGCCCTTCTGATCAATGGAGTCTTCCCACAGGGGACATTTCATCAACGTTGGTGTTGCTCTCCACCAGGAGGGAATAAAAAGGTCTTGCCTACCAGTTATAGATTGTTCATTTAAAGGAAAGGAATGAGAAGAAGGAAAATAGTGATACTCTGCAGAATGAACTTCCCCTGGAACCCTCCTAGGGTTGGTTGTCCTGTGGTTATGAGACAGAGGGGATATCTAGGGGTTGGTCCAGGGTTGGTTGTCCTGTGGTTATGAGACAGAGGGGATATCTACTGGTTGGTCCAGGGTTGGTTGTCCTGTGTGTGGTTATGAGACAGAGGGGAGATCTGGGGTCGGTCCACGGTGGACCACTGCTCTTAACGGCTGTCTGGGCTTCCATCCTGCCCTGCTCCAAACTACCCTGCTGCCTCGCGCCAGCTGTACTAGGCCCCCTGTGTGCCTTTTATTCTGACCCTCTGTGTGTGTGTGTGTGTGTGTGTGTGTGTGTGTGTGTGTGTGTGAGCATGTGATATGAAAGATATCAGAATGCCTGACCCTCCTCGGTACCATTGAAGTGCCGCCCCGCCACACAAGGTACAGCGTGGCCCTCTGGGTATTCACTCATTTGAATTGTCTTTGCAGCACCTCCACGGCAAAGCTCAGGACTTTGTTGAAATTTTAATGCATCTTTGACCTAGATTCTGCATCAGGATGTGGAATGTGTGTGCGTGCGTGTGTGTGTGTGTGTGTGTGTGCGTGCTAAGCGCGTGCGATGTGATGTGTTTGTGATGTGTGTCAGTCTTCTTGCTGTCAGCTGAAGAAACATATTTGCCATTGATGGAGGAGGCAGGGTTGAGGTGAGAGACGGAGTGTGTGAAGATGAGCTGGAGCTTCATGTGCTCTCTGCTTTTTAAATGAAAAACTGAAAGAGAGAGAGAGAGAGGGAGAGAGAGAGAGGGGGGGGGGGGGGTGGGGGGGAGTATTACGTGCGACTCCACTTTGAAAAAGTTGGTTTCATGCATGTTAACTCGCGCTACGTTAGCAGTATAAAGCTTTGCCCTTGAGCTTCTGGGGCTGCGATAGAGGAGGAACTATTCTGTATGAGAAGCTCGTGCTGGAAACTCAATGCAGCGACAGTGACGGCTCTTCACCGACGTTCACAGTCAAAGCCCGGCGTTAAACCTGACAGGATAACTGCTGGATTACGTCTTTCTCGGTTCCATCCGGCAGTTCGACGTTCTACCCCCTGTTCTCTTGCCTTTGTTTGCTGGAGTGAGGGGCCCCGTTTGGCCCGGGGGAGAACAAGCAGCGCCTGTCCCAGAAATGAGAGGAACAAGCACCGCCTCCTCTGTCCTCCTCTCAGGGTGACTGAGACTCCCGGGACTCCGCCCTCATCCCCGCCCCCTCCCGGCTCCGCCCTCATCCCGGCTCCGCCCTCATCCCGGCTCCACCCTCATCCCCGCCCTCATCCCCGCCCCCTCCCGGCTCCTCCCTCATCCCGGCTCCGCCCTCATCTCGGCCCCGCCCCCTCCCGGCCCCGCCCTCATCCCCGCCCTCCCGGCCCCGCCCTCATCCCCGCCCTCCCGGCTCCGCCCTCATCCCGGGCCCCGCCCTCCCGGCCTCGCCCTCATCCCGGCCCCGCCCGGTTTGATTCCGTACCGCCGCCCTAGATTTCCCTGCCCGCCCGCTGCCTGGCGACCACACGTAGGGAGGCGCTGTACTGTGTGCATGTCAGAAAATTAGAAATATTGTGGAAAGTTCATTAATTTCCGTAATTTAATTCAAAAAGTGAAATTTTAGATTCATTACACATGAAGTGAGATATTGGGTGATTTCCTCCATGCCACGCTCCACGTTGATGCAGTAATTAATGCAAAAGGAGCCTCGACCAAGTGTTGAGTGTATAAATTAACATACTGAATACTGTACAATCATAAAGATTAAAACTAAAAAGGCTTGACATATTTCACTTTGTGTAATGGATCTAGTATACATGAAAGTTCCACTTTTTGAATTTTGAAGTTCCACTTTTTGAATAATGAACTTTTTCACAATTTTCCAATTTTTTGGGATGCACCTGTACTGTCCAGGGATGCGCGCGCGTGGCTTCTGGAAGTTACCGTCACACTCTTGTGTTGGGTAGTTCTACGGGGGGAGATATTTGGTTGGCCCATGGTGGATAGGTTATTGTTTTTGCCCCTTCCTAAGTAAATTGATTCTGCTTTATAATGCATACAGTACAGTAAGTAATGCATAATGCATACAGTACAGTTAGTCTTTGCATCCAGCATGGCTGTAGAGTGCGAGGGGCCCCCTCTCTCTCTCTCTCTCTCTCTCTCTCTCTCTCTCAGGCAGGAGGTCTCTCCACCGTATACCTTCTCTGTATTTCATCAGACATAAGATGAGTGGTATCTCCATGAACAAATTAACACCTCCTCCCTCTCTCTCTCTCTCTCTCTCCCTCTCTCTCTCTCTCTCTCTCTCCCTCTCTCTCTCTCTCTCTCTCTCTCTCTCTCTCTCTCGGGCGTTCCCGATGCCCCTGCTGGTGCTTGGTGGGCGGCCCACCCTGCAGCTCCGACGCTACTATGTATCAGAAGTCTGCTCTCTGGCCTCCTAATCAGGGCCTCTTATTTGATAATAAACACAAAAGAAAAACCAGGCCAGGTCCAGCCTGGCTTATGTGCGTGGCTGGCTTGTTTCTGTTCAGGACTGGTAGGACGGACGCTAGTCATGCCACTGAAATAACTGTGAATTGAAATGACATGAAATAATGTCTGATAAATTAAGATAGGTCTTGTCGCCTGGACAAATCAGTTCCAATGCTTCCAATGCTAATCCAGCACAATAAGAGCGGGATAGCCAGTTAGCTCATAAGCTCACAACAACTAACAGCAGCTTCCATAACATTAATGGTAGCGGTCAGTGGCTAAAGCAGTTACACTGATGATAACATAAAGTCATCCCCACCGGGAACCCCGGTCTCCTGGGTGGGAGTCCAATGCTCTCACCACTACTCTACTTGTGCAGTGGAGATCGGCGAGTTGGTTTTGGTGTCCTTCTTCCAGGCCCTAGTGTGGGTTGGGGTTAGAATAAGGGTTGGGGTTGGGACAGGATCTGACCTATAAGGCAAGGGGTAAAGGTTGGAGTGAAAGGATGAACATGTGGAGGTTTGGGGTATAGTCCCATAAAGTCATCCCCACCGGGTCTTCAACCCCGGTCTCCAGGGTGGGAGTCCAATGCTCTCACCACTACTCTACTTGTGCAGTGGAGATTGGCGGATGGATTTTGGTGTCCTTCTTGATTTTGGTGTGCTGGGACTACTGCCTCTTGTGGTGCCAACAGAGAGATGCAGGCCAACATTGTGCGGCGTAAGGGAGGGAGGGAGTGATAACCGGACAAACGCTATACTAGGTGCGCTGGCTTCCAGCCACACACACAAATAAAAGTTGTGCCTTGTTTCTGAACTGCATACGGCGTAGTTTCCTCGTACCACTGCAGTGGAGGAACGTTTTAAGAGCAGGGCACAGAATCTGTGAAAAGTTCCCTGAAAAAGTCCTCATCAGACTGTGTTTTGTACTGGAACTTATTCATTCATCAATCCATCCGTCTCTGTATTCTCTCTCAGCATTTCATGTCAGGTCCCTTCTCTTGCGTTCTACTTCAGCATGCTGAGAGCTTCCTGCACAGGTGTGATCAAGTGCTTAGTCTCGCTAAAACCCTCCCACACTCAGCGACTCTGAAGGGCTTTTGCGAGAGGTGACAAGACCCCACTTTTCTGGCCCACAGGTTCTCCCAACAAGAAATGTTGATGTGTTGAAAGAGAAAACGAGAATTCCCCTCACAGTCGGCACGCGTAAGGTCAAAGGGCAAAGGTAACAAAACCGGCGATTAATTAATGGAGCTTCACACTCCACGGCGGCGGTGGCGGCCAGCTACGGCGCTCCGCCGGAGACGAGGCCAGGTCTTAGGGCGTCGGCCGGGGACGAGAGACTCCCCGTCGGTCATTAAAAGTAACCTTTACGGCCACGGCGAAGCCATATAGCTCCACTCTTTCATTTCCCCCCGCAAATGCCATTTCAGACTCGGGCCTAATGATGGTGCAATGGTTTCAAGGCAATTACATCACCTCCAAATTGATCCCAAAGCATGGGGCTCCGCTACGAGGCGCTGGCTGGTAGGGCGGGCGGGCAGGCGGACGGATAAGAACAGAACCCACATGATTTAGAGTCATTAGCTCCCCTGATTGTTAGCCCGGAAGAGATAAACGAGCCTGAGCTCTGACACCTCCTCTGAACGGAGAGCAGCGCGGGAGATAAAGGGAGTGAGGCTGTCAGAGCACCCAGACGGCTCCTTAATAGGAGACCCGTTCTGAGACGGCGGGGGGGGGGGCCTCCGCTGTTAGCTCCGAGGCCCCCCGGGCCGACAGGCTGACCCCCCGAGCGGCTTGCCGCCCTGCCTGTTAGCGCCTCAGCCCGGACGAGGCCCCGCTCCCAGGGACTACCTCCAGGCGCCGGAGCAGCAGGGCAGCCAGGAGCCGGCGGGGAGCCTTGTTTCGGCCCCCACGGCCAGGGGAGGGTCTCTGTAAGGGACCGTCAGTCATTCCGTTAGGAGCACCACAGCGGCCCGCCCTCTCCTGGGACTGGGATGGGCCTGGGATGGGCCTGGGATGGGATGGGATGGGACTGGGGTGAGACTGGGATGGGACTGGGATGGGATGGGACTGGGATGGGACTGGGATGGGACTGGGATGGGATGGGACTGGGATGGGACTGGGATGGGACTGAGATGGGACTGAGATGGGACTGGGATGGGACTGGGATGGGATGGGATGGGACTGGGATGGGACTGGGACGGGACTGGGATGGGACTGTGATGGGACTGGGATGCCAGGAGCCCCTCTCTCCCTCCCCTCTCACCCCGTCTGGAAAGTGCTTTTTCCTAGCTTGTTTACTCTCTTTTAAGCTATGCTCTGTACAGGTTCTGGGGCTGCTCATCCCGATTGCTATGCAGGTGTAGATGCAAGCAGCACTGTCCCCAGATACGAGAACACACACACATATTCAGCCTTAGCCAATTAGGCTTCAGGATACAGCAGGCTTAGACAGGACGTTTTGTTTGGCTAGGCACTCACAGAAGCTGTTGGCCTATTTCATGACAACTGAATAGCATGTGTCTTCATCACATACTGTAGTATAGTGGTAGACAGCACACCATTGGGGGGCAATTTATTTACCCTTAAAGAACAAGAGCAAACACGGCAGGGCTTGATCTGCACCGACAGCTTAGATGTTCTGCGTGTGTCAAAGTATCCACATGTTTATCAGAGCGTATTATTTTCCGCTAATAAAACAGCTTGGGTAGGTGCGCATAAGGTAAGGGATTCAACAATAGTTTGACTTGAATAGACACTTAAATTAACCCTGACAGACTGTCGTTATTTGCTTTTCTGAGGTGCACTGTGGAGTGTTTAAGTGAGTTAGGTAGTGGATGCTACCCTGGTACCATTGTGTTGCGCTAGCATTAGCAACATGTGTATGCCCACAATGAGGACAGAGAGTGGAATCAGCTTAAAATGGTCTCCATCAATCAGCAACATAATGGCTAAGTCGACAATAAAAACATAATGTCCAAGTAGGCAATACACAATATATGTCCACAATTCTGTACTAATCCTTTAAGTAGTTCTTAGTAATTTGTCATTGGCTCACACAGTTGATTTCCTCACTTTGCCACATCGGGAATTGAATGTGCGCCAGTGCGCTCTCCCCTCGCTCGCTGTGAAAGCTCATCTCCTATTCACCGGCGTGGACTTTTTCTTCTCTTCAAATGTGTAGCTAGCAGAGGTGTTGGGCTGTACGTGCGCCACATCACAAGTTCTCACTTGCCTTCTGCTCGCTTTCCAGTCATCTGTGCTTAGGGCCGTCTCTGTGTGGGAAGAGTGTGTCCATGTGCATCTGTGAAACCCCGTAACACTACAAATAAGTAGCTCAGTCTTACCACATGGGATATAATACAGCACGCATGGGATATCGCATGTATTCCGCGTCGGTCTTGAGCCAAAACAAAGCACAGCACTGCCTTCTGCTGCTTTTCCCCAACAGGCTTATCTAAGGATGTGTATTCCAACATGCTTGTCAGTGATAAGCATCTGTATCAACAGAGACTTGAATCCGACCCTTATCACCCTGATATGGAAAAGGATCCCATAAGCCAACGATCCCCATAGATAACATCTTGACATCTTAGTGTGGGCCTTGAATCGTGTCTGCCCCTGCTAGTGCTTATCTCTCTAGAAACCATCTGCACAGCCACATTTAGAAACACCATCACCAAATCCACCATCTGCCCAACGCTATCAGTTATCGGTCGTACGACGGCGGCGGGCGTCCTCGTGCTCTGACACGTCACCACGTCCGCCGTCGACATTTCTGTCGCGGGTCCCTTTGGACGATGTTGACGGCGGAGTATTCGGCCATATGCGCGCTTCATTTAAATGCAGAGTAACACCACTAGCCGTGAGTGTGAGTGCTGCGTTAACTGTCGGTGCATCTGGCTGCGTCTCGGTAGTAGTAGTATTAAAACGTCTTTTGTCCTCCGGCGGGGTAATTGATTTGTCAGCAGTAAAAAGACACGATACACAATAAGAACAGAAATCAAGAACAGAGCTTAACTTAAGACAGAAAAACTAAAAGAAAACATTATTTTAGGTGGGACGAACAGCGTGTGTCACATTCTGGTGGAGAGAGAGAGAGAGAGGGAGGGAGGGAGAGAGAGAGAGAGAGAGAGAGTGAGAGAGAAAGAGAGAGAGAGAGAGAGAGAGAGAGAGAGAGGGGAGAGGAGAGGAGAGGAGAGGAGAGGAGAGGAGAGGAGAGGAGAGGAGAGGAGAGGAGAGGAGAGGAGAGGAGAGGAGAGGAGGGCCCTGTACCGAACCATCCATCTCCTCACCTCCGGGGGGCTCGCGATGGCAGCCCAGCCTGGGTGGGCAGATGGCCTCCAATTACGCTCTCTCCAAACCCGCTAATCACGCTCCTCCACAGCGCCGCCTCCAGATCAGCCCCCGCTCACAGGGACCCTCGGCCCGCAGGAGGGGGGCAGCCTTCAACCCCCCGCCGGAGATCGCCCTGCCCGGCCTCGTTCCCGGACGCCCGTGGCATTGGGTGCCCTACGGGAAGGCGATGAGCGACACATGGCGACGTTCTGTGGGGGTGGGGGTGGGGGGGGCGGCAGTGACTCTGAGGTGACAGGATCGGTGTTCTCTCCACCCCCCTCGGGAAGCCCGGCTCGGCCATCTGGCCGGGTGAGAACAGGGTGGCTGCCTAGAGTGTGACAGCCATCTAGGGAAACTTCTCCACTGCAGACTGGGAGAGTTTTCTAGTCCTACTCTGAGCTACAGTATGTGACAGCTGACAAATAGTTCTAATGGCAATATTTGTTTTGTTTCTTACAGACACTTTACACATTACTTAACTGTTGCTCTAGTCTGTTGACCGTCAACATTGTACTTTTTAAATAATACAACCTGTACACGTTAAATAATAACTCGTCACTATGATTGTCCATAATAAGGTGAAATCGGAAACCTTTGACTCCCTGGCCGCATATTGTCAACATGTGTGTGCCGACAGACCGTGCAACTGGATCTCACCTTCAGGGCCCCGGGATGGAACGGCCTGTATACAAGTCCATTAATCTCCCCGTTTTATTGAAGTTGGAGGGAAGGTAATATCCTTTAGGGGGGTTTTATAGCCCTTTAAGCCGTATTGCAGATGATCAAGAATGACGCTTCAGTCATTTCCTCCAGGTGTGCTGTATTTACTCAGCTAAATACCCCTTTCTATCCGGGCCAATGAGCGGGTGCGTTCATCTCCCCGGTCCATAAAAACTTCCTCAAAACTGATTTGTAGGCAATTCACACATGAAAGAAAGAAGCCAATTTGCAACTCTACTAGGGCCGACTCAAAACTCAATTACTGTACGCCCACCGAGCTCGCTTGATCAATCAAAGACTCCTTTCTCAGATGTGGTTTGTTTACAACCCCCCTTACACACGTGCATAAAAACATGCACACATCATCATGCCTATTTCATATTTCATGTCTTTAGAGATGCCCATGCGTGCCAGTGGAAAGTAGTGTTCCTCCTGACTTGCTGAACTCTCAAGAATTGCTTCTCTCTCAGTAGCTCGGTGGTAATGGCCCCGTACCATTGTGTTAGCATTGGATTGGCAGAGAGAGAGAGAGAGAGAGAGAGAGAGAGAGAGAGAGAGAGAGAGAGAGAGAGAGCAGGGCCCTGTACCGAACCATCCATCTCCTCACCTTCGGCCCCCCCGTACCATTGTGTTAGCATTGGATTGGCGGAGAGAGAGAGAGAGAGAGAGAGAGAGAGAGAGAGAGAGAGAGAGAGAGAGGGAGAGAGAGAGCGAGAGAGAGAGAGAGAGAGGAGAGAGAGAGAGAGAGAGAGAGAGAGAGAGAGAGAGAGAGGAGGCGTTCATTTGTTCACGGAGATACCACTCATCTTATGTCTGATGGAATACAGAGAAGGTATACGGTGGAGAGACATCCTGCCCCCCCTCCCGCCCCCCCCCCCCCTCCCATCCTGCCTCTGGTTTCTGTGTTCAAGAGCCTCCCAGCACATTACTGAACATGCCTCAGACAGCTGCAGCCTTATCCTCCTGTCTTATCTACCCCCCCTCTCCCTGAACGCACACCCACACGCTTGGCTGCACCGCCGCCCTCCCTCCCCACGTCGCTCTCCATTTAATCGTCTGGGAAAATATTTATTCATAGTCCATTATCATCACTTCGCCTTTGCGTTGATTGGGCTGTCTTTTATCCCCACTGTCACTTTAGGCCGTGGTCATATGCCTTCAAGGTGACACAGCGGGACCGGCGCGGTCGGCATTCTTATCGTAGGCGGCAGTTTATGGTTCTAAGCGTGTGTCTTTGTTCTCCCCTAGAGAGCTGCCGGTGATACATGCGGCACGTTTCAAAGGACATCTGTGCCGTGACACCCGTATTTGCATTTTTGTCTTCATCGCTTGAATTCCTGTGGCGTTGCTACTGTATTACCAGGACTACGGTAATACAATGAACTATGATCGAAATGTTCGCCGGATGTCGGCCCGCTGTGATTCAGCCCATAAGGGCAGGAGCCAAAGCTAATGCATCAAGCCTCAATAAGTCTCATGACACATCAGAAACAAGAGTGTCCCTGATCTGTGGGCTATCATCATCCACTTTACAGCACTCACCGCGTGGTTCAAGAGGTCAGCCTTTTTTATTTCTTTAAAAAGATCCTTTTTGGTATGGTGCCATGCATCCATCCATCCATCCATCTTCATCCGCTTATCCGGGGTGGGGTCGCGGAGGCAGCAGCTCCAGCAGGGGGCCCCAGACATCCCTTTGCCTGGCAGCATCAACCAGCTCTGCCTGGGGAATCTTTAGCCGATCCAAGGCCAGTGCGGAGATGTAGTCCCGCCACCTAGTCCTGGGTCTACCCCGCGCCTCCTCCCAGC
Source organism: Borostomias antarcticus (assembly GCF_949987555.1). NCBI lineage: Eukaryota > Metazoa > Chordata > Actinopteri > Stomiiformes > Stomiidae > Borostomias > Borostomias antarcticus. Next base: position 4,176,317 of record NC_140261.1, read on the forward strand.
CGGACACGCCTGGAACACCTCCCTAGGGAGGCGACCAGGAGGCATCCTCACTAGATGCCCGAAACCACCTCAACTGGCTCCTTTCGACGCAAAGGAGCAGCGGCTCTACTCCGAGTCTCTCGCGGATGACTGAACTTCTCACCCGATCTCTCAGGGAGACCCCAGTCACCCTCCGGAGAAAACTCATTTCGGCCGCTTGTATCCGTGATCTCGTTCTTTCGGTCATGACATGCCATGCATCACTCATAGTTTTTGAGTGTCCTCAGAGTCCACCAATAAACTTTCTTTTAGGGCTATTAAGGATCTTTTATAGATGGCAGCACTGTCAGAGAACTCCATTTCTCAATATCTATAAACCCAAATGAACAACAAAACGGAGGAGGCGGTATGATTGAACCTGTATCATTTTTTATTTTTTTTATCAATATTTTTTTTTTACCTACATAAAAGCCACCTGATAAAAGTACCATAGCTGCGTCTGTCATAACTGGATGAAAAGTTGCAACAAAGTCTAGCACTACCTTACGCACTTCTTAATCCCATGGAAGGGTCTGGCGTCGTCACCCCCATAGAGCAGCATTCTCAACACGTCGATGCGCTGTGATCAGCCGCACTTTGCATCTACCAGCGTGTCCTGAAATCGCTCCTGCCTCTGTGATACGACTTATTTCCTCGAGTGACTTCTCCCACATCAAAAATACGCCGTACTCATAGTAACACGCTTAGTGTTGCTCGCTGAACAGAAATAGCAACTGGTATAACAAGGTCCCCGCAAAGCGCTTAAGTCATTTTTGGAACATGAAGCGACACCCTCGGTTTTCAAAGTCACCCACTGTCATTGTGCAGATTTGCCACAGAACGACAGAATGCCGCTATCAACGTTTTCTTTTTTTAAGGAACTCAAACATTAGCATTCATAACAGTGAGTCTCAGCTCATTAAGTCCTGAAATCAAACTCTTACCTACGAGCTATTGGTTGACTTTGATGGAGGAGGGGTAGTGAGGGAGGAGGGATATAAGTTGTCTGTAGCCAGTGAGGTCAGGACACTGTCAGAGCTCAGTACTCGTCTCGGCTGTTTTCCTGGGTACAAAATCGCAGAGCCCAGCTCACCTTTCAACTGCTCCGTGCTCAAACATTCAGTCAGACAATATTAAATAAGTCTTTTCAAAGACAGTTTGGGGTGTTTCTAAAAAAAAAGTAGCTGGCAAGAGGGAGTCCAGAGACGGAATGTCCGGTTCTCCCTGAAGCTCATGTCAGAGGTCAGAGACGGGCTTGTCTAGTTCAGACCAGATCAATTTCAAATGAGAAATGTTCCGAAAAGTGTATAAATAATTAGACGCTACCAATTCACATGCCCAAGAAGGGTGTCTTGCCAGGGAACATCTGAAGTGTTGTCCTAACGATTCTTTTTCAAATGAGGAACAATCCTCGGTTTGGATGAAGCGTTCATTATTGTTGTTGTTCCTAGCAATTCACGAACGGCGCATGCATGAATTCACTTCATCTTAAGAAATGCACTATAATGAACTCATTTTTTCTTTGAGAAAAGTAGATCTCAGACTCATTCGGTTCGGAGGTTTCAAAAGTGGATCTATCAGTGAATCATCCATTGTGTAAATGTTATCCCACCGTCATTCAGATTCGGTACACACTAAAAACTCGTCACTTATCAATTAATAACGAGGGAGAGTGAAACTGGTAAGCAGGAATGATGAAATATGTTGCCTTCTTATTTTTAAGCTATCCGTCAAAGACAGCACAACGAAGCCTGCAAATATTCAATGGAGACCTCAGGCTCCCATTTGTCATGTATTATAAGCTAAGATGATTTTCTGCTGCAATGCATTGCAATGATTCCCTTCTCATACCCTGCAGCAACAGCCAAAGGTAGAGTACGGGATGAGGGCAGGGTTTTTCGGATTTCCATCATCCGGCCGGCTTGACATTTTGCTCTCACATTCAGGTAAATGAACACACACACATGAACACACACACGATGCATCTGGACTCCCTGAGAATATTTCAGCGTGAGAAAGAGGGACAGCCGTAGGTGTGATGCCAGGCGAGGGAGAGTCTTCATTCTGGTCTTACTGTCTCAAATTAGAACAGTTATTATACTCTCTAAGTCCACTCTTGTATTTTATATATATATATATATATATTTAATGGCCCATACATTTTACCATGGTGAACGCACGTCCTGTTCTTTGGCCATATCTTCTGTGCACAGTGGCCACGGTTGACCGCCGAGCCTTCAGTCTATCCTGAGGACGTGCTGCAGCCCCGGCCCATCGAGACCACTGATTGGCCGACCACCGAAGGCCGCTGGACCAGGTGAATGTGACAAGTTTTGCCTCTCTTTCATGGCGACCGAGAGGCAGCGGGGGGGGTGGGGGGAACAGTGGGCCAGGGATTAGGGACTTTAAGCGACTACGGGTTTTGGGACGGCTACAGTGGCCGGACATAGATCTGTCATGAGGACGCCGCCATAGCCGTCAATTTCAGAGCAGTCAATTCCAGAGCCGTCAATTCCAGAGCAGTCGTTAAGTGGGGCGCTTCGAACAGCTGCTGCCCTCACTATAGCAACCTATCAAAATTGACAGTGGGTGTCAGAAGGTAAACGCCCGTAGGTGTAGGCAGCAACGTTGCTCTCGTAATTCGGCTGTACATTCAAAATGCCATTTAAAAGGACCAGAGAGGATCGACGATCACTTTCAGAAGAGGTTTAGTTTAGAATCACCATGCGAAGTGCGGGCTGCTGGCATTTAGAGCCGGATGACACGGCGTCATGGCGTGACGGGACCCGGCCTTCCTCGCCACCGCACGTCCCACTATGTTTCGCTCGCAAGGTATTTGGCTCGGCCGCTCCCAGACCTCAGCGTTCGGCTGCGCCTCTGCCCTCTTTCCGTGTTCCTCCACCCAGACGTAGAGTCCCTCATCCCCCCCTGAGCTGAGGGACCCCCGGCCGGGCTCTCGTCTGCCCGCGGGTCCCGCCAGGAGCCAGATTAATCCGCCAGCCTGCCGGGAGGAAAGGTCATCCCCCAATTGAGCCTCTGACAGCGGATACGTCACATGCTTTTCACGGCCCATCTGGTGACGCCGACGCGGGCCCCACTCGTATGTCATCGCCCCGGCATGACATCATCGTTTTTTTTTCTGTAGTTTCCAACGCGTCCCTCGCTGGCGCGGTGGGGGGGGGGAGGGGCCGTCCCCTCTCGCTAATGGCCGGGGCTGACGAAATCAGCCGGGCCTTTTACCCCAGGCACCCACCCCGAGGTTCATTCACCCGCCGCAGGGCCTGTGCCAGAGCAGCAGCGGTCTGGGCACCGTGGTGTCCTAGTGCTCGCCGGGTTTGTCAATACATCTCACTCCCAGGAACGGGGGGAGAAGACGGGGCAATGATGGAACGGCACTTATAGTGAAATATACGTCGCCCTTTCCCGAAATTTGCGACCGGCTATGTACTTACATTTTAGCCGTTAGCGCGGCGATGCTAAATAGCGAGCTGTAGCGGGAGTGACTGGGAGATGTATATGTGCGCTGATGAGGTGTGGCAGGGAGCTGATTCAACAGGGGATGTGCTCTGGGACTCCTCGCTGATAGCAATGAGCGATGATATTATTAGTCAGGTTCTGTACCTGTGCCAACATCATATCTCAGCAGGGCCCGTTAATAGTGAGAATGTAAAATGGATTTGTGCGTCCCGGCGCTATGCGGATGATGTAGCGACTCGGGGTCCATCCTGGTTTCTGGACAGAACGTTCGGCTAGGTCGATTTTACTGGCCGTTAACGGAAGGAGGCTACTTCTTAGTCGACGTTTTCAGGCATATGTAGATGCTTAGACGTGTTCATGGACGAACACACATGTAGAAAGATATTTTTGTTCTATCGTCTCAGGTATGGCACGGACATACTACACTACTATGCTGCAATAGATGCTTTTGAATTACTTTTTTGTTGTTATTTCATGTGTCTGTGTGTTTTTAATGTGTGCTGTACAACAAATTGCGTCTGTGAGGACATGAAGGTTTTCTCGGTCTACTGTATGTACAGTAACGGCTGCTGGTGAGCTGTGCTGTAGCCGACGTCGCTGCCCCGGTGTGTTTGGCTGATCTGTGATCTGCTCGCCGGCCTGCCGGAACACTTCTTCACATCTACGTAGCGAGACGACCGCTCACATTTAATTCATGTTAACGGTGGACTCTCATGGTGATAGCGGACTTTGTGCAGACGCGGGTGTGTGTGTGGGGAGGGGGGTGGGAGTGTGTGTGTGTGTGTGGGGGGGGCATATTCATTACTGCCGAGGCCAGGCAATGATGGAGCAACGGTCTGCCCTCCCTGATGAATCTACATCACCAGCTTATTAATCCCCGTGCACAGCCTTGGCCCCCGCCATGGATTTTCCATCCAAACGGATTAAGCTTTCATTTCTTATGTCCAGCCACCGACGAGAGAGAGAGGGAGGGGGAGATAAAGAGAGATAGAAGGGTCTGTGTGAGCAGAACTCTTACCCCGCCACTGAACCCCCTCTTACCGCAACCCCGCCCCGCCTCTTACCGCTCTGAGTGAGCTCTGTTTGTTTGCGTCCGCCTCTTGTCCACACCATCGAACACCCAGACCCCCCTCTGCTGTTTTCTCTCTTTCTCTCTCAACATTATTCAGTGGTTTATATAAATAGATATGGCGGAGCGTAGCTCCAAACAGATTTATTCAGAGGTTGGATACGCCTGTAACAGAGACCTAACAGGGGAGGCTGTAGCTCGGTTGGTAGAGCGGGTCGTTCAATGATCGAAGGGTCAGCGGTTCGAATCCCGGCTCCGAAGTGTCCTTGAGCAAGACGCCTAACCCCAAATTGCTCCCAATGAGCAGGTTAGCGCCTTGCACGGCAGCTACCGCCATCGGTGTGTGAATATGTGTGTGAATGGGTGAATGAGAAGCCATTGTAAGGCGCTTTGAGTGCCGCTAAGGTGGAAAAGCACTATACAAGTGCAGTCCATTTACCATTTACCATTTTACCTTCCACAATCGTTAGTGACAGGCAGGGCACTTGCGAGAATGCTGGGATGTGGGGATTTATCTGCCATTGTGCGATGTTGAATTGTAAGTGCAGTTCATGTTGTAACGGTTCATATGGCATCCTCTCTTTTTCATGTACTAGTGATTTTATACCGTAAGTTGTTTTTTTTTTTTTGCCAGAGTTTTGCATTGGCAGACACTGTCGATATACTGTCCACAGTTGACAAAAGTACTATTCCACAGCGTCACTCATCACACTGGCTCTGACAGCGACTGGAGGGTGGTGGTCAGCCTTGTGTCCGGCACACTGAACCATTGAGATAGAGAGTTTGGGGGCTTTGACGTTACGGGAGGTCTGGGGCTTGACCTCTACAATGACACATGTTGCCAACTTGCGTCTGGGGAGAAAAGACAGGGAGGGAGGGAGGGAGGGAGGGAGATGGGTTGGGGGAGTCGCTCGTGGATTTATGTGTCTGCTCCGCCAGCCTTTATGAGCAGACGCTAGACAGTCGCCCTCTTTCTTCAGCCATTGGCTAGTGTGTCATGGAAGCCGCTGAGCAAATACCGCTGGTCCCCTAAGTCCCCTAGCACCTGCCTCCTCAATGCCGCCCATCGCCCTGCTTCAGTGGCCACTCCATTCGTCAAGCCACAAAGAAAGAAAGAAAGGCCCACAGACAATGGAGGAGCATTCCTGCGAAGCTTTCCCCTTCCACTGGTGACAAATACCGAGGATGGGGGGGGTCTAATCTTTTGGGGCCATTCCCCAGACCTCTTGGCTATGGGTCATGCCGCCATGGCCTCACCATCCCTAGATGACCCACCAGACTCAGCCTATTCACAGTTCACGATAGTAGGGATAGTTAACACATAATGGTGTAGGTAACTATTTATCTACTCTACTGACAGTCACATCTCTCCTATGCAGTATTTAGCCCATGTTTACCGCTCTGTAAACATCCCTAGCCAATCGGCTTAAAGATTTTCCAGGAGCTTGCTCGATCGTCTCATTGAGAGAGGTCAGGGAATAATTTTTACAGCTCACTTTTTCGGACCCCGGGTGAACTGTTTTTTTTTTTTTGCTTCCCTCTGGCAAGTGTGGGGGTGGGACCTATGTCCATCCCCCCTTTTCTCTCTGTAAAGCGCACTGTGTTGCCTCTGCGTATGAAATGCACTATACAAATAAAGTTGGATTTGATCTGATCTGATAGTAAAAGCAGTTCTCAGGGAGGAACCTGGCCGCTCCATACCGAGTCTATTTCTCGCCCTGTGCCAACTTTAAATCCGGTTAATTTCCTCATTTTCCATCAGTATCTGTTTTCCCTGCAGCTTGCTGCCGGGTTTTTGAAGAGCCTGCCTGGCTTTTCGGCCACAGCGCAGTACAAACAGACCCTGCGTCGCCTGCCAATCCTATTGTGGAGGAGAGACATGCTCTGAATTCGGTATGGGTTTTATCAGCTCACCATGCAGATGGAGATGTCAGCATAGTTGCTCTGCTCCGGAAATGCTCTCCCCTCAGGGAATGGCCAGAGTCACTGCTCGAAAAATTATCAGTAACGTATTCGCGGGAAAGTGATATGTGCCGTAATGTGATACACTATGCCATAATGACTAAAGTCTATTGAAGTTATGTCCTTAAAAGATATTGGCTAGATATATTTAGAAGTCATGAGTAAGGCTTTTTTCTACTTATATATTATACTTTCTCAGTGCTATTCATTAATTATGCATCTATAGTGTACAGTGCACATTGTACACCATGTCTGCTTCTGTTCTCCACATTATACAATATATAATTTGACTGTTAGGTCGATTCTTCCCGTTCCCTAGGTCTACATTTTTATATAAGTCACACGACTGTATTTTTGTGTCACAATATGCCTTAGCAGGCTGGGGCGTTCTGGCCATCTGTAGGTTCTGGAGAATCACAGAACGGCCGCCAGACTAACACCGCCAGGCTAACACCGCCAGGCTAACACCGCCAGGCTAACACCGCCAGGCTATCACCGCCAGGCTGACACCGCCAGGCTAACACCACCAGGCTAACACCGCCAGGCTAACACCGCTAGGCTAACACCAGCAGGCTAACACCACCAGGCTAACACCGCCAGGCTAACACCGCCAGGCTATCACCGCTAGGCTATCACCACCAGGCTATCACCACCAGGCTAACACCGCCAGGCTAACACCGCCAGGCTAACACCGCCAGGCTAACACCGCCAGGCTATCACCGCTAGGCTAACACCACCAGGCTAACACCACCAGGCTAACACCGCCAGGCTAACACCACCAGGCTGACACCACCAGGCTAACACCACCAGGCTAACACCACCAGGTTAACACCGCCAGGCTAACACCACCAGGCTAACACCGCCAGGCTAACACCGCCAGGCTAACACCGCCAGGCTAACACCGCCAGGCTAACACCGCCAGGCTAACACCGCCAGGCTAACACCAGCAGGCTAACACCAGCAGGCTAACACCACCAGGCTAACACCACCACGCTAACACCGCCAGGCTAACACCGCCAGGCTAACACTGCCAGGCTAACACCGCCAGGCTAACACCGCCAGGCTAACACCACCAGGCTAAAATTTGCCTGCCAGAAAAACTTATTATAAATATGTCGGCGGCTGGGTCAGACTCCAGGTCTGTTTTTTGGCCCCAGCACACCTCTGCTAGTAGGGCCCATGACATCCATCCCACATACCTGTACACGCCCTTCTGAACCCAGAGCCCTCATCCCTCTGGTCTCTCCCGTAGTGCTCATATTCATTTCAGGTGTTGGATGGATGAGACCAGTCCTCTACCACGCCCAGATTCCCCATGGTTTTCTATGAGCATGAAGGTGAATTTTTTCACTCTCATCCTGTGGAAGGCGAGGGGCTACACGCTTGAAAGCGGCGTTAATTATTGATAAGAGAAGAAGAATTAGCCGCCCCGGGGGGGGGCGGTTCAGGGTTAGCGAGGCTGGGGTCATCCGCGGCGACCCCTGCACACTGTGACGCCTGCTTGACAGTAATGTATTCCTCCTAGACATCATTTAATGTTATAGGGAGCAAACACCCCTCATTCACAAACACCCCTCATTCACAGTCTGCACCACCTTCTCTCACATCGCAACATGCATGTGAAGCGCTAACATTCATATGTATGTTTACACACACACACACACACACACACACACACACACACACACACACACATGCTGTCGCTGGGTGGCAAGGCACTGATTGGGAGAACACCCCACCCTTCATAACTCTCTCTCCAGCTCATTCTCTCTCTGCGTGCGTCTGGGTGTTGAGAGAGAGAGAGAGGAGAGGAGAGGAGAGGAGAGGAGAGGAGAGGAGAGGAGAGGAGAGGAGAGGAGAGGAGAGAGAGAGAGAGAGAGAGAGAGAGAGAGGAGAGGGGAGGGGAGGGGAGGGGAGAGGAGAGGAGAGGAGAGGAGAGGAGAGGAGAGGAGAGGAGAGGAGAGGAGAGGAGAGGAGAGGAGAGGAGAGGAGAGGAGAGGAGAGGAGAGGAGAGGAGAGGAGAGGAGAGGAGAGGAGAGGAGAGGAGAGGAGAGGCGAGGCAGGGGGTCCACAGGGGAGGCCAGGGTCCCTCTCTCTCTGTCTGCCATGGCCACGGCCATCAGACATAATGAGTGATCAAGGACACAGAGACATGGTCAGTCAGCTCTGGGGACCCCCGTGTGTGTGTGTGTGTGTGTGTGTGTGTGTGTGTGTGCGCGAGCGCGTGTGGTGGGATTCGTTAGCTTAAAACAGAGGCATGGTGTCGGCTTCCCTTCTCACTCCCTCGCTTCCTGCGTTAAAGCTGGGTGGGAAAGCAGGAAGTGATATCACTTCAGAGGCAGTGCAAGCGTCTGTGTGTGCGTGCGTGTGTGCGTGTGCATGTGCGTGTGCGTGCGTGCGTGCGTGTAGACTATCAAACCAGCCAGTAAGTGTGTAATGGTGTTGGTTATAGATCACACACTGCTGCGCTTATATATCACACTTTCTATGCTAATTAGCCATACTGCACTGAGGAGAAGGAGACAACAGAGATTATTCCTGTAGGATTCCAGAGTCAAGCACACCACATTCATCTCTCTGGCGGAGTCGAGCTCCTGATGGTCTTGAATCACACGTGGACGGCTCGCTGTCCGAATGAGCGGCCTGGCTTTGTGAGAGATTAGAGCCAGATGGAGCGCAGCTCCGTGTGTGTGGGTCAGACTGTACCAGGGCCGGCCTAACCACAGACCCCAGGAAGTACATGGGGTTTGTCTGCTACCACAAACACATCCTAATTGAGGGAAAACATTGGGGAATTTGCATTCTTAACACATTAAGCCGCCGTGTTGCATTCGTAACACATTTAGCCGCTGTTATCTGGCCAGAGCGCGTGTGTGTGTGGTCAGAATGTGTGGTGTGTGTGGTCTGAATGCGTGGTGTGCCGTTTCATATTCATAACATAAGCAGAACGTTGTTTCAGGCCAAATTATGCTCCCGGCGCGGAAGCCGACGTCTCTCAGACTCGCTCCGCTAAGCAAAGGAGCCCTGGTACAACAGCGACGTCAATTAATTGGGCGCAAATCTCCGTCTATAAGAAACCATTAAGGAGAGGCAAATTGCTTTAACTTTTTATAAAATTAATTAATAAAGTGCGCGTGATGAAATGGAGACTTATCAAACAAGGCCTGCCCCCATTAAACCCAAATCTCAAAAGGGGGGCTTATTAAATCCAGTCCCGGAACGGCACTTACGAACCGCACGGAAAAAGAAAACAGAAATGCAACGGCACAGCAGAAAAAAGAAAATTAGTTTGTATAATTAGGCACAATTAAGCGTTTTTAATCCGGCGGGAGACAGCGGGCCTGTTTGTGCTCCGGGTCCTTGCGGGAACGGACCACGGAACTGGCGCTCGGCGAGTTGTTGCGCGGCCCTTCAGGAACAGGGCAGTGACCCCCCCCCCAAAGCACACGACTAATAAAGGAAGTCATAAAACACGGTAATGTTCCTTTATTAGCTTCCAAAGCCTCCGTCCGCCTTCCGCAGAACTTGTTTGTTCAGAACAAACACGGCGTTGTTTTTTTTTCTTTTCCCCGAGTCGTTCCGCCGTCCGCGTCGTCTGTCGTGTTTTTGCGGGGCCCGTCCGCCGGGGGGCCTTGCGTGTCCTGTGAGCCGTAGCGTTTTTTGCGAGTAGTCCTCCTGTCCGTGTCGTGTGTTGTGTTTTTTGCGCGGCACTCGCAGGAGGTCCATTTTGGAGAGGCTTGTGCTGTCCCCCAGGGGTGACTGTCATGGAGCGGCCACGGCGCAGCCCCCCCGGCCCTCGGACGGTTTCTCATTTTGGCCAGAGAGGGGACATCTGCTCGGGGCTTATTACTAACGGAGCACACCCCAGACTCCCCTGACACCGCCGCCTGGCGCCGCCTGGCGCCCCGAGAGCCGTCAGGAATACACGCCTCAGTGTATTAATGATTTCGCACACAGGAAGACAGTGTGTGTGTGTGTATGTGTGTGTGTGTGTGTGTGTGTGTGTGTGTGTGTGCTTTGGCCGTCTGACTATAGATTGTTAGGGGACAGCCGATGCAAGGTTCCCCTCAGGGTTGATTTGCCGCTCTGTTTACTCTCCGCCGCCACGGATGAGGGCCGCGACAGTTCCTCTGACACCGCCACGGATGAGGGCCGCGACAGTTCCTCTGACACCGCCACGGATGAGGGCCGAGACAGTTCCTCTGACACCGCCACGGATGAGGGCCAACGACAGTTCCTCTGTCGCCGCGCGCGAAGCAGACCGCCGTGCATCCTGTTAACATGGGATTATCTCGCTCAGCTAATCTGGGCGTTTGGACGCTGCGGGTCGACGCCCGGCTCTTATGGAGGGAGGGATTAAACACACTGTCAGAGCAGCCTTGCATGATGTTGGCAATGCACACACACACACACACACACACACACACACACACATACACTCCCTCTCTCCCTCACTCATTCACTCACACACACACACACACACACACACACACTCCCTCCCTCTCTCTCTCTCCTTCTCACTCACACACACACACACACACACACACACACACACACACACACACACACACACACACACACACACACACACACACACACTATCTCTTTCACTCACTCTCTCTCACACAGACACACACACACACACACACACACACACACACAGACCTCACCCCCCGCGACTCGCACCTCCCTTCTCTTTCCCTAATTGAAGCTTTTGCGAGAGGCACTGCGCGCGTTCGTCAAACAGTTCCATAGCCGCAGGCCGGAGAAAGCCATTTAGACTTCCCTGATCATCAGAAGAGCTCATCATTAGCGGTGGAAGTGTGGGGGGGGGCAGGGGGGGGGCGCAGAGGGGGTCCATAGTGGGAGCGTTTCTGGGGTCTGCAGTAACGCAGACCCCCCATGGAGGATTCTCTTTTCTCCTTTTCATTTTTTTGCGCATAATTTGTGTTTGCCGGAAAAAAAACCCGTATGATTTCAAAGCTGCTTTAAGTGGACGATCGTGCCTGTGTCAAGATGTGGGATTTGTTCCCGGTTCGTTCAGCTCGCCGTCCGCGTCCGACACTGAGCCCCGCGCTGCCCCCAGAACACCCAGGGTCTTAACACACACCCCTCCGTCACACACAGGACACCCAGGCCCTTAACACACACCCCTCCGTCACACACAGGACACCTAGGGTCTTAACACACACCCCTCCATCTGAACACAGGACACCCAGGGTCTTAACACACACCCCTCCCTCTGAACACAGGACACCCAGGGTCTTAACACACACCCCTCCATCTGAACACAGGACACCCAGGGTCTTAACACACACCCCTCCCTCTGAACACAGGACACCCAGGGTCTTAACACACACCCCTCCATCTGAACACAGGACACCCAGGGTCTTAACACACACCCCTCCATCTGAACACAGGACACCCAGGGTCTTAACACACACCCCTCCCTCTGAACACAGGACACCCAGGGTCTTAACACACACTCCGTCGGAACACAGGTCACCCAGGGGAGAGAATCTGATCACACAAGACTGGAGGAGTCCTTTCCATCTCCATCCCCTAGACAGATTAAACACATACTGTACACCTGTGTGTGTGTGTGTGTGTGTGTGTGTGTGTGTGTGTGTGTGTGTGTGTGTGTGTGTGCGTGCGTGCGTGCGTGTTTGTTTGTTTCACGCGTGTGTGTGCGCGCCTGTGCCACTCCGGCACACTTTAATCGTTTTAGGAGTCATATTCCCACCGCCCCTCGTCCCAGCGTTCCTCCCGCCCTGAGCGGCGTCTGACGGGGCCTCCTCCCTCTGCTCCTCCTCCCGCTGCTCCTCCTCCCTCTGCTCCTCCTCCTGCTGCTCCTCCTCCCCCTGCTCCTCCCTCTGCTCCTCCTCCCTCTGCTCCTCCTCCCCCTGCTCCTCCTCCCTCTGCTCCTCCTCCCCCTGCTCCTCCTCCCTCAGCTCCTCCTCCCTCTGCTCCTCCTCCCCCTGCTCCTCCTCCCTCTCCTCCTCCTCCCTCTGCTCCTCCTCCCTCTGCTCCTCCTCCCCCT